>NC_079189.1:387560446-387870416 GCF_029499605.1 Hyla sarda | reverse complement strand
TAAGGGTGTCCACCCACCCTAGCCAGTTAATAATCCCAGCAATAAATATGCAAAAGGATGGGGGGGGAGTGGGCCTTAGCAGCCGGCGATATTGCATGGCTCCCCACCACTGCGGGTGCATGGACATTGGACTGGATTTCAAAAACAGTCTCCCTGGAATGGGTTGGATGGCATACTCACCTATACCTGTATTTGTAACTGGCATACATATGTCTGACCATTGCTCCTGTATGCTTACAACAGGTTTATTGTGGGACAGCAGGACCACTGCATTTGTCTCTGTTGCCTGCATCCTTTGATTGTATCTCAGGTATCTCCAAGTCTGTGTGTGTTGTGACAGCCCCTGATGAGGCCGCCTTCACCTGTGAGCTGAAACGCATAGGTAAATTGACAGACTTACCTGCATTTTATGTTTTTGAGATACTACACTAATATTGACATTTCACCCCACTTTCTTATAACAGATGGTGAAGGATTATTCATTTGGCGTCAGAGGTTAGCCCCACAGTGGACTGCCTCTCCATATACTTCACAATTTAGAGGTTATTTTATCAAGAACCATAATCCCTAAATGACCACAGATGTAAATGTATGTCCTGGTGCAGTGGTACTTAGCGTACCAGGACGTACATTTACGTCCTGTGTATGACCGCGAGCATCGCAGCAGTGCTTGCGTCATACACAGCAGATTCCAGCTGCTAGCAGCAGCCGGGGACCCGCCGGTAATGGCCGACATCCAGGATCACGCGGACGCCCACCATTAACCCCTCAGATGCCGTGATAAGTATGGATCATTGCCTCTGCGGCAGTGCGCATCTTAAAATAGATGATCGGATCACCCACAGCGCTGCCGCAGGGATCCGATCAGCTGTAACGTTGGACGGAGGTCCCCTCACCTGCCTCCATCCGTCTCCCGCTCTGGTCTGAGATCAAGCAGACCAGAGCAGAAGATCACCAATAATACTGATCAGTGCTATGCCCTATGCATAGCACTGAACAGTATTAGCAACAAATGATTGCTATAAATAGTCCCCTATTCAGACATAAAGAGTAAAAAAAAAAAAAGTAAAAAAAATTTGAAAAATCCCCTCCCCCAATAAAAATTAAAATTGTCCGTTTTTCCCATTTTCCCCCCAAAAAGCGTAATTTTTTTTAAATAAACATATTTGGTATCGCTGCATGTGTAAATGTCTGAAATATTAAAATATAATGTTAATGATCCCGTACGGTGAACAGCGTAAATGTAAAAAAATCCAAAAATGCTGCTTTTTTGTCACATTTTATTCCAAAAAAAATTCATATAAAATTATCTAAAAGTTTTATATGTGCAAATGGTATCAATGAAAAGTACAGATGACGGCACAAAAAATGAGCCCTCCTACCGCCCTATATATGAAAAAATGAAAAAGTTATTGGTGGTCAAAATAGGGTGATGACTGATTTTGTACAAAAAGTTTTAGATTTTTTTTAAGCAGCACAAAAATATAAAAGTATCTAGCCATGGGTATCATTTTAATCGTACTGACACACAGAATAAAGGACACATGTCCTTTTTACCATAGTATGTACAGTGTGAAAACGAAACCCACTAAAATGTGCAAAATTCTGGTTTTCATTAAAATTTCCTCCCTAAAAAAATAATTTTTTGGGTTCACCGAACATTTTATGGTAAAATAAAAATGAGAGGGTTCATTACAAAGTACAATTGGTCACGCAAAAAAAAAACCCTTATATGAGTCTGTAGATGGAAAGTAAGTAAAAGTTAAGTTTTATGCACTCTCCCCCCATCCTTTTGCACATCTATAGAAATGCTAGAGACTTGAGGGGCTAAACGAAGGGCTTGAACAAGGTGGCTCCAGACAGAGGATAAAGATAAGGGGAAAAACGGGGCCCTGCCTTGTACCGTTTGATATCATAAATTCCTCCGACAGTGCTCCATTAGCAAAAATTCTCGCTGAAGGCAAGGTGTATAAGGAGGCGACAGCGTTAAAAATCGGAGGACCGAGAAGGCGTACGACTAGCGAAGCCGGTCGAACGCCTTCTCAGCGTCGAGGGCCAGTGCCAAGGCAGGGATGTTGTGAACCTCAATATGGTGAAAAATATATAAACTACGTGGTGTCCGAGGCCTGATGACCAGCAATAAATTGAGCCTGGCATGTCAGCATGCCAGGCTAGGTAGCACTGTGGTGAGACATGTGGCCATTACCGTGGCAAATATTTTGAGGTTTTGGTTCAGGAGGGAAATCAGTCTATAGTTTTGAGGGGCCATGGGAGACTTGCCTGGTTTTGGCAGAGTTACGATGAGAGCTGATGACGTTCTGCCAACTTCAGAGTAGATTTGATAAAATGCTGTTGACCTAAATTAGGTGCATAAAGAGAAAGAATAGTATATGGGGCATTGTTAATAACACAGCACAACATTACATACTTGCCATTGGAGTCGCTTAGTACTTTAGTGATAGAAAAGGCAACAGTGTTTCTAATAGCTATAGCTAAACCTCTGGACTTAGATGAAAAATGCGAGTGGTATACATGTGGAAAAGCGTGATGTTTCAGGCGAAAAGCATCAGCGCGTGAAACTCACCGTTACACGTCAGTGCGAATGTACCCTAAAAACACTACAGTTCACCACACTAACACAAAATAAAGGGTAAAACACTACATATGCACCCCCTTACACTGTCCCCCCCAATAAAAATGAAAAATGTATTGTACGGCAGTGTTTCCAAAACGGAGCCTCCAGCTGTAGCAAAACAACAACTCTCAGCATTTCTGGACAGCCACTGACTGTCCAGGCATGCTGGGAATTTAGCAACAGCTGGAGGCACCCTGTTTGGGAATCACTGACGTAAAATACCCCTATGTCCACCCCTATGCAATCCGTAATTTAGTCCTCAAATGCGCATGGCGCTCTCTCACTTCAGAGCCCTGTCGTATTTCAAGGAAACAGTTTAGGGCCACATATGGGGTATTTCCGTGAGGCCTAAATTGGTGATTTGCACAGGGGTGTCCGATTTTACAGCGGTTCTGACAAAAACGCAAAAACATAAATACCCACATGTGACCCCATTTTGGAAACTACACTCCTCACGGAACATGACAAGGGGTATAGTGAGCCTTAACACCCCACAGGTGTTTGACAAATTTTAATAAAATTTGGATGGGAAAATAAAAAAAAAAAGTTTTCACTAAAATGCTCGTGTTACCCTAAATTTTTCATTTTCACAAGGGAAAACAGGAAAAAAGCCCCCCAAAATTTTTAACCCCATTTCTTCTGAGTAAGAAAATGCCCCATATGTCGATGTAAAGTCTCTGCTGGCACACTACAATGCTCAGAAGAGAAGGAGCGCCATTGGGATTTTGAAGAGAAAATTTGTCCGGAATTGAAGGCCATGTGTGTTTACAAAGCCGCCATAGTGCCAGAACAATGGACCCCCCCCACATATGACCCCATTTTGGAAACTACACCCCTCATATAATGTAATAAGGGGTACAGCGAGCATTTACGCCCCACAGGTGTCTGACAGATTTTTGGAACAGTGGTCCATCAAAATGAAAAATTTTATTTTTCATTTGCACAGCCCACTGTTCCAAAGACCTGTCAAACGCCAGTGGGATGTAAATACTCACTGCACCCCTTATTAAATTCTGTGAGGGATGCAGTTTCCACAATGGGGTCACATGTGGGGGCGTCCACTGTTCTGGCACCACGGGGGGCTTTGTAAACGCACATGGCCCCTGACTACCATTCCATTTACGATCAGTAAATAAAACAATCAGGACAAAGGATATGGAAAACAACAGTATTAATCCAAAGGCACTGGTGGGGGACAAGTCCATGCCGAAGGCAAACAATATGTCCAAACACCCCAGCCGTACTCACAGCGAATACCAAATAGTACTGGGATCACTTCACAGTAGCCCAATCATTCTGGACTTTCCGAGGAGTGATGTTCTGGCGGTTGAAAAGGGTTCCACAATTATTTTCAAGCAAGACAGTAGCTCTTAGCCTTCCTCCAGTGTGCGGACAACATACATCTGATCTGTCTCTGCGGACTAGGAGACACACTGGAAATCACCAGTGATAGGGCATTTTTGCAGCCTAAAGAGCACCAGTAATAGGTTTTAAGTTGCGGTGCAGTTGTAGTGTAGCCGCTGAAAGGTCCGCATATAGCGAGATAAGGTGGTATAGAGCCGGCAGGCCATTGTTGATCCAAGACAGTTCCATCAAGCGTTCTTTTGTAGAAAAGAAGTGAATATGGGCCAAAATATCCCTGGGGACCGAGACATCCAAATGGCGCAGGCGAGACACTCTGTGGGCATGGTCCACTTTCAGTTCTTGTGCAGAGCAGGTCGGCAAGACCGTTTTAAGCAGCGAGCAGACATAGGGTAAAACCTCCGCAGGTGAGACTGACTCAGGGACCCCCCGGATCTTGTCATTGTTGTGGCGGCTACAATCTTCAAGGTCGGCAATCGTAGCCTTCAAGACCACCACATCTTCTTCCACAGATTTGTGTGTCTCAATAAAGTCATTATGTGAATTGGCAAATTCCCCAAATTTAGACTCTATGTGGTCTTCACAGTGACCTAAGTTGTCTACTGCAGTTTGCAATGGGTTTGCGAAAAGATCTCTGTAGAACAAGGAGCATGTCCTTCATTGCCGTGTCTTTCAGTGACATGTCAGGAACTGATATATCCCCTAGCATAAATATTGTCGCCCCCCCCCCCCCCCGTGTTTACCTTGGTTTGCCAGGCAGGAGAGGAGTAGTGAGGCCGTTGCTTCAGAGGGCTCCCTGAGGGAGAAGAGGCTTGTCTTGGTGAAGGAGAACTGCCATGTGAACCTGACCATGTAAGTGCACTGGGCTGGGGTTCTTAGGAGAGGCAGTAGCCGAGGTGGAAGGTACTCCGTCATTAGGTACGTAAAGCTCATGAAGTGCAGGGTCTGATATGGATCTTCTGTGCAGCTGTGGCGCAGATTCACCGAGGGTCTGTGTAAGAGACTGTTCAGAGTCACTCCCGACTTCGGTGTCATCTTGGATTGGAGACTTTGTTCGGGAAAAGTACAATTTAGCAAGTGACCCTTGTTTATAATTCTTCTTCTTGCACACTGGCATGATCAGGAGAGATTTTGGAACCCGTAGGTGTAAAATAATCCCAGGTATGTTCTTTGTAGTCCCTAGGAAAGGCGGGAATCACCAGAGCTAAGCTAAGATGCGACCATACAGTCCGGCAGCCAGGCCACGTCCCCGATACTTTGGACATTTACACATGCGGCGATACCAAATATGTTTATAAATTTTTTTTTTTTACACTTTCTGGGAAATGAATCATTTACAGTTTTATTGGGGGAGGGCATTTTTCCATTTTTTTAAAACTTTTTTTTTACAATTTTTTAAACTTTTTTTTTACACTTTAATAGTCCCCATTAGGGCTATTTATAGCAATCATTTGATTGCTAATACTGTTCAGTGCAATGCATAAGCCATAGCACTGATCAGTGTTATTGGCTATCTTCTGCCCTGGTCTGCTTAATCAGACCAGAGCAGAAGACCCCTGGAGATCGACGGAGGCAGGTGAGGGGACAATCAGATCTCTGTGACAGTGCCGCAGGCGATCTGATCATCCATTTCACTGACCACATGCCGTGATCTGTATTGATCACGGCATCTTGATGGTTACAGGTGCACATCAGCGCGATTGCTGATGTCCGCCTTTACCGGCGGGTCCCTGGCTGCTGATAGCAGCCGGGACCTGCCGCGCATGACACGAGCACCACTCTGGTACTCGCGGTCATGTACAGGATGTAAATGTATGTCCTGGTGCATTAAGTACCAGGGCATCAAGAGATACATTTACATCCTGTGTCGTTAAGGGGTTGAGAAGGAAAACATTTTTTTTAAATAAATTTTAAGTCAAATTGAGATCAGGACTGTTTACTGTCATTGAGTTGATGTGCCTTTTTTTAAGAAAAGCGTTGAAGCTCTTTGTACTGTGGCAAGATTTATTATTATCCTAAAAAGTTGCTTAATCATCACCAAACAATTTTCCATTAATAGAATAAGAAACATATTAAACATTTCTCCATAAAATTGTGCATTGACTGTTGAGGTAATGAGAGTCATCTCCCTGGTATGTTACCTTGAGAGCCGCAACATTTCATAAATATATGGGCAAATGTGATTGTTTTCTTCAAGCATTCAGTTTTATAGGTTTCTTTAGAAAGGCACCAGACACGAGTTCTGGCATCATCTCCTTGACCAATACAGATATGCTACTCAAAAGTGAATATCATTTTCATCTAACCATTCGCACTTCATGACTGCTTCTCTTTATCTCATTGTATTTATTTTCCCCAGTTCAGGTGTTACTGTTGGATTGTATTTAGCATTTCTATAGGTAAGAGCCTTTTCTTCAGCTGACAGCCTTGTCACAAACATTAACTCCTGCTTCCGTTCATTTGTTTTATTGTTCATTTTATATTTTCATGGTATATGCTCTGAGTTTGCTACCCTTTAAGCTATATGATCGACAATAGAAAAACACATAAGCAACTTTTATCTCACATCTGAATTTTGCACTAAAAAACAACATTAACTATTTGGCTGCTGTACCTGCCCCACATCTTCCTTCAGCACACTATTACTTTTAGTAAGTAGGGACAGTTTTACATGTAAGTCTATGCTCACACTTTATTTTTTTTAGCTGGAATTTAAGGGCTCCAAACATAGTTACATAGTTACATAGTTACATAGTTAGTACGGTCGAAAAAAGACATATGTCCATCAAGTTCAACCAGGGAATTAAGGGGTAGGGGTGTGGCGCGATATTGGGGAAGGGATGAGATTTTATATTTCTTCATAAGCATTAATCTTATTTTGTTCCAGGAATGTATCTAATCCTGTTTTAAAGCTGTTAATTGTTCCTGCTGTGACCAGTTCCTGAGGTAGACCGTTCCATAAATTCACAGTCCTCACGGTAAAGAAGGCGTGTCGCCCCTTGAGACTAAACTTTTTTTTCTCCAGACGGAGGGAGTGCCCCCTCGTCCTTTGGGGGGGTTTAACCTGGAACAGTTTTTCTCCATATTTTTTGTATGGGCCATTAATATACTTATATACGTTTATCATATCCCCCCTTAAACGTCTCTTCTCAAGACTAAACAATTGTAACTCCTTTAATCGCTCCTCATAGCTAAGATGTTCCATGCCCCATATTAGTTTAGTCGCGCGTCTCTGCACCCTTTCCAACTCCGCAGTGTCCCTTTTATGGACAGGTGACCAAAACTGAACAGCATATTCCAGGTGAGGCCGTACCAATGCTTTATAAAGGGGGAGTATTATGTCCCTGTCCCTTGAGTCCATGCCTCTTTTGATACATGACAATATCCTGCCGGCTTTGGAAGCAGCAGCCTGACATTGCATGCTATTCTGTAGTCTGTGATCTACAAGTACACCCAGATCCTTCTCTACCAGTGACTCTGCCAGTTTAATCCCCCCTAAGACATACGATGCATGCAGGTTATTAGTACCCAGATGCATAACTTTACATTTATCCACATTGAACCTCATTTGCCAAGTGGATGCCCAGACACTTAGTCTATCCAAGTCATCTTGTAACTTATGCACATCCTCTATAGACTGTACCGTGCTACAAAGCTTGGTGTCATCTGCAAAGATAGAAACAGAGCTGTTAATACCATCCTCTATATCATTGATAAATAAATTAAACAACAGCGGTCCCAGTACTGAACCTTGGGGTACACCACTAATAACCGGGGACCAATCAGAGTACGAATCATTGACCACCACTCTCTGGGTACGATCCATGAGCCAGTGTTCAATCCAGTTACAAACTAAAATTTCCAAACCCAAAGACCTTAACTTACCTGTCAGACGTCTATGAGGGACAGTATCAAATGCTTTAGCAAAATCCAGAAACACTATATCCACAGCCATTCCTCTGTCAAGGCTTCTACTCACCTCTTCATAAAAGCAAATTAGATTGGTTTGACAACTTCTATCCTTAGTAAACCCATGCTGGCTATCACTTATAATACAATTATCCCCTATGTATTCCTGTATGTAATCCCTTATAAGTCCTTCAAACAATTTACCCACAATGCACGTTAAACTTACCGGTCTATAGTTTCCTATAGACCGGTAAGTTTAACGTGCATTGTGGGTAAATTGTTTGAAGCACTTATAAGGGATTACATACAGGAATACATACAGGAAAACACATATGTTTGTTATGTATTTTTGCCAGTTTCCCCACCAAAAACAGTCAACCCTATGTCCAAAAATACTACCAAATAGGGCATGTCAATTAATTTTACGGCTATAAGTTTAATAAAATTTAATGGTAAAATGACAGCCATTTTTGACATGTTTAATTGCTATTTTACAGGGCACAAAAACTGATATGTGAACATAGTCTAATTCTGTCAAAAGCAATAATACTGATGTTGGTATGTGACTCAGGGTGGTTAGATGTATCACTACGTGATGCCAGCACACCGTTAACCTACAGGATCCTACAGATTTTCCTGGGTCAGGTGCGGGATAATAAATATACCGATGTCAGGTTATGGATAATGGTCTTTACAGCTGCAGGAACAGTTGTTACAATCCTCACAGCACAGATTAGAGTAGAGGTGGTGCAGGAGCCCTGTAGACTTGCTGGGACTTGTAAAATTTTACACCAACTTGACTTTACTTGTTGGAGACTTGGGACTTTAGACTTAGTATTGAGGCCTACCACACTGAATAGGGTTCTGATAGTGTCCAATTAAAGCTATACCACCAGGGTATGAACCAGCCCTTGGGATCTAGCTGCCAGAGGCTTTTTGCTGTATCTATCCCGGACTAATATTGTGTTGCCTGGTGACTTACCGGCTCCTGTGTCCACAGCTAGGAATTTTCCAAATCATCCTGGGCAGAGAACACTTGCAGAATGGCGTGGTGGTTTGCTTATAGATTTTCATTAGGCTTCCCTTGAATCACCTCACACTCCTGCTGTCTCTTCTCCGTGCTGCAGCTCACACTGAGCTCTGCACTCCACACGCTGAGACTAGACACAATCTCTCTCCTTCACTTAACTCTACACTGAATAACTCCTAACACTAAATAACCCCCCCCCCCCCCCCCCCCACACACACACACACACACACACACACTACATATGATCTAGCAAGGGGGCAATCAGGGTCACATGGGTACTCTGCATCATACCTCCTAACAGTTTATTAAAGATACAGTGCAAAAGTGCAAAACATTACAGATCAACAGGCAAAGACTATAATAAATAGATGAAGCAAAAAAGAGGAAAATACGGCTCCCAGGACTGGATAAAAATTTGTAGCTTTAATGAATCATATTAAAATCCAAAGTAGAAAAGTAGAAAAAAGAATGAGCTAAAAGCACAAACGAAACGCACCAACACGTTTCGACTTGTTAACAAGTCTTAATCATGATTAAGACTTGTTAACAAGTCGAAACGCGTTGGTGCGTTTCGTTTGTGCTTTTAGCTCATTCTTTTTTCTACTTTGGATTTTAATATGATTCATTAAAGCTACTAATTTTTATCCAGTCCTGGGAGCCGGATTTTCCTCTTTTTTGCTTCATCCTTTGTACCTGGGAACACGGCCCTTGCTCATTCCGTGGCTTCCGCTGGAAGGTGTGCTGAGTTCATTGTGATCTGGGTCTGCATGCTGCTAATGGTGAGCTGAACCTTTACCAATTTTTTTGGACTATAATTAATAGAGTTAAGCGAACTTTTGAAAAGTTTGGTTCGCCTGACTTGCCAAACTTTTCGGAAATCACAAGTACGGTTCGGCACAGTTTGACTCGAACTGGCAATGAAATAAGCCCCTAAACACCTTTATAACACTCCTGTCTAACACTGTCGAACTCTGTTAGGAGTGTATTAAAGTAGTTTTAAAGTGTTTTTAAGGCCCAGTTATGGTGACATATGGTAACCCATGGAAACTATTTCAGCTCGCCCATTTTTTAGGCTTATTCCCACCAAAATAAAACAACACAAGGTATCCCTTTTTTCGTGGCAGAGATAACAGCACAATGAGTACTGAAGGTGTTTGTGGAAATCTATTATATTCACAACTGTTTTGACAGGCCCTATAGATATATAGTTGCCACTTTATTACGCTTTGTGGGTGGGTGGCACAGATAACTGCACCTCACTGGCTGCTGCAGGTGGTTCTGGAACACTACTATAGTGAGAAATCACTGTGTTGCCAGGCCCTATAGGACTATAGGTGCCACTTGAATACACTTTGAGGGTGGGTGGCACAGATCACTGCACCTCACTGGCTAATGTAGCTGGTTCAGGAACACTCTTTAATTCAGGTATATGCAAGTATAAGCCTTAAAGGAAAACTGTCAGATATTTTCTCCTGCACTATTCACAGGTACTGATGGATAGTGCGGGAGACGCTGATTCCAATGAGCCCTACCTTGCCCGGATCCGCCCGGCTGTTCGCCCACAATTGTAGTTTTATTCTATGTTGAAATCTTGCTGTAACTGGCACAGGCGGGGCTTCAGCAGCTTAACTGGCACTGACGTCAGTGCTGCTTATGACTATTCATCCCCCCTCCCTCCAGTTCTCCCTCTCTTTGCCGCACCTAACTGGAGGGAGGGGGGATGAATATTCATAAGCGGCACTGACGTCAGTGCCAGTTATCTGCTGAAGCCCCGCCCGTGCCAGTTACAGCAAGATTTCCACATAGAATAAAACTTCAATTGCGGGCGAATGGCCGGGTAAATCTGGGCAAGGTAGGGCTCATTGGAATCAGCATTTCCTGTACTATCCATCAGTACCTGTGGATAGTGCGGGAGAAAATATCTGACAGTTTTTCCTTAAAGGGGTACTCCGGTGGTTAATTTTTTTGACTATATGGCATCTTCTTTGTAAATTTAATTTTTTTGCAATATACATGTGCTATATGTTTTGGCAGCATGTATGTGTTTTTCTTACCTGTTTGTTGGGCAGGAAGTTCTGTAGTTCAGAGGGTTTTCTTTTACTGTTGTCTACAGTTCTGAGTCTGTTGTGGACAAGATGTCACAGCTTTTTTTTTTTCTCTGTCTGCATGAGAGGAATAAGCCACGCCCCCTCATCTCATCCAGCTGAGTACACAGCTCCTCACCTCCCCTCCCCCCTGCTCTGTATTCTAAGGACACAGGTCTGCACAGGAGAAGGACCTCACAGAGAAGATAAGTGTTATCTGAAGGGGAGGATGAGAAGGTGCACGGGCTGGGGATGTATGGACTGCAGGGGAATAAATCTCATACTGGTAATGATCCCTATGGGGGAGATTTATCAAAACCTGTGCCGAGGAAAACTTGCCCAGTTGCCCATAGCAACCAATCAGATTACTTCTTTCATTTTTCACAGCCCTTCATAAAAATGAAAGCAGCAAGCTGATTGGTTACTATGGGCAACTGGGCAAGTTTTCCTCTCCACAGGTTTTGATAAATCTCCCCCTATATATGAAGGGGGGGGGGGGACCCTTGAATGACACATGCCGGGAGTTGTAGTCCCTGTTGTGTGTGTGTGTATATGCTAGTGTTCACAAACCAGTGTGCCTCCAGCTGTTGCAAAACTCCTAGCATGCCCTGACAGACTTTGGGCATGCTGGGAGTTGTAGATTTGCAACAGCTAGAGGTACACTGGTTGGGAAACACTGTTCTAGCCTATTCAGCAAACACCAGTGTTTCCCAACCAGTGTGCCTCCAGCTGTTGCAAAACTACAACTCCTAGCATGCCCAAAGGCTGTCAGGGCATGCTGGGAGTTGTAGTTTTGCAACACCTGGAGGCTTATTTTTTGCGCAACCAATTCTACTTTGTAATGAAATCAGTCGTTTTACCCAAAAATCTACGGCAAAATGGGAAAAAAAATCATAGTGGGACAAAATGGAAGAAAAAACACAAATTTGTAAATTTTGGGGGCTTCCGTTTCCATGCAGTACATTTTTCGGTGAAAATGACACCTTCTCTTTATTCTTTAGGTCCATACGATTAAAATTATACCCTACTTATATAGGTTTGATTTTGTATTACTTCTGAAAAAAATCATAACTTCATACTTTTCATCACTTTAAAAAAAAAAAAAAATTATGGTAGTAAAAGTGACCAAAAATACGCTATTTTGGACTTTTAAATTTTTTGGCGCATACGTCATTGACTGTGCGGTTTAATTGACAATATATTTTAAAATTTTGGACATTTACGCACGTGGCAATACCACATATGCTTATATTTATTTTTATTTACAAAGTTTTTTTTTAATGGGAAAAGGGTGTTGATTCAAACTTTTATTAGCGAGGGGGATAAATCCTCTTTATTAACTTTTTTCTTCACTTTTTTTTTTTGCAATGTTATAGCCCCCTTACCTTTTAAATGCATTGCAATGCATTGATCAGTGTTATCGGCCATTGATTGCTCAAGCCTTGATTTCAGACTTGGAGCAATTAATCGCTGATCGGATGCACAGGATGCAGGTAAGGCACCCTCCTGTTGCGTTCTAGCTTATCCGGACCAACCACAAAAAGAACCCCTGGGTGGGTTAGGGATCCCACTAATATATATCACACAAACCCGGGGCCTAAGCCCAGGGCACAAATCCCTTTAAGGTGAACCCCCCAAAATAAAATATAACTTTTATTGTATTATCATATAAAATGATGACAAGTGATTAAAACCACAAATTTCACAGTTCCAGATAAGTAATGAATTCTGGGATTAACCCAGTAATTTCCTGTCTTATGGGTCTGCAGTACCCAAACAAATGGAATCTGTGAAATTGATTAAAATCTGAAATTTGCCTCCTCTACTAGTTTCGGCGCATCTGCGCCGTCCTCAGGAGGAGTATGAGGCAAACACCCGTCCACGTGTCTCACTCTGTCTTTTATATCCTAGGTTTATTACCTCATCACTCCTCGACACTCTACCGGGCCAATCCTTGATTCTTTTCCTTATATCCAATAAGTACTTTCCACCTCACTTACCTGTGTGGAATGTGGCCAACCAGGTTGATGTTTACCTGTTCCTATCTGATGACGTGAACTACTGTCATCACGATGCGCCATTGTTATGATGTCCCGATCATGTGTGTAGTCACATGATCGGTTGATCGCTTGTCCTGTTGCCGCGCATGCTTATCTGGAACTGTGAATTACTTGTGAATTACTTATCTGGAACTGTGAAATTTGTGGTTTTAATCACTTGTCATCATTTTATATGATAATACAATAAAAGTTATATTTTATTTTGGGGGGTTCACCTTAAAAGGATTTGTGCCCTGGGCTTAGGCCCCAGGTTTGTGTGATATAGCTTATCTGGACATCACGATTTTACTGCGATGGTCCTGATCAGCCCGGCTGAGCTGCCGGGAAGCTTTTACTTTCACTTTAGACGCATTGATAAACTTTGATCGCCGATCCGTGATGTCTGGCATTTGCCGTGGGTCATGGTTGCTTATAGCCAAACCGTTTAAAGGGGTATTCCAGGCAAAAACTTTTTTATATATATCAACTGTCTCCGGAAAGTTAAACAGATTTGTAAATTACTTCTATTAAAAAAAATCTTAATCCTTCCAATTGTTATTAGCTTCTGAAGTTGAGTTGCTGTTTTCTGTCTAACTGCTTTCTGATGACTCACGTCCCGGGAGCTGTCCAGCTCCTAAAGGGATATTCTCCCATCATGCAAGAGATATTCTCCCATAATGCACAGCTCCCGTGACGGGACATCATCATTGAGCAGTTAGACAGAAAACTTCAGAAGCTAATAACTATTGGAAGGATTAAGATTTTTTAATAGAAGTAATTTACAAATCTGTTTAACTTTCCGGAGCCAGTTGATATATAAAAATAAGTTTTTGCCTGGAATACCCCTTTAATGCTTGAATGTTCACCGAGCTGGAAAGATCCTAAAGTTTGGGTCGAATCCAGGTTTGCCGGATTCGACTCACTCATCTCTAATAATGAATATTAAGGCATCACCTGAGCAGCAGGGCCCAGCACAGGCACCTGAAGCTATTTTTACCTGACAGGACCCACTCAGGTACTGGGGACACCGCATATGTTCCTAAACACCAGGCACCTATCTACAGTATATGATTTCCTACTTTTCACAGCAGTTGTTTTTAAGACGTAGATGAGGAACAAGAAAGGATTTTTTGAAATTCAACCCTTAAGGGGGTGAAAAAGGGGTTGAAAGTTTGTATGGAAGTCCGTCATTTTTGAAGCTTGAAGCATGAAACTTTGTTTTTAGGCCAACAATTAGAGATAAAGAAACCCGTGTTTTAATGTTTTCTAAAATTCCACCCCTGAAGGGGTAACATAGTAACATACTTCATAAGGTTGAAAATAGACCAGAGTTCATTAAGTTCAACCTATAACCCTAATAAGTCCCTCCTGAGTTGAGTTGATGCAGAGGAAGGCAAAAAAAATCCTCCTCCTTCCTGACTCTAAATATGGCTGTTATAATAAATCCCTGGATCAACATTTTATCCTTATAAATCTAGTGTACATAACCAGTGATGTTATTATTCTCCAAAAATGCATCCAGATGCTTTTTGAATTCTTTTACAGAGTTCACCATGACCACCTCCTCTGGCAGTGAATTCCACAGTCTCACTGCTCTTACAGTAAAGAACCCCCGTCTGTGCTGGTGTAGAAACCTTCTTTCCTCTAGACGTAGAGGATGCCCCCTTGTTATAGATACAGTCCTGGGTATAAATAGATCATGGGAGAGATCTCTGTACTGTCCCCTGATATATTTATACATAGTTATTAGGTCGCCCCTAAGCCGTCTTTTTTCTAAACTAAATAACCCTAATTCTGATAATCTTTCTGGATACTGTAGTCCTCCTATTCCCCGTATTACCCTGGTTGCCCGTCTTTGAACCCTCTCCAGCTCCGCTATATCTTTCTTGTACACTGGTGCCCAGTACTGTACACAGTATTCTATGTGTGGTCTGACTAGTGATTTGTACAGTGGTAGAATTATTTCCTTGTCATGGCATCTATGCCCCTATTGATGCACCCCATTGTTTTATTTTGCCTTGGCAGCAGCTGTCCGACACTGGTCACTACAGCTAAATTTACTGTTAAAGGGGTACTCCGGTGAAAAACTTTTTTTTTTTTTTTTTTTAAATCAACTGGTGCCAGAAAGTTAAACAGATTTGTAAATTACTTCTATTAAAAAATCTTAATCCTTCCTGTACTTATTAACTGCTTAATACTACAGCAGAAATTCTTTTCTTTTTGAAACACAGAGCTGTCTGCTGACATCATGAGCACACTGCTCTCTGCTGACATCTCTGTCAATTTTAGGAACTGTCCAGTACAGCATGTGTTTGCTATGGGGATTTCATTTTACTCTGGACAGTTCCTAAAATGGACATAGATGTCAGCAGAGAGCACTGTGCTCGTGATGTCAGCAGACAGCTCTGTGTCTCAAACAGAAAATAATTTCCACTGTAGTATTCAGTAGCTAATAAGTACAGGAAGGATTAAGATTTTTTAATATAAGTAATTTAAAAATCTGTTTAACTTTCTGGCACCAGTTGATTTAAAAAAAATTTTTTTCACCGGAGTATCCCTTTAAGTAAGACTCCCAAGTCCTTTTCCATGTCAGTCATCCCAAGTGTTTTCCCATTTAATACATAATCCCAGCCCAGATTTTTCCTCCCCATGTGCATTACCTTACATTTATCAGTGTTGAACCTCATCTGCCACTTCCCAGCTCAAACTTCCAACCTATCCAGATCCATTTGTAACAGTGCACTATCCTCTATAGTGTTTACCGCTTTACAGAGTTTAGTATCATCTGCAAAGATTGCTACTTTACTATTCAACCCCTCTACAAGGTCATTAATAAATATATTAAATAGAACAGGCACCCAAGACTGACCCCTGTGGTACCCCACTAGTAACAGTCACCCAATCAGAAAAAGTACCATTAATAACCACCCTCTGTTTCCTATCACTGAGCAAGTTACTTACCCACTTACACACATTCTCCCCCAGCCCAATCCCTCTCATTTTATCTGGAGCTCACCTCCTCATAAAAGCTGATCAGGTTAGTTTGACAGGACCGATCCCTCATAAAGCCATGCTGATATGGAGTCCTACATTTATTTTTATCAAGATATTCCAAAATAGCATCTCTTAGAAAACCCTCAAACAACGGGGGTTCAAAGTTTGT
The DNA here is from genome assembly GCF_029499605.1 of Hyla sarda. NCBI lineage: Eukaryota > Metazoa > Chordata > Amphibia > Anura > Hylidae > Hyla > Hyla sarda. The sequence continues at coordinate 387,854,194 of NC_079189.1, read as the reverse complement.
ATGAATTAACCCGTTGTTGCAGAACACCGGGTATACCCGGCACTGCAGCATGGGAGGGTTATGAAGCGTGCTCAGCAGCCAGGACCCGTGGCTAATGCTGGACATCGCCATTCCGGCAGATGTCTGGCATTAACTCTTTAAACACGGCGATTAAAGTTGAAAGAATTCAGGTTTCTTGAATGCCCGTAGACTTTACCCAGAGCGGCATCATTACTATAGGATCGTAAAAAGTAGATCTATGTTACCGCAAATTTAACGCAAGCGAAGCCGCAGGCAAAAGCTAGTGGCACTATATATGTAGAAAACATGTACAGGCCCGTACATTTCTGAGATCTTGATGAAGACATTCATTACTGCCCTTACGGCTCACAGAGCTATTTCATATTTCTGTGATTTTCCCTTTTGTATAGCATATATAGTTGTTATACTGCAAAACAGAACCACAACATTTCCTTTAATTTGGATCCAGGAAAAAGGCAGAGTTCTACATTGGAGCCTGGAAACTTCACACTGTTGACAGTTGATCAGCATTTTGTTGTATTTCGTTAATCAGAGTTTTCATTTAGACCATCTGTAACCTGACAATATTAACTTGCTATAAGTGATCTAATCTTCACATGGTGTCATTATTCCTGTTACTGTCATCTTCTCTTCAGTAACATGAACACAGCAATGGACATATCACGGCCTCACATTAGATGAGCACAATTGTCTCCTGCTGTGAGAAACATTCTGAACTGTCAGACCATGATATGAAACTTTCAGTGATCCAAATGACAGAAAACACACAGACAATCAAAAGTAGAAGATTGAATAGTACACAGGCCATAGTCAGATACACCTTTAACACCATCATAAAAATACAATTGTTTCATGTATGATGAAATGCACTCATCTTTAACTCTTTGAGATCATATTGTTCTAAATAAATATGTTACCTTCTTCACTATTCACTGCCTCAAATTTAACCTTTAATAACCCTGTCCACCAAACCCATTTTTTTACTTCTTTTTTTTTATTTATTTCCTATTTGCCTTTTCAGAGCCATAACAGTTTTGCATTCCATAAAAAATGTGATATTCATGATATCCATTCAGCCGTTCAGACCAAAATATTGTGTGTATGAACATAGCTAGAATGGTTGAATTATTTTTGGATTCAAAGGCTGATTCAGTTTCAGCCCCACAATTTATGCAATGCACCAGGCCTAATGCTGAATGTATCACAAAGCACTGTGATTTTATTGAAATCTCCTATTATGTCATGACAACCAAATCACACTCCAGTATTGCACTGTGGGGGAAGGGGGGTATGGCAAAAGGGGGCACAGTCAGGACTGACACCTGGCATCTAACCAACTAGATGTTGTCATCACTATTGTTTGCAGCATTTAGAGGGTTAAACAGCCAGATATGGAGATATCATCAATCTCGACTGTTAATGGGTTCACATATGTTCGGCATCCGGCATAGGTGAACTCAGTCTAGACCTTGACTGCAAGCAAGCTCCGTTCCCCTGTCCGGTGCTCTACGGCATGTCTAACCATCCTGTGTCAAAATTGAGATGCTGGATGATCGCCGAATGACTGCTCAGTGCCTGAGATCCAGACATGAGCAGTCAAGCGGCAGAATCATTGATCAATGGTTTCCTATGAGAAACCATTGATCAATGTAAAAGATCAGTGTGTGCAGTTTTATAGCCCCTATGAGAGCTATAATGTTGCAAAAAAAAGTGAAAAAAAGTGAATAAAGATCATTTAACCCCTTCCCTAATAAAAGTTTGAATCACCCCCCCCCCCTTTTCCCCATTAAAAAAAACCCAGTGTAAATAAAAATAAACATATGTGATATTGCCACATGTGGAAATGTCCAAATTATTAAAATATATTGTTAATTAAACCACCCGGTCAATGGCGTATGCGCAAAAAAATTCCAAAGTCCAAAATAGCGTATTTTTGGTAACTTTTTATATAATGAAAAAAAAAAAAAAAAACGATCAAAAAGTCCCATCAATACAAAAATGGTACCGATAAAAACTTAAGATCATGGCGCAAAAATTAGCCCTCATACCGCCTCATATGTGGGAAAATAAAAAAATTATAGGGGCCAGAAGATGACAATTTTAAATGTATACATTTTCCTGCATGTAGCTAAGATTTTTTCCAAAATCAAAATACAACAAAATCAAACCTATATAAGTAGGGTATCATTTTAATCGTATGGACCTACAGAATAAAGATAAGGTGTCATTTTTACCGAAAAATGTACTGCGTACAAACGGAAGCCCCCAAGAGTTACAAAATTGTGTTTTTTTCTTACATTTTTTTCGTTTTGCCATAGATTTTTGGGTAAAATGACTGATTTCATTACAAAGTAGAATTGGTGGCACAAAAAATAAGCCATCATATGGATTTTTAGGTGCAAAATTGAAAGGGTTATGATTTTTCAAAGGTAAGGAGGAAAAAATCAAAAGTGCAAAAACGGAAAAACCCACTGTCCCCAAGGGGTTAAGGACACAGGGTGTACCTGTATGCCCCAACGCCTTAAGTGGCTTTAAGCAGTAAGTGTTTGCTACTATGAGTAGTCAGACACTCACTGCTTATGGCGGTCAGTGGCGATCCCACTGCTGCCCATCATTTAACCCATTAGACACCGTGATCAATGATGATTATGGTGTCTCAAGTAAAAGTAAACATCTCTGGTAGCTCAGAGGAGCTTATCGCACTCCCGCAAAGTGATCGCAGGGGTTCGGTAAGCTAAAATGGTGAAGGAGGGTCCCATTACCTGCCTCCTGCCACCAATAGCCAATTCATTGATGTATACTGACTTGGCCAGCCTATATCAGTGGATCACTGATCTCACTGTGTAATGCTATGCCACCAGGGTTCGGTGAGCTCCATTGAGCTACTGGAAACTATCACTTTTGTTTTAGACACCATGATAGCCATTGAATACAGCATATAAAGGGTTAAATGTCAGGAACTGGTGGGATCAACGCTGCCTGGCATAAGCAGTGACTGTCTGGCTACTGATCGTAGCCAACACTTACTGCTCTCAAGCGAGCACAGCTTCTGTGTCCGCTTCAAAGCCACTTAACTCATCATGGCATACAGGTACACTTGGATTCCTTAAACCAGATTCCTGCCACTGGGGACCCCCACAATCTCTCCTGCATTACTCCCTATCATCATGGACCGAAGATCGCTCCTTGTCTGATGACTCACGATACAGGGGCCGGAGTTTTGTGACATAAACTTGCATTGAGGGGGCGGTGAGTGACATCACGAGGGGCGGAGCAGTGATGCCACAACACTCTGGCCCCTGTATCGTGAGTCATCAGACACTGAGCGATCTTTGCTCTGTGAGGCTGATGACAGGGGGTGCTGCAGGAGAAATTGCAGGGACCCCCGCAATCACACATCTTATCCCCTATCCTTTGAATAGGGGATAAGATGTATATGGCTGGAGTACCCGTTTAAGTACCAAAACGTGAGGGAGTACCTGTATGCCCTGCATCCTTAAGTGTTTAAATTCCCCTTTTTAACCCCTTAAGGACTGAGCCCTTTTTCACCTTAAGGACTCAGCCATTTTTTGCAATTCTGACCACTGTCAATTTAAACATTAATAACTCTGGAATGCTTTTAGTTATCATTCTGATTCCGAGATTGTTTTTTCGTGACATATTCTACTTTAACATAGTGGTAAAATTTTGTGGTAACTTGCATCCTTTCTTGGTGAAAAATCCCAAAATTTGATGAAAAAATTGAAAATTTAGCATTTTTCTAACTTTGAAGCTCTCTGCTTGTAAGGAAAATGGATATTCCAAATAATTTTTTTTATTCACATATACAATATGTCTACTTTATGTATGCATCATAAAATTGACGTGTTTTTACTTTTGGAAGACACCAGAGGGCTTCAAAGTTCAGCAGCAATTTTCCAATTTTTCACAAAATTTTGAAACTCGCTTTTTTTCAGGGACCAGTTCAGGTTTGAAGTGGATTTGAAGGGTCTTCATATTAGAAATACCCCATAAAAGACCCCATTAAAAAAACTGCAACCCCCAAAGTATTCAAAATGACATCCAGTCAGTGTTTTAACCCTTAAGGTGTTTCACAGGAATAGCAGCAAAGTGAAGGAGAAAATTTACAATCTTCATTTTTTACACTTGCATGTTTTTGTAGACCCAATTTTTGAATTTTTGCAAGGGGTAAAAAGGAGAAAATTTTTACTTGAAGTTGAAACCCAATTTTTCTCGAGTAAAGACATACCTCATATGTCTATGTTAATTGTTCGACGGGCGCAGTAGAGGGCTCAGAAGGGAAGGAGTGACAAATGGTTTTTGGGGGGCATGTCACCTTTAGGAAGCCCCCTATGGTGCCAGAACAGCAAAAAAAAAACACATGGCATACCATTTTGGAAACGAGACCCCTCAGGGAACATAACAAGGGGTAAAGTAAACCTTAATACCCCACAGGTGATTCACGACTTTTGCATATGTAAAAAAAAAAAAAATTCCCTAAAATGCTTGGTTTCCCAAAAGTTTTACATTTTTAAAAAAGGGTAATAGCAGAAAATACCCCCCAAAATTTGAAGCCCAATTTCTCCCGATTCAGAAAACACCCCATATGGGGGTGAAAAGTGCTCTGCTGGCGCACTACAGGTCTCAGAAGAGAAGGAGTCACATTTGGCTTTTTTGAAGGAAATTTTGCTCTGGGGGCATGCCGCATTTAGGAAGCCCCTATGGTGCCAGGACAGCAAAAAAAAAAAACCCACATGGCATACCATTTTGGAAACTAGACCCCTTGGGGAACGTAACAAGGGGTAAAGTGAACCTTAATACCCCACAGGGGTTTCACAACTTTTGCATATGTAAAAAAAAAAAAAAAAAATTACCTAAAATGCTTGGTTTCCCAAAAAATTTACATTTTTAAAAAGGGTTAAAGCAGAAAATACCCCCTAAAATTTGAAGCCCAATTTCTCCCGATTCAGAAAACACCCCATATGGGGGTGAAAAGTGCTCTGCTGGCGCACTACAGGTCTCAGAAGAGAAGGAGTCACATTTGGCTTTTTGAAAGCAAATTTTGCTCTGGGGGCATGCCGCATTTAGGAAGACCCTATGGTGCCAGAACAGCAAAAAAAAAACACATGACATACTATTTTGGAAACTAGACCCCTCGGGGAACGTAACAAGGGGTTAAGTGAACCGTAATACCCCACAGGTGTTTCACGACTTTTGCATATGTAAAAAAAAAAAAAAAATTAACCTAAAATGCCTCTTTTCCCAAAAATTTTACATTTTTAAAAAGGGTAAAAGCAGAAAATACCCCTCAAAATTTGTAACAGAATTTCTCCCGAGTATGGCAATACCCCATATGTGGCCCTAAACTGTTGCCTTGAAATACGACAGGGCTCCAAAGTGAGAGCGCCATGCGCATTTGAGGCCTAAATTAGGGACTTGCATAGGGGTGGACATAGGGGTATTCTACGCCAGTGATTCCCAAACAGGGTGCCTCCAGCTGTTGTAAAACTCCCAGCATGCCTAGACAGTCAGTGGCTATCTGGCAATACTGGGAGTAGTTGTTTTGCAACAGCTGGAGGCTCCGTTTTGGAAACAGTGGCGTACCAGACATTTGTCATTTTTATTGGGGAGGGGAGGGGGGTTGTGTAGAGATATGTGTATATGTAGTGTTTTTTACTTTTTATTTTATTTTGTGTTAGTGTAGTGTTTTTAGGGTACAGTCGCACGGGCGGGGGTTCACATTAGTTTCTTGCTGGCAGTTTGAGCTGCGGCAGAAAATTTGACGCAGCTCAAACTTGCACCCGGATACTTACTGTAATCCTCCGCCCATGTGAGTGTACCCTGTACGTTCACATTGGGGGGGGGGGGGCGGGAACATCCAGCTGTTTCAAAACTACAACTCCCAGCATGTACGGTCTATCAGTGCATGCTGGGAGTTGTAGTTTTGCAACAGCTGGAGGCTCTGTTTGGAAACAGTGGCGCACTAGACGTTTTTCATTTTTATTGGGGAGGGGAGGGGGCTGTGTAGGGATATGTGTATATGTAGTGTTTTTTACTTTTTATTTTATTTTGTGTTAGTGTAGTGTAGTGTTTTTAGGGTACAGCGGGGGTTCACAGTAGTTTCTCGCAGGCAGTTTGAGCTGCGGCAGAAAATTTGCCGCAGCATAAACTTGCAGCCGGATACTTACTGTAATCCTCCGCCCATGTGAGTGTACCCTGTACATTCACATTGGGTGGGGAACATCCAGCTGTTGCAAAACTACAACTCACAGCATGTACGGTCTATCAGTGCATGCTGGGAGTTGTAGTTTTGCAGCAGCTGGAGGCACACTGGTTGTGAAACACCGAGTTTGGTAACCAGTGTGCCTTCAGCTGTTGCAAAAGCTACAACCCCCAGCATGTACGGACAGCGGAAGGGCATGCTGGGTCTTGTAGTTATGCAACAGCTGGAGGCATACTACTTTGGCTGGGGATGCTGGGGATTGTAGTTATGCAACAGCTGGAGACACACTGGTTTGCTACATAACTCAGTGTACCTTCAGCTGTTGCAGAACTACAACTTCCAGCAGTCACCGACAGTCAACGGGCATGCTGGGAGTTGTAGTTATGCAACCAGCAGATGCACTACTACAACTCCCAGCATGCACTTTAGCTGTTTGTGCAAGCTGGGAGTTGTAGTTACACAACAGCTGAAGGTTCACTTTTCCATAGAAAAAATGTGCCTCCAACTGTTGCAAAACTACAAGTCCCAGCATGCCCATAAGGAGTTGTGGTGGTCTGCCTCCTGCTGTTGCATAACTACAGCTCCCAGCATGCCCTTTTGCATGTCGGGAGCTGTTGCTAAGCAACAGCAGGAGGCTGTCACTCACCTCCAAGGATCCACGCCGCACAGGTCAGTCCCTCGTCGTCGCCGCCGCCGCTGCTCCTGGGGCCCCGATCCAAACATTGACGCCGGGGATCGGGGTCCCCAGCACCCGGGGTGCACGTCCCGCACCCGCTCACGTCCTCCGGAAGAGGGGCGGAGCGGGTTGCGGGAGTGGCACCCGCAGCAGGCGCCCTGATTGGTCGGCCGGGAAACCGGCCGACGAATCAGGGCGATCGTGAGGTGGCACCAGTGCCACCTCACCCCTGCTGGCTGTTGCTGGGCCACCTGTAATTCCGGGCCACCGGGTCACTGGAGACCCGATTGACCCGGAATCTGCCGCAGATCACTGGACTGAATTGTCCAGCGATCTGCTGCCATCGCCAACATGGGGGGGCATAATGACCCCCTGGGCGATATGCCCCGATGCCTGCTGAACGATTTCAGCAGGCATCAGGCATCGGCTCCCCTCCAGCTAGCGGCGGGGGGCCGGGATTTGACAGGACGTACTCAAACGTCCTGAGTCCTTAAGGACTCGGAAAAGGGGCAGTTTGAGTAGGTCCTGCGTCCTTAAGTGTACCTGAGTTTTCATGTGTAGCGTCCTGGTACCGCATCCTATATGGTACCTATGTATGTGTATCCCCATAGCCAGAGTCCCTAGGATGTAGGGATCCCTGTCATTTAATAAAACCCTTGTCGCCTCTATTTCTACTAATAGACCAGTCGTCTATATAAGGTTAATGTAAATATAATGATATATCTGTAAATAAATGGTTAATTATCTGTGCCCTAGCGTTGCAGGACCTGCAGGTCTTGGGACTAGGTGAACTCTATGGTATTAAGCTTAAGGAACTTTGGAGGCCCTGTGACGTAGGCAATCCCATTACTCTCTGTAATGGTGAATGGCAGATGTTCGGACCAATCGGATTTGCCCCGCCAGCAACTAACGCAGTGAGTTAGGCCTGAGCCTTGCGGCAACGGCTGAACAATTCTAAGTCTAGAGTGTATCAATCCCCAGACACTCTGCAGCATCACCGGACCTAATAATACCCCTAAATCCGGACGGATCTGCAAATATCTACCCTAAATTCAGAGACTGTATGACTAGCTCAAGGTCCACAACAACTGCCAGTCACTAAGCAAATAAGGGCTGTTTATATGAGACTGTTACTGTGCCTTGGATACTGCAATCACTTAAGTAAAGTTGTTCAAGTTCAATCTCTTTGTGGACCTTCAGTCATTTCATGCACCTATCGTTACTGGGAAGGGCGGCGATAGGCCGGAGCATTGACTCAGCATACCAGCCCTCACCCTGGCGTCACGAACTATAGGGTTAACATTAACCCCTCCTATACCGATACCATACCACCACTACCATACACCCCCCAAGGGCTACCACACATGTTAAAGTGAGAGACCTCTTTGGCTTCATTATTTAAACATGAGGCACTGGTTAAACCACTCTTCATAGTTGCATTATTTATATGCCATGTCCTATTTCTGTTGTAATTTCTCTCCATGGCAGGGAGCATGTCTCTTATCTGGAATCTACCAGTACTATCCTGACTGCAACTTGTGACAGTTCCTACACCAAGAGGCTGCCAGATAAAATCTGAATTCCTAAACTTTTGTGTGTCCATGCTTACTGGAACAGGAGACTAGCAACAATCAGACAAGACACTAAAATATATGCTTTATCCCAGTATTCCCTTTTGCTACGTCTATGTGTTCTGCATTTCACAACTACATTTGTCCTATAGATGTTTTTATAGTGATGATGACTAAATGTGGGGGTCACCTCTGGGCAGCCACTGTACTATATATTATCCTTATTCATCGCATGGTTGTTTTAGGATATAACTAAACATTAAATCAGACTCTTGTCAAAAATATATGCTGTGTCGGGGTTCGCCACTCAGGGACTGTCACACAATCAACAGAGCAAGAGATGGGAGAACAGCACCAGGTTTATTTGCAGATATCACAGAACAAAATGCAATCCACAGGATGAGGGGTGATCCAGAGTCTGGGCAAACAATGGGCAACAGAAGGGCACAGTCACTGGGAAAAGGGTGAAGGAACAAACCACCAATCCCGGGATTCCGCTCCGGGTCCAACACTCCTCACTCCAATGTATCATCCACAGTCCACAGATAACAGCTCCACGTCTAGTGGTTCCTCAAGTCCCCCGGGATGTTCAGTCTTCACATCCGCTCCTCAGTTCACAGGGGTCCACATCTAAGTCCACTGATAACTCCAACACGATTCCTTTGTTCCAGAGGGCGGCCTCAACCACGGCTCCTCTATCCCAGCAATTCTCCAGATTCTGCGGCACAATCTCCAGGGCAGTGTTGTACTAGCAGCAACTCTTACCTCAGAGATCATCACAGCAACTGCAGGCTCTGTCCTCACATCAGGTGCCGTCTCTGGGACATCACACACTCCCCCGAATCCCACACCCAGCTCTTCTTATCTTCCCAGATTCCTGTGGGAGGAGGGAAGTCACCTCCAGTGTCTCCAAGGTGTCTGCCCCAAGACCTGAGGTGGTCAACTGGAATGATTTGCATTCCTTTGGTCAGTATCCCCTCATCTTCCTGTGTCCATCCAGCCCCCAGCCAGACCATATGAACAACAGAAGCAATTCACATTCCTTTGCTCAGCATCTTCCTGTGTCCATCTCATGAACAGATCTGACAACCATGACATATGCCCTCCAGTATCTTTTAGCTTCTTCTTCAGTCCCATATACAATGCAAGAAATCAGAACATTATCTCTGCTGTATGTATGTATATTACACTTATTTTGTTTTCTATTTATTTACTTTTTTTATGGCACTCCACTTGCGCAAACAATATTAACTTTATTCTGTGGGTCAATAAGATCATTGAATTACCAAAGTTGCATAGTATTTTTTGTATTTCTATACTTTACTACTTTTAGAAACTGCTTGATTTTGTGGTGCCTTAATAATTGACCAAGGACAGCTACAAACATGTACAAAAGGAACCTAGCTTACTAAGGCATAAGGGGTAAAAGGAATAAGGTATATGTGATAGGAAAGGGATATGAGGGAATATGGAAGGTCTCGCTCACTGCTCATCTCATCTTTAAGCAGACTTATATACCATTCATACAAACACATATATGCCATGCATTACCCATCCCCGGAACACCTTTTAAATACTCTTAGCAAATCAGGACAGTTCCTTCACATTCTAAGCCGTAGAGTTCAACACCTTTCTGTAGGTAGCATCCTTTAGGAAGAATAGACCCAGAACAGCTGTCACACATGCACAATTTATTGAGAGCAACAAACACAGGGGCTGGTTTTATGACTTTACAATAGATGGAAAACAGGAACTAATAGCTCATCTCCATTCTTATCATTTAGCTGCAAGGCTTATTGACATTGATCTTTATGGCTTTAGATACAATGAAAGCACATGACTGTTGAATCAATCACTTCTCTTGCATCAAGTCAGCATTCCATCCATGATACTCCATTTCATTGTATTCTTAAGTCTATCAAAATATATCAAATTTATACTGGGTGCTGCCAATGTTGGTTTCAAACGCTGCATTAAAGGGGTACTCCGGTGAAAACCTTTTTTCTTTTAAATCAACTGGTGGCAGAAAGTTTAACATATTTGTAAATTACTTCTATTAAAAAAGCTTAATCCTTCCTGTACTTATTAGCTGCTGAATACTACAGAGGAAATTATTTTCTTTTTGGAATGCTCTCTGATGACATCACGAGCACAGTTCACTCTGCTGACGTTATAATAATAATGCTTTATTTATTGTTGTCCTTAGTGGGATTTGAACCCAAGTCCCCAGCACTGCAAGGCAGCAGTGCTAACCACTTAGCCACCATGCTGCCCTTAGCATACATCTGCTATGCATGGTTACTAAAATGGACAGAGATGTCAGCAGAGAGCACTGTGCTCGTGATGTCATTAGTGTTCCAAAAAGAAAGGAATTTACTCTGTAGCATTCAGCAGCTAATAAGTACTGGAAGGATTAAGATTTTTTAATAGAAGTAATTTACAAATATGTTTAACTTTCTGCCACCAGTTGATTTAAAAGAAAAAAAGGTTTTCACCGGAGTACCCCTTTAATATTCTGAAAAACACTTTTTTTATGAAAATACTTTTTTATGGGAGGAATTGCAACATTCATTAATACCATTTTGGGATACTAATATCATTACTGTCCCTCACATATTCTCTCATTCTCTTAAAGGAGTAGTCCAGTGGGGCCCCCAGCGATCTCCTGTACGGAGCCCCGACAGCCCGGGGGAAGGGGACGTGTCGACCTCCGCACGAGGCGGCGGCCGACACACCCCCTCAATACAACTCTATGGCAGAGCCGAAGCGCTGCCTTCGGCAATCTCCGGCTCTGCCATAGAGATGTATTGAGGGGGCGTGTCGGCCGCCGCTTCGTGCGGGGGTTGACACCCGCTATCTGGGCCGAGAGCCGGGTCCCCGTACAGAGAGATCACAGGGGGCCCCAGCGGTCGGACCCCCCGCGATCTCAAACTTATCCCCTATCCTTAGGATAGGGGATAAGTTTTTCACCACTGGACTACCCCTTTAAGAACTCTGCCTCAGCTCTCCCCTCTTCCACACCTCATACATCCATCTCCAATGCTTCCCTTTGCTTCCTCTATACTGGATCTCACTAGAATTGACTCCTTAAGCTCTCACCCACCATCAGATTATGTTCCCTAACTACTCCTAACACCCCTCCTGCCCTTAAAATAATGTTATGAGCTTAAAAAATCTCTGTATCATACCTTTTCCCTTCCTTACATTGTGTGAGCTCCCGGCAGGAGAAAGTGGGCGTTCCCCAGCAGGCGCAACATCAGTGAAGCCTGTGAGATCTGTGCCTTGCCATGCCCCACACGCACTTCCTGAGTTTGGTCTCCTGCCAGGCTGGGAGGAGACCAAAACTAACTGTTTGATTTAAGGCAGGCAACAGAACAGAGTCACCTAGCGGCCGTTTTTTCAATCACATTAAAAACAAGGTTGGGAATTTTAACAGCAAGTAAATAGCAAAGTCTCTTATAATTACATAAGGAAAAATATATTAAAAGTTTAGTTTGGTGACAAGCACTCTTTAACTTTTCATGGACTACTGTCCCCTTGAAGATTGTTAGCCCTTATGGGCTGCAATTTTCTCTGCCACACATTAACTATACCTGCATTTGTGCCAAGTATTGCAACCTTTATTATATATGTATGGCCCCCTCGAACCAAGAGTGCTATATAAATAAATAAATGATAAATAAATAATACATCTTCTCAATCACTTTAAAGTTTTTAAGTTTTTTTTGTTTTTTTTTTGAGAGCAGACCCTGACACTCTTACGTAGCTAATAGAGATGAGCGAACTTACAGTGATTCGATTCATCACAAACTTCTCGGCTCGGCAGTTGCTGACTTTATCCTGCATAAATTAGTTCAGCTTTCAGGTGCTCCGGTGGGCTGGGGACTCTCTCCTAGGACTCTATCTACCTTTTCCAGCCCACCGGAGCACCTGAAAGCTGAACTAATTTATGCAGGCTAAAGTCAGCAACCGCCGAGCTGAGAAGTTTGTGACGAATCAAATTACTGTATGTTCGCTCATCTCTAGTAGCTACTTACAGCTACCAAAATCATAACTGACTGTAGGGTGTAAGGAATTAAATAGTTGGGAGTTATATTTGAAAAAGGCAATTGTAACAGGTTATATACTGTATGTTACTGATGACTCTCTCTGCGCTAAACATGGGCCCACTGAGCCATATATGTGTGAAGCAGGTCACCCATTATCTTGGCACTTTAGCCAGTTTATCATTTAGATATGTGGTTGAAAAACATGTTGTATCTACATACTGAATATCTGCATTTATATAACAAAATAGGTAAAAAAAACAAAAACAAAAACAAAAAAAAACATCATCCAGTAATTTACCATAAATCATGGCTGGCCAGTATTAGTGAATTCAATGCAACATTTAATTTAAAAGCCTCATCCCTCTCTAGTAAGGGATTTTATATAAAAAATAAAATTAAAAAAAAGAACAAATTTCTGCAAAGCAGCAAAAACTGTGAAACCATCCATGAAGATATTCTTTGACCAATATTTCAAAGACCTTTTGAACTGAATGTTTCCACTTCACATAATTCTGCATTTATATGTAATCACTATTACTAAATGATCTTAAACCTTGTTAATGGCCAGTGACCTCATCAGTATGTTTAATGGAATGAAGGTGTATATTAAAGGACTTGTTCTATCACTACATATACACCAGTTGTGTTCAATGGGACAGAACAAATTACATTTCTCTTTCAAAGTGAATCCTAATCTATATAAAATCATAATAAAATAATTGTACTCACATAATGATATAATGATACAAAAACAGCCTTATGGCATTTTTAACTGTTTAGCTATTGTTCCATGACTGCAGGTAGATTAAAATACTTCAAAGGACTTTTACTGGTGTAAGCTTAACCCCTTAGGGACTCAGCCCATTTTCACCTTAAAGGGGTTCTCTGGTGACCGCTATCACGCCCCCTCCCGTATGCTTGCATTGAGGGGCGGAGCGTGACGTCACCCGGGGCAGAGGCGTGACATCACATGCGGCAGGCCCTGTAGTCGCCGGTAATCAGACCCGGAGGGAACACGCTCCGGAGACTTATTACAAACGGGGTTCCGCGTGCAAGATCACGGGGGTCCCCAGCGGCAGGACTCCCACGATCAGGCATCTTATCCCTATCCTTTGGATAGGGGATAAGATGTCTAAGCACCGGAGAACCCCTTTAAGAACTCAGCCCTTTTTTGCAACTCTGGCCACTGACACTTTATGTATGTTATACAGTGTGCTCCAGCCGGACACACTGCCCATGAGTGCATCTCCACGTTAATCTCAGCAGCCGACAAGGCTGGGATTCGCATCGCGGGACGTGCCCGCATGTGAGTCCCATCCCGTCACTCACCTCCATCCTCTGCCTCTGTTCCTCAGCTCTGGCGAGCATGCCCCCGCCTCCTAGGGTGCACGCGTGCCAGAGCTCTGAAATTTAAAGGACCAGTGTGCCCGTAATTAGCCTCCACACCTGTACCTCTGTTATAAGTTCAAGCACCTCCCTCATACCCCTGCCAAATCTTTGTTTGCCTCGGTGCCTTAGAGAAAGCATTATTCTGTGTTCCTTGCCATCTATCAGACCTTGCATTCCGTCACCCGACCGTTTTCCTAGCCGCCTGCCTATTGACCTACTGCTACCTTCCTGACTGCACTCCTGTTCTGCCTGCCCTGACCTCCTGCCATCCAGACTACGTTCTGTCTCATCCCTTCTGTGCCTCGCTGAACCCCAGCCGTGTGTGGTCAAGTCGTGCCAGGGGTAGTGACCTGTGGGGCTCTGGTGAAAACCAGCAGCACCTTAGATCCCGTTCCCTGGCACGGCCCACATCATCAACCACACAGGTCCAGCGGATCTGCTACCTCTCCAGCTCCAGACTACCGTGGTCCAGCGGATCTACTACCTCTCGAGTTCTCGTCAACTGAGGTGAGTATAACAATGTATTAATAACTTTGAGATGCTTTTACTTTTATTCAGATTCCGTGATAGTTTTTTCAGGACACAATCTACTTTAACATAGGGGTGAATTTTCGTTGTTACTTGCATCCTTTCTTGGTACAAAAATTCCAACATTTCATGAAAATTTTGAAAACTTTGCATTTTTCTAACTTTGAAACTTTTTGCTTGTTAGGAAAATGGACATTACAAATAAATTATAAATTGATTCACAAATACAATATGTCTACTTTGTGATGGCATCATAAAATTGACATGTTTTTACTTTTTGAAGACATTAGAGGGCTTCCAAGTATAGCAGCAATTTTCAAAGTTTTCACAAAAAATTCTAAATCTGAATTTTTCAGGGACCAGTGAAGTTTGAAGTGGATTTGAGGGGTCTTTCTGTTAGAAATACCCCATAAATTACCCGATTATAGAAACTGCACGCCCAAAGTATTTAAAATGACATTAAGAAAGTTTGTTAACCCTTTAGGTGTTTAACAGGAATAGCAGCACAGTGAAGGAGAAAATTCAAAATCTTAATTTTTTACACTCTCATGTTCTTGTAGAGCCATTTATTTTTTATTTTTACCAAGGGTAAAAGGAGAGAAATCCCTCAAAAATTTGTAACCCAATTTCTCTTGAGTAAGCAAATACCTCTTATGTGGATGTAAAGTGTTCTGCGGGCGCAGTAGAGGACTCAGAAGGGAAGGAGAGACACTGAGATTTTGGAGAGTGAATTTTGCTGAAATGGTTTTTGGGGGCATGTTGCATTTAGGAAGTCCCTATGGTGCCAGAACAGCAAAAAAAAAAAAAAACTACATGGCATACTATTTTGGAAACTACACACCTCAAGGAATGTAACAAGGAGTACAGTGAGCCTTAAAACCCCACAAGTGTTTGCTGATTTTTCATTAAAGTCGGATGTGTAAATTATTATTTTTTTCACTAAAATGCTGGTTTTTCCCCAAACTTTAAATTTTTACAAGGGGTAATAGGAGAAAATTTGTAACCCCGTTTCTTCTGAGTATGGAAATACCCCATGCGTGGTTGTCAAAGTGCTCTGTTGGCGAACTACAATGCTCAGAAGAGTCACATTTGGCTTTTGGAAAGCAAATTTAGCTGATATGGTTTTTGGGGGCATGTCGCATTTAGGAAGCCCCTATGGTGCAAGAACAGCAAAAAAAAAGCCCACATGGCATACTATTTTGGAAACTACACCCCTCAAGGAACGTTATCAGGGGTACAGTGAGCCTTAAAACCGAACAGGTGTTTGATGACTTTTCCTTAAAGTCGGATGTGTGAATGAAAATAAATTGCACTAAAATGCAGTTTTTCGGCCAATTTTACATTTTTACAAGTGGTAAGAGGAGAAAATGCCCCCCAAAATTTGGAACCCCATTTGTTCTGAGTATGGAAATACCCCAATGTGTGGATGTAAAGTACTCTGCGGGCGAACTACAATGCTCAGAAGAGAACCAGTCACATTTTGCTCTTAGAAAGCAATTTTGCTGAAATGGTTTTCTTCTGAGTATTTTTGGAGAGAAGATTTGTCTGCAAGAGTCAGGGGCCATGTGCGTTTACAAAGCCCCCATTGTGCCAGAACAGTGGACAGAACAGTCCCCCCACATGTGACCCCATTTTGGAAACTACACCCCTCACAGAATTTAATAAGGGGTGCAGTGAGAATTAACACCCCACTGCCATTTGACAGATCTTTGGAACGGCTGTGCAAATGAAGCATTACATTTTTCATTTTCACAGACCACTGTTACAAAAATTTGTCAGACACCTGCGGGGCGTAAATGCTCTCTGTACCCCTTATTACATTCCGTGAGGGATGTAGTTTCCGAAATGGGGTCACATGTGTGGGGGGTCCATTGTTCTGGCACCATGGGGGCTTTGTAAACACACGTGGCCTTCAATTCTGGACAAATTCTATCTCCAAAAGCCCAATGGCGCTCCTTCTCTTCTGAGCATTGTAGTTTGCCCGCAGAGCAATTTACATCCACATATGGGGTATGTTTTTACTCATAAGAAATTGGGTTACACATTTTGGGGGTCATTTTTCCTATTTTCCCTTGTGAAAATGAAAAATGTAGGGTAACCTAAACAGATCTGAATTGATCGTGGTCTCAAGACCCACCAGGGGTTTGCACAGGGTGCCTGCTGAATGACTTCAGCAGGCAATCACGTTCCATGAATTTCCAGGGGCGAACAGGTATGACCTGGGTCCATAAGGATTGGGGATGCAGGGTGTATGCATACACCCTGCTTCCATAAGACATTAAAGAGACTAAATGTGAATCATATAAATCTAAATTACTACTATATTATAATATATAATGCTTCTTGTGGTTCTAGGCCACATTTCTGAGCAGTCTAAACTGTAAGATGGGTATGTATTGTATAGGCATATACGTTTCTGTGTATGTGTAAATGTGAGTAAACAGCAGCATGGTTGACATTATAGAACAGTGCTGAGCAGTCTAAGCTGTGAATAAAGCCCTGGTGTGAAACTATCTGTAGTTTAAGGTAACTTTTCAGCATAAGTTGTTGTTTGTGTACATGAAGACTAGCACACAGGGGGTGGAGCCTAATGTTTATGATGCCTCCCATACACTGCTCACATAAAAATAAGGGAAGCCTGCTGTTCTATCTCATACTCTAATATATACTAAAAATATATTCTATATACTCATATACTCTTAGAAGCAGCAGCTGCATGGTTGGCATCATAGAACAGTTCTGAGCAGTCTAAACTGTGAGATGAGTATGTACTATATTGGCATATAAGTGTGTGTGTGTCTGCGTGTGTGTATGTGTACATATGAATAAACAGCAGCATGGTTGACATTATAGAACAATGCTGAGCTGTCTAAGCTGTGAGTAAAGCATTGGTGTGAAATTCAAAGGGGTACTCCCATGGAAAACTTTTTTTTTTTAGATCAACTGGTGCCAGAAAGTTAAACAGATTTGTAAATTACTTCTTTTAAAAAAATGTAATCCTTCCAGTACTTTTCAGGGGCTGTATACTACAGAGGAAATTATTTTCTTTTTGGATTTCTCTGATGTCACCACCACAGCGCTCTCTGCTGACTTCTGCTGTCCATTTTCGGAACTGTCCAGAGCAGGAGAAAATCCCCATAGCAAACATATGCTGCTCTGGACAGTTCCTAAAATGGACAGCAGAGGTCAGCAGAGTGCACTGTGGTCGTGATATCAGAGAAATCCAAAAAGAAATGCATTTCCTCTGTAGTATAGAGCCCCTAAAAAGTACTGGAAGGATTAAGATTTTTTAATAGAAGTAATTTGCAAATCTGTTTAACTTTCTGGCACCAGTTGAGTAAAAATAAAAAGTTTTCCACGGGAGTACCCCTTTAATACTCATAGTAAAATCTCTTTAAAGACTCTATTTGCTTTGCTTATGTATATATGTGAATATTAGTGTGCATGTGTGTGTAAAAAGGTGTGTGTAAGTGTGTATAAGTTTTGTGTTTGTATATGCGTATATAAATATGTTTTATATGTATATAAACTGTGTAAGTGTGTGCATTCATGAGTGTGTATATGAGTATTACTGGAGATGCGTAAAAGTGTGTGTGTGTATGTGTGTGTATGAGTGTGTGTATGAGTGAATAGGTGTGTATTTATTTGTTTTTTGTGTGGGAATGGAACTTTAATAAGCAGAAAAATATTAGACAGAAAAGTCCAATGAAACACCAACACATCAAATTTCACACTTCCATGTCAATCACATGACAGTATATTTAGATGTAACGAGGAAACTCCCCAATACATTGTATACACAAACAATTATTTTATGGAATATCAAAATATAAAATATGTTTATATAGAAACATTCTCTACAGAAAAGGAGTTGGATTAGTACTAGGAATGTGCTAGCAAAATTGCAGACAACAGATATCCAGCCTCATACATCCTAAAAATGTCATAGTATCATCAAATATATCAAAGACTAACACAATATAGCTACACCTTGAAAAATAACTTAGTCCAAAATGTACATAGGGGAGCAGGCACAGACATGACCAGCATCATGGGTAAGATCTCTACTAATTTTGTTTTGTTAAGCACGTAGCATTTTGTTTGCCCTAGTGTCCACAGTATAGAACTTTTCTGCAGTGAGTACTTTCTTTATTGGTCTCTATTTAGGGCGATAATGTTTCCATGGTTGGATATATGTACAACAGTACTTTTATTGTGGTAGACAGTACTATATTGTGCTAGTCTTGGATATATTTGATACTATGACATTTTAAAGATGCATGAGGCTGGATATCTGTTGTCTGCACGTTCTTGGTGATACTCCAACACTTTCTCTGTAGAAATGTTTCTATATAAACATATATTTTATATTTTGGCTATTCAATAAAAGAATATATATTTTATTTAATTATGGATGGTGAATTCTAGTATTTGTGAATAAAAAGTAGAAAAATATGTATTACTTTGGTATTCCCATCTCAATATTTACAGCATATCCTATGTAAATGTCATGAATAGAAACATAAAATGTGTTGGCAGATAAGAACCCTTTGGCCCATCCAGTCTGCTTGATATTGTGTAGATTTTAGAGGTGGCACCCGCACCTATCTTCAGACTATGGCCTTAAAACGTCCATTTACTTCTATAGCTGCTCTTTTTGCAATCCTCGCCGTTTCTGTTTGCCATGACCGAGCCAGAATGGTTCATGGTTGCCCTATTCTAGAGATAGGTGTGAGCACTATTACTGTGCAGAGGTCTCTAAGGGGACACAATTACGGTCTAGTTGCAGTTAGGGAATATTATTCCTGTGAGGCTGTCACTAATTACAATGCATGGACACATGGGGGCATTATTACCATTTAGGGCACTATCAGTTTTGCACAGATTTTTGGAATATTGCTATAACTATGAGGGCTTTGGGATCAGTAGAAGCCAGAGCATTGGGGGAGAGCAGCAGAAACTTGAAAAGCCAGGTCTCTAAACTGATCTGGTGAACTTTGAAGGGGTCAATCTTTGCTAGAAAAAAAGCATTATGGTTGTTGGGGCAGATGGAGAACATAGGGAAATTGCATGACACCAATCAGAAAATACATCACCTGTGAGTCACTTGATGTCACTGCAGTGTAATCACTTATGCAGTCTGCAGAGCCAGTGTAGGAATTATTAGGATAATATTGTATGTATAGGACCCATCAATGTGCTCCCCCCCCCCACTGTTTCTGAACCCCTGTCTACCCTTTTGCATTTAAGGAATGTTCTTTAAATCTCTAATCTCTAGTGTCATGCATGGCCCATTTAGACCCTGATCTAGGCACAATACAGCGCTTCACTTTAGCCCATTGCAGGAAATTTATTAAGGGTGGTGTAGGTGAATGATTTTTCTACACCTTAAATTTGAGTGATAGCAATATGAACATGCGGAAGTTTGTTAAATGGTTGCATGCCATAAATATGGTGCTGGTACACATTTTTTATTACGCTTCATCATACCATTTTGTATGGTTAAATATTATGCATCTTTTTTACCTGTTTCTCCAAAATGTGTGACTTTTTACAAATGCTGTCCGCAGCCAGTTCTGTAATCTAGGTCTGGGCTGGTGTAGATTTGCAACCAATTGAGGGAAAGATCACAGATGATCAATTCATGACAAATTGTGTGACAAATCAACACCATAAAAACAGGATAAAACCAATGATATATCCAACCCCCCATATCAGGAACTATATATATATATATATATATATATATATATATATATATATATATATATATATATATATATATATATATGTTTTTTCTTTGTTTTTTAAAAGAAATTAAATATTTAATGAACATTGTGTGTTTTATTAGGAAGCATTCTACCTCAGAGAACCATTGCAGACTTACAGTGAATAAATAAGTGTTCCTGTAGGAAATTAGATGCAAATACTGCCCAATATATTTCCACATTAATTACTAATCATTACAAAATGGAAATTACCAATTAGCACTTAATGTAAGTTACTTTATTATATGTGACTTGTGCATTTAGCTCATTAACACATATAATTACTACATTCTACAGCAATTTTAGTTTTCATTACATTTTGCAAGATCTTTATTACAAACAGTTTTTATATAAAGTATGAAAATATAATAGACAGACAAAGAAAGAAAAAAGAAAAAGTAAAAAAAATATGAAGAAATATGTCTTGGGTCAAATGTACCAACATTGTTGTAACTTAAACTAATTGGCTAAATGGACATGTTAAGCAAACATGCCATCACAACATACAGAGTAGCAGAAGAAATATATAAACAGGTAAATCACAAACTTTATACAAGCAAATCACAAGCAGAAGATGGTATACAAAGATAAAGCCAGCAGGAAAGAGCAAAGTTCCAGTGACCTGAAAGAAGGCCACCTTCAGGGGGAGATAGAAACTATAGGCAACATATCTAACCATGTACTATACTGACTAGAGCACAAACAAGGTCCTCAAGAACCAAAAAGGGTGTTCACATTGTTTTACACTTCCCACGCTTAACATCATTTTTCTAGACTAAAGATCTGGAGAAACAGGGCTTAACATCATTTTCCTAGGCTAAAGATCTGGAGAAACGGGGCTTAACATCATTTTCCTAGGCTAAAGATCTGAAGAAACGGGGTGCTTGTCAGCCGACTGAGAGAGACGCCATTCTTGACATAAGCATAGTAGTACCTTTGGAGAAGTTACATGCTTAGAGCTTTGGTGAGTAGCGATGATCCAGCCTGCAAAAGATCTCATTGTCTCGAGGAATCTTAATTCAAGCATTGAATATGCCATGTAACTTGAAAAGCCAAAGTAGCTGGAGAGATCAGCAAAAATGGATAGATTGGCAAAGCATTCAGGTAACGATGGTGAGCATCTGGCCACATCCATAGGCTGTTCCATAATATGAAAGAAGGTATGGCATCTCAAGGAAAGGTAGACAAAAAAAGATTTAGACTTTGGCCGCCGATAAGCACAGTCCAGGAGAAGTTCAGCAGTAGATGCAGATGGTAATAATAAGTTATCCAAAAGAAAGTCCCAAAGATCCTGAGTCTTAACAGCCTCCAAAATTCCTTGGTTGCGGAGGTTGTTCCGCCAAGAACAGTCTTTAACATCAGCTAATTTATATTTTTGGCAATTTCTTCTTTCTTAGCATTAACTGTATCCACCACACTGTTGTTAGAGGTTAGTTTGCAGTTAGGTTAGTTTGCAGTTAGTTCAATATAAGCAGCATGGGAGCCAAGAGGTTGTAGGTTCTGCTGAATATTGGAGACAGCAGAGTGGATTTCTTGTTGGATAAAGTACTTCAGTTCTGCAGAAACAACCAGCAGAGTAGCTTTGGTGAACACAGGAGATGTGCATACCTCCATGTCGTGCTTCATGGGTGAAGCTCACTGTGCTAAGAAGATGGAGGACCCGGGCTGGCTGGTAGTAGCACGTAGTTGTGGAGAGCCAGTCTCTGGAGACAGGGCTGAGCCTAAAGATGAGGAAGCCTGGGAAAGCCTTCTTGAGGGATGAGACTGAGATCTGCCACTCCATAAGAATCTTGTAGTACTAGCAAAAGACAGGCTGCCACCACCATCTTCAAACCCTGCAGCACTATAAAACTCTGTGAGTTTGGTAGGACTGTTTTTAGCCTTCATGCAAGTGTAGGCAGGTTTAGGGGAAAGTAGGGAAAGTTTGAATCTGAAATAGCCATTTAGCACTGCTTAATATACCAGTATCGTATAGAGCTCTTGCACTATGCAACCTCCGCCATGCACTGCTAGCGATGCCCCCCCATTCTACATAAGACTAAAGAATGTTTACTTCTCTGTTCACACTTTATTATGGAGGGTTAAAGAAGAATATTAAGAATTATTGGGGCTTTCCTTGATTTTACAATGCTGGACTATCCTAAGGAAAGGGATTGAGTGATCTCTGGGGGTCTGATGCCTTTTATACTCAATGATTAACTTAAAAATAGGTTTGTAGTGGTCACTTGAGTGCTCAGACATCTTTAGTGTAGTAACCAGTTTTCTCAAATCAGTCTTAGTGCAGTTACGTACACTTAAAAGGGTATTTCAGTTTGGGTAAAAAATGTATATAGTGCTAGGGATGTGATAAAATGGAAAAAGCTATACTTACCCACCCCGAGTCCCCTGCTGATCCTGTTACTTCTTCCTACTTCTGAGATGAGAACTCTGTACAGGACATGTCTGCTTTAAAAAATCTTAGACCACAGCAGTGTCTATTTTCAGCCAGTGATTGACTGAGGGAGCAAGTCCTGCATTAAGCTCTAGTATTGGAAGTTGTAAGAAGGCAAGTGTGGTGTCCCAGCACAGGATGTCATCATGTGGGCTAAAGATCACCTCGGGCATCCCTGCTGTCTCTGTGCTGGGCCCACTGCTCCATCATATATTTTGTTACACTGTGACATATTCCTATGTTATGTTATCATTAATTGTGTACTGTGTTCTTAAAGGATTGTGGCAGAGAAAATTGTACATCTAATTCTGACTTTTTGGAACAATCACGTATTTTACAGAATCGTTTTAGAGAGAAAAACTATCCAAAATCGATTCTAAATAAAGCTTACAATCAGGCTAAGGGACAACGACAAGAGGATTTGATAATTGATAAAATTAATGCGAATGATATTAAGAAAGAAATTATAAATCCCACAATCGACAAATGTCAAATTGATTGTAAGAATAGTAAAAAATCCAATAAGAATTATAGTCACAATTTCGTTACCAATTTTAATTGCGCAGCACCCAAGATAAAAACAATATTTAATAAATATTGGTACATATTAAAAGGTGATCCGATACTTAAAGATATATTACCTGACCACCCAGGTGTCACATTCCGCAGATCACAAAATCTGCGTAATTTGGTGGCCCCCAGTGATGGTCTTAAGAATAATTGTTTTGTTACATCTAATTGTGTAGGACAGGATAATGGCACCATCCTCTGTGGAAAAATGAGATGTAAATGCTGCATCATGATAGAAAAAGGTGACAATTTTGTTTGTAATATTTCGAAAAATGTATTTCGGATTAAGGGAACGCATGATTGCGAAAGCAGCAATGCGGTTTACCTTTTATCTTGTATTTGCGGTTTGCAGTATGTGGGCCGCACCGTTCAGACAGTGCGGTGCCGCATGAATAAACATCGTTCTAATGTGGGAAGACAATTCATGCTACACAGTGTCTCACGACACATATGTCAAATACACTCCGGGAATTTTGACTGTCTTAAATTAAAAATCATTGAAGTCATACCATCTATTATAAAAAATTGTTTTCAAAGGCAATTAATAGAGAATCATACTGGATTTTTTCACTTGGTTCCCTTTTCCCTGGTGGTTTAAATGAGATGATTGAGAACGCTGTGTGACTTGACTTGCCTTCTTATTATATTACAAATTTATCGACATATTTTATATTTTATGTATATACATATCCAATTTTTCTAGTTGGGTATGTGAGATATATATAATTTCCTATCTATTTATTTTAATATATTTTTGTATTTTATCATTTTTTATATGTGTGTTTTATGGGCTCCTGCCTATTGCTTTTATTCCAGCAATGTGCGGGTTAACTGTTGTGTATAAATACCCTATATGTCTCCACCCTCAACATGCCTGATGAAGCTGGTTATCCAGCGAAACGCGTTGCATGCCGGGTAAATAAACCATTTTACCTTTGAAGTCCTGTGCGCTGCCTCTATCCTGGTTTGTTCCCTGGAGGGATCCGCTTCACATACCATCCGTGGCACCACACAAGAACATTGGGGGACCAGAAGGAGATAAACAGGAGCTTCAGCTGGACCAGTGGAGACTTGTATTGCAATGATGCCAAATCTGTATCTTGAATACTGTAGTCTTGAACAAGTCTCAAGCAAGGGGTATGGAAATTCAAACACATATCGCTGGAGCAAAACTGGACTTTTAAAAGTACTCGGCTCTTATAACACTCTTTATTATAGTGCAGCATTGCGACCTTTCATTTTGCCAGGAGTTTAACTTAAATATGTTAAGTCTGTTCATGTTTAATTTAAGTATTTCATCTAAATTCCGGATGACCTTAAACAGAAGAAATTAAAAGTTAAATATTAACATAACAACTTCCAAATTAACTGGGAATGCTTAATGAAAGCCAAACAAACAGACTCACTTTTTTTCGTGATCTCTAATAAACTTTTTTCCAAAAGTGAGACAGAAAAGGAGAGGACAATGTGTTATTTATCAATCTCTCAGTCCATAATGATATATTTTATTTGGGTGAGTTTCATTCTTTCTGATATATTGATGGGATGTGTAGATGAGTTAACAGATATATTTTATGTTTCCTTTCTCACACTGCCATCCAGCTTCATTTATTGCATGCACAGTACATTAACCACATTCTGGCAGATAGATTATTCAGATCATGACACTGCTGTAATAATGGCCTTGCAAACGGTAGCTCTTTTTTCAGGAGTAACATATTCTAAGATGCCATTAACCAAGGAGGGAAATGTAACTTATCTTCTTTGCCACACATATGACGTTTTTTTTCTGTTGTGTTTTTCTTATACTTTGTTATACCTAGTGCAGTTCCTGAGAGGATTATACATGCACAAGGATCTCAAGGCGATATGAGTGAATCCCTATGACATGCCCCCTAGTGCCTTATTAGGCATAACAAAGTAAATCAGATTTGCCCAGAGTGATCCTTCTTTCACCTGATCACACCCCCCCCCCCTCCTGCAACTCAAATGCAGATCACAAATGGTTTAATATGACAGTCGAGGACTTAAAGGGGTACTCCGGCAGGAAATATTTTTTTTCATATTAACTGGCTCCAGAAAGTTAGACAGATTTGTAAATTACTTCTATTTAAAAATCTTAATCCTTCCAGTACTTATCAACTGCTGTATACTGCAGAGGAAGTTGTGTAGTTGTTTTTTCTCTGATCACAGTGGTCTAAGTTGTATAGTTGTTTTCTGTCTGACCACAGTGCTCTCTGCTGATATCTCTGTCCATGTCAAGAACTGTCCAGAGCAGAAGCAAATCCTCATATCAAACCTCTCCTGCTCCTGATCCGGACAGTTCCTGACACAGACAGAGGTGTCAGTAGAGAGCACTGTGGTCAGACAAAAAAGAACTATACAACTTCCTTTAGAGCATACAGCAGCTGATAAGTACTGGAATGATTAAGATTTTTAAATAGAAGTAATTTACAAATCTGTTTAACAACTTAAGCACTTTAGTTTTTTCCTCCTCACCTTCTAAATTTATAATGCTTTTCCTCCTACAGACATATGTGGGGCTTGTTTTATGTGCTACTAATTTTACTTTGTAAGGACAAAATCTACGGCGAAACAAAAAAAAAAAAATATATATATATACATATATATATATATATATATATATTTTTTTTTTTTTTTTTTTTTGTGGGACAAAATTTAAAAAAAGAAAAGACATTTTGTAATTTTAAGCAGCTTCCATTTCCACACAGTGCACTTTTAAAAATGACACCTTCTATTTATTCTGTAGGTCCATACAACTTATATAGGTTTGAATTTGTTTTACTTCTGTAAAAAGAATTATAACTTTGTTCACGAAAATTAGTACATTTAAAATTGTCCTCTTCTGACCCCCATAACCTTTTAATTTTTTTCTATACTGACATGTGTGAGGGCTCATTTTTTTCACCGTGATCTGTAGTTTTTAACCCATACCATTTTTGTTTTGATGTGACTTTTTGATAGCTTTTTAAACTTTTTTTAGGGTATACAAAATGACCAAAAAACACAATTTTTTTTTTTACATATACGCCATTGAACATGCGGTTTTATTTTTTATAGTTTGGACATTTACGCATGCGGCGATACTGCATATGTTTATGTTTATTTTTGTTTGCATTCTTTTATGGGAAAAGGGGGTGATTCAAACTTTTGTTAGCAAAGTGGTTAATTCACATTTATTAATTTTGTTTAACTTTTTTTACACCATTTTATATTCCCCATAGAGTACTATTACATGCAATCCTTGGATTGCATACATCATTCAATGCTATGCTATAGCATAGCATTGATCAGTGTTATCAGTGCTCAATTGCTCCAGGCTGCTGAGACTGCCTGGAGCATCGAGGAAGAGATTGGACAGCAAGGAGGCATGTAAGGGCACTCCTGCCACCCTCTAAGCTGATCGGGACACAGCGGTTTTACCGCGGTGGTACCGATCAGCTCCACTGAGCTGCCGGGACTGAATTCATTTTAGGGTTAGAGGGCTAATGCCAGGCATCACCACAATCTTTGATTACCGGCATTAGACACAGGTCCTGGCTGTTGATAGCTATGTGCCCGCGTCATAGCAGGGGAGCATGATGAGGGCATAGAGGTATACCCTGCGCTCTTAAGGGGTTAAATGTCTGGCACCAGCTGATTTGAAAACATTTGTTTTCCACCGGTGTACCCCTTTAACATTGGGCCTTACTTCTGGCATACTTTCTTCATATCCTTGACCTTTATTTCATTGCCAACCTGCCAACCTTATGCAGACTATACTGTCATATGGAAGCTTATGATAACGTAAGAAAAATTATATACTGTTAAAAATAAATAAAATAAAAAATCCCCCATTTCTCTTTAGTATGGAGAAAAAATGCACCCATCTCATATTGCTGCATCTGTATTGACTCAAAATATAAGGTCCTTCATAAATGGAGGACACTTATGAAGAAAAGTCTGAGACATCATTTATCAAATCCATTCCTGGCTTTTTGTTCTATAATTGCATTTAAAAACCTGCAAGTGTGAACACACCCTAAACCATAATAGTTAAACTGCATGGTAATCACAAGAAAAACAAACAGGATTGCTGTTCTTGTCAATACCACAAAATGGGAGAAAAAGCTATCAAAAAGTAAGCCTTTACATAGCTCTGTTGACAGAAAAGTAAAAGTAATATGTGTATTGTGATGAGACAATTTTTAAGTGTTTTTATTGTCCAATTGTGGTATGGTAACATAATAAAACTATTGATTTGGAATGCTGTAATTGTACTGTCCCTCAAAATGTCATGTTATTTATATTACAGGCTAAAACCTGTCAACAAAATAAAACAAAATTAAAAATCTAAAAGACAATGCCAGTATTGCTGTGTTTTGTGTATCCTGCCCCCTGGAAAATGTTATCATGTCACGAAGACCAAAGCTGGATGCAATGCCAAGGTTTTAAGGCGAAGAGCCGCATGAGAACATTTCAAGGATTTCAAGCACTTCTGTTATACTGACACTGTGCCCGGCATTAAATATATCTGCACATATACCCATTCTGCTTCTGATTTGTGGTTAAGGTATTTGCCTCTTTATATTTATTTCACTTTATTAGACATGCTGACTAACTTGTATTTTGCATTACAAATGAGTTATGGGCCAAAGTAGAGTCTCCTAGGACTGTATCCACCTTTTCCAGCCCACAGGAGCACCTGAAAGCTGAACTAATTTATGCAGGAAAAGTCAGCAACCGCCGAGCCAAGAAGTTCGTGACGAATCGAATTTACTGTTAGTTCGCTCATCTCTAGGCCAAAGCTTACCAAAATTACTTTCTACTGTATAATGGTTCATAATACTATTATTATGTTGGCCAGGACATTATTATAAGCATCATTTTATGCAAAGATTGGACTTAATTTACTAAGAGTGGAGTATAGTTTTCTTTGTGGGTTTTGTTTCCCAACAGATATTTTTCCATGGTGTTTACTAAGGCTTTCCTATGTTTTGCACTTTTCCCTACATTTAGCTATTTTTTTTTTACACGTGCTCTGAGCTGTGGGGTTTCCCAGAGCTCAAATCCACCACATTTTTTTGTGGAAACCTTAGTAAATATGTAGGATTTTTTTGAAAATGTTGGGGACACGCCCTTTTCCAGTTGACCAAGCCCCCTTTTCAGGTTTTCTGTGTAAAATGGAGAGATGGTTGGGTTGTCAAAAATGTTTGCCGCAGACTCTGGTGTAGACACAATTTGTGTTGCAATGGCCAAATTCTGGCGCACAACCCAACAACACAGGTCAGTTTTAGAATAGTAAATCACGGCCATTGTGTTTTACTTCTCTTTTATTGCTTTGGATGACACTCTAGTATGCTATTTGTATATTAGAGTTAACGTATATGATTGCTGTAGTTATTTGCTTTCTTTGAAATAAGACCTTATTCTTTTACTAGCTTTAAACTCTTCAGAAAATGCCTAAAGCAATGTTCCCTATCTATCATTGGTAGCCTTTGGATGTTTGACTATGCCCATGATTGGTGTTGGGAATTGACTGCTGATACCAACAGTCTCTGACCATGTATAGTAGATATCACTAGAGATGAGTGAACGTTTGAAAAATTTGATTCGGGTGATTCGCTGAATTTTTCGATGGTTCGATCCAAATTTATTTGCAGTGAATCTATATTTAAAACAGCTATTTCTGGCTGTTACGCCGAGCGCTCCGGGTCCCCGTTCCTCCCTGGAGCGCTCGCCTCATCCTCGTTGCTGCAGCGCCCCGGCCAGATCCACTGACCGGGTGCGCTGCGGTACCGCCCCCAGCCGGGATGCGATTCGCGATGCGGGTGGCGCCCGCTCGCGATGCGCACCCCGGTCCCCGTACCTGACTCGCTCTCCGTCGGTCCTGTCCCGGCGCGCGCGGCCCCGCTCCCTAGGGCGCGCGCGCGCCGGGTCTCTGCGATTTAAAGGGCCAGTGCACCAATGATGGTGCCTGGCCCAATCTTCCCAATTACCTTGATTAGTTTCCACCTGTGCACTCCCTACTTATACCTCACTTCCCTTGCACTCCCTTGCCGGATCTTGTTGCACTTGTGCCTAGTGAAAGCGTTCCCTTGTTTGTTCCTAGCCCGTGTTCCAGACCTCCTGCCGTTGCCCCTGACTACGATCCTTGCTGCCTGCCCCGACCTTCTGCTACGTCCGACCTTGCTTCTGCCTACTCCCTTGTACCTCGCCTATCTTCAGCAGTCAGAGAGGTGAGCCGTTGCTAGTGGATACGACCTGGTCACTACCGCCGCAGCAAGACCATCCCGCTTTGCGGCGGGCTCTGGTGAAAACCTGTAGTGGCTTAGAACCGGTCCACTAGCGCGGTCCTCGCTATCCCTCTCTGGCACAGAGGATCCACTACCTGCCAGCCGGCATCGTGACAGTAGATCCGGCCATGGATCCCGCTGAAGTTCCTCTGCCAGTTGTCGCCGACCTCCCTACACTGGTCGCCCAGCAAGCCCTAAAGATCGCCCAACGAAATCAACAGCTGGCATACTTGACCTCCGTGACACTGCATCTTCAGTCACAGATACAGCAGCTGCAGCCGCAGATACAGCAACTTCAGTCACAGCTACAGCTGCAACAACCATCTCCTCCGCCGGCTCCTGCAACTCCTCCGCAGCAACCGGCCGCTCCTAACCCCTGCTTGTCCCTGCCGGACAAATTTGATGGGGACCGCAATGATCCTGCCACAGCCACAGTCCAGTCCTTCTTTGCTGAGGTCCGTGGTGTCTTCGAGGAGCCTGCCCGAGCTTCTTCTGCCAAGACTGCCCTGCTGAACCTGGCCCAGGGTGTTTCTTCCGTTGGCGAGTACGCCATTCAGTTCCGTGCTCTTGCTTCCGAGTTGTCCTGGAATAGTGAGGTTCTCTGCGCGACCTTTAAAAAAGGCCTATCCAGCAACATTAAAGATGTTCTGGCCGCACGAGAGACTCCTGCTAACCTACATGAACTCATTCATCTTGCCACTCGCATTGACATGCGTTCTTCCGGATGGCGTCTGGAGCTCCGCCTGGATATGGACTTTGTTCGCACGAGGCGTTTTTTCTCCCCGGCTCCTCTCTCCTCTGGTCCTCTGCAATCCGTTCCTGTGCTTCCCGCCGCGGAGGCTATGCAAGTTGACCGGTCTCGCTTGACACCTCAAGAGAGGACACGACGCCGCATGGAGAATCTTTGCCTGTACTATGCCGGTACCGAACACTTCCTGAAGGATTGTCCTATCCGTCCTCCCCGCCTGGAAAGACGTACGCTGACTCCGCACAAAGGTGACACAGTTCTTGATGTCAACTCTGCTTCTCCACGCCTTACTGTGCCTGTGCAGATATCTGCCTCTACCTTCTCCTTCTCTACTATGGCCTTCTTGGATTCCGGATCTGCAGGAAATTTTTTTTTGGCCTCTCTTATCAACAGGTTCTACGTCCCTGTGACCAGTCTCGCCAGACCCCTCTACATCTATTGTGTTAACAATGAAAGATTGGACTGTCTCGTGCGTTTCCGCACGGAAACCCTCCTAATGTGCATCGGACCTCATCACGGAAAAATTGAGTTTTTTTTCCTCAGGTTCTTTGGCCCCAAGAAGAGGGGGAGACCCAAGGGGGGGGGTACTGTTACGCCGAGCGCTCCCGGTCCCCGTTCCTCCCTGGAGCGCTCGCCTCATCCTCGTTGCTGCAGCGCCCCGGCCAGATCCACTGACCGGGTGCGCTGCGGTACCGCCCCCAGCCGGGATGCGATTCGCGATGCGGGTGGCGCCCGCTCGCGATGCGCACCCCGGTCCCCGTACCTGACTCGCTCTCCGTCGGTCCTGTCCCGGCGCGCGCGGCCCCGCTCCCTAGGGCGCGCGCGCGCCGGGTCTCTGCGATTTAAAGGGCCAGTGCACCAATGATGGTGCCTGGCCCAATCTTCCCAATTACCTTGATTAGTTTCCACCTGTGCACTCCCTACTTATACCTCACTTCCCTTGCACTCCCTTGCCGGATCTTGTTGCACTTGTGCCTAGTGAAAGCGTTCCCTTGTTTGTTCCTAGCCCGTGTTCCAGACCTCCTGCCGTTGCCCCTGACTACGATCCTTGCTGCCTGCCCCGACCTTCTGCTACGTCCGACCTTGCTTCTGCCTACTCCCTTGTACCTCGCCTATCTTCAGCAGTCAGAGAGGTGAGCCGTTGCTAGTGGATACGACCTGGTCACTACCGCCGCAGCAAGACCATCCCGCTTTGCGGCGGGCTCTGGTGAAAACCTGTAGTGGCTTAGAACCGGTCCACTAGCGCGGTCCTCGCTATCCCTCTCTGGCACAGAGGATCCACTACCTGCCAGCCGGCATCGTGACACTGGCCTACAGAGAGCCTCAATAGGGGTGTAGGTGTAAAACACTTTGCTCTGTTCTAATATGCATATGGAGTGTGCTGGGGTAGTATAATAATACTGTTATTCAGAATAACATGCAGATTACCGGCATCACTTTTAGAATCACTGCCGCAGAGTGGCACAATGACAGAGCCTGAAGGTGGCATCAGAATGAAGAGACCATATAGTGGCTGAATGAAACAGCGGGGAGGTGTTGGCAGCATGAGGAGACCATATAGTGGCAGAATGACACAGTGCGGAGGTGTTGGCAGCATGAGGAGACAATATGGTGGCTTAATGACACCTTGTGGAGGTGGCGGCAGCATGAGGAGACCATATAGTGGCTTAATGACACAGCGTGGAGGAGGTGGCAGCATGAGGAGACCATATTGTGGCTGGATGACCCAGCTTGGATGATGCTAAAGCATGAGGAGACCATATAGTGGCTGAATGACACAGCATGGAGGTATTGGCAGCATGAAGAGAACATATAGTGGCTGAATGGCACAGCCAGGAGTTGGCAGCAGCATGAGTAGACAGTAGGCCTTCACAATCCCTAAGATTATAATATGAATTCTGAATTTTAAACCGAAGATTTTGGGTAGCTGGTGCTTTTACATTTTTATTCCCATACCCAGTCCCAGCAGCATCAGTAAACCATATATTGCCTGAATGGCACAGCCTGGAGTTGGCTGAAGCATGAGGAGACCCTATAGTGTCTGAATGGCACAGGGAAGTTGGCGGCAGATGAGGAGACAATAGGGCCTCACAATCTCTAATAATAAAAGAGGAATTTTGAAATTTCAATTATAGATGCATGGTACCTAGTGCTACCATAAACATATATAGGTAATGTCCTAGGCTCAGCAGCATCACTAAACCATGTAGTTGCTATATGACACATACAGGAGCACAGGCAGCAGCATGAGTGAATGTTGAAATCTCTATTGAAGATGCATGTTAGCTAGTGCTACCATCCAAAAATGTAAAGCCCAAGCCCAGCAACATCACTAAACCATGTAGTTGCTGAATGACACAGACAGGAGCAGTCAGCAGCAGCAGTACACAAGAGGGTTTCATAACCCATAAGATTGAAAGATAAACATTGAAATCTCAATGAAGCATGTATTTAAGCTAGTGCTAACATCCAAAAATGTAAGGCCCAAGCCCAGCAGCATCAGTAAGCCAAGTAGTTCCTGAAACACAGTCAGGAGCAGGCATCAGCGGTACACAAGAGGGTTTCATAACCCCTTTTATTGAACAAACAATGTTGAAATCTCAATTAAGCATGTATGTAAGCTAGTGCTAACATTCAAAAATGTAAGGCCAAAGCCCAGCGGCATCAGTAAGCCAAGTAGTTCCTGAAACACAAAGTCAGGAGCAGGCATCCGCAGTACACAAGAGGGTTTCATAACCCCTTACATTGAAAGAACAATGTTGAAATCTCAATTAAGCATGTATTTAGCTAGTGATGAACATCCAAGAGTTTAAGGCCCAAGCCCAGAAGCATCAATAAGCCAAGTCGTTCCTTAAACACACACTCAGGAGCAGGCATCAGCAGTACACCAGACATATTCATAACCCTCAAGATTGAAAGATCAATGTTGAAATTTCTATTAAGCATGTATTTAGCTAGTGCTAAACATCCAAAAATTTAAGGCCCAAGCCCAGAAGCATCATTAAGCCAAGTAGTTCCTGAACTGAAGGAGGAGGAGGGGGCACAGTGGAGCACAGTTTAGGTTTTGCGAGATTGGCATTTTTTCTAGTCATCTGACAGGAGAGGAGGAGCAGGAGCAGCCAGAGGAGCTAGAGGGTTATGAGGAAGGCTAGACACAGAACCCAGATACACCATGGCAGTATACAGTGGAGATGGAGGCTGGTAGTCCCTCGGAGTTACTTGCACAAATGCACGATGCATGCTCACTTGCTTGCGTAGTGACCACCGAATTGTCACCATTCGGCAGCGAGATGACTTTTGGCTCTCCACCTTATTGGACCCTCACAGGTCTGACTCGGGGGGCACTCTGTGCTCACCTTCCACTGCCATGGCTGCTGGGGAGGGGTAGGGTGGCAGAAGCAGTACCAGCTCCTTCAGCAGCAGCCTGAGTCTACAGTCACTGATGAGTAGCTTTCTTCACCCGAATAGTGAAGCAACTCATCAGCAGAAGGTAGACCTGGAGCAGGACCTGAACCAGCAGGTGGTGGCATACCTTGACATGACCATGCCAACACACCTTGAAGATCTTCAATCTTGGACTTCTGGGCAGCCAAACTTTGTGGCAGCAACTAGCAGAGTTTGCCCTGGAAAAGTTGTCCTGCCCGGGCAGTAGTGTGCCATCAGAAAGGGTGTTTAGTGCAGCGGGGGCCATAGTCACCCCAAGGAGAACTCATCTGTTCACAAAAAATGTGGAGAGACTGACTTTTGTGAAGATGAGTCAGGCATGGATCAGCCAGGATTTCCACCCACCAATGCCTGATGCATCAGAATAGATTGACCATGGTGCCACACCAACACTTCACAAATATGAATAGTGCTAAACATATTTATGGCGCTGCTCTCCAGTTACAGACATTCCTCCGCATCAGACCACAAGTAAGTATTGAGGATATGTATTACATAAAACTTAACTTTTAATAATATTCTTAGGATAAAATATATATGACCAGAATTTTTTGGAAATAAAACAAAAGGAAAGGTGTGCAAAAAACAACAAGTGCCACCTACACCACCAAGTACTGATGTGATGCAAAGACCTCTAAAAGGTGGAAGGGAACAATGTATGGTCCATTGTAACCAGTGGGGGTAAAAACTTCCCCTGTAATGCCCTACTCTCACATTATTATTTCCCTTCTTGGCAAGTGTTACTCGCCCTAAAAAGTGTTGCCCCACACAGGAAACTCTCCCTATTTCACCCTATAAACACTGCCATTTCCCAGGGGTTTTAGGTGGAAATAGAGAGAGTTTCCTGTGTGGGGCCACCCTTTTTAGGGTGTGTAACACTTGTCAAGAATGGAATTAATAATGTAGAAAACTAAGTAGGTGCCATAAAATATAACTTTTAATTAGATAATATTAAAATACACCAAAATAATAAAGGGTAGTATATTTAATGTGGTTCCAACCCAAAACAAAAATACAAGGGTGGGGGGGGGGGGGGACACAAGATGCAGCTCCCCTAACTCACATAAAGATCCTTATCTCTGTACACAAAAATAACACCAATATCAATCCCATTTTTTATATATAAATATACCCAACGTGTCTCCGTTCAATCAGAACTTCATCAGGGGTAATTTGGAGGGCACAAGTATTATACCAAAGAGAATATATATAATATAGATGACCGGTGTCAGATAGGTAGATAGAAAAACCACACTACAGACAGCACCAGGTCCAATTGCTTAGAAATGCAGGAATTAGAACAAGTAATACGAATTAGATTATTAGAACTTCAGAGTTGTAACAATTAGATAAATAACCTCTAGCAGGCATGATAGCCTGTAAATGGATGATACCAATATACCAGGGGGTACCAAAGAGCTCTTCATACACCAAATGAATCATAGAGATGAGCTCAGGTTATACATAGGGGCCATCTAGCTGCTGCTGAACCAAAGGCGGGGTGCCAGGTAGACTCAGTAGCAGTAGCAGAGTGCCCGTACAATGCCGAGGAGGTTTTTCTTTCTACCTATCTGACACCGGTCATCTATATTATATATATATGGTCTACTCATGCTGCCACCACCTCCACACTTTGTCATTAAGGCACTATATGGTCTCCTCATGCTGCCGCCAACTCCAGGCTGTGTCATTCAGCCACTATATGGTCTCCACAACTCTGCAACAGTGATTCTAATAGTGATGCCTCTGATTTGCATGCCATACTGAATAACAGTATTATTTCAATGACCCAGCACACACCCTATGCGTGTTACAGCAAGGCAAAGTGTTCTACACCCCTATTGAGGCTCTCTTTAGGCCAGAAATAGCCGTTTTTAACCTCTTAATGACAGAGGACGTATGTTTACGTTAATCAAAGTTGACCGATGTGTTCGAAGTGAAACCAAAATCATCCCGGCAGCACAGGGGGGGCTGTTTGGGACCACCACAGTGAAATTGCAGCATCCTAAACAGCTTGCAGGACACAAGGAGGATCCCTACCTGCCTCCTTCATGTACAATCGCTGAATGATTGCTCCGTGCCTGAGTTCCAAGCAGGAGCAGTCGAGCGGCCGTAACACTGATCAATGCCATGTTAAAGGGGTATTCCGCGAATTTTTTTTTATTTGACTATGCTACAGGGGCTGTAAAGTTAGTGTAGTTCATAATATAGTGTCTTTACCTGTGTGTGACGGTTTTCTCACAATTCTTATGTGATTTTCACCCCAATATTTATTTTTAACACAATGTGTACTCAAGTAGAAAACAGACATGGTGCACATCTATAATCATGCACAATGATCCAATTGCTTCTCAGCATAATTTCTAAAACTAACAGGTTGTTAGTATATACGTTTTGATCAAAAAGTACAAAGCCCACTCGCCACGTCAAGGCCACCTATTTAGAGTGGGTCCCTAACGTCCTTAGCATAAAATGGCGTAGCACCGGGCGGCGACCACCACCGCCGCAACACCAGGGCCCACAGGGGGAACGACCCACTGGCAGAGCAGCCCCAACGCCACTCAAACCAGTCCATGGTTCGCACCTCTCCGCAGACACGGCGCCACGGCAGCAACGGACGCCGCACAGCACCACACCAGTGTGAACAGGATGTTATAGCACACTTACCATGCTCTCCCAGTCAAACTGTGAGGCTGCCAGTAAAGAAAAGGTGTTACGCCGAGCGCTCCGGGTCCCCGCTCCTCCCCGGAGCGCTCGCTACACTCTCGCTATTGCAGCGCTCCGGTCAGATCCACTGACCCGGTGCGCTGCGATCCTGCCTCCAGCCGGGATGCGATTCGCGATGCGGGTGGCGCCCGCTCGCGATGCGCACCCCGGCTCCCGTACCTGACTCGCTCTCCGTCGGTCCTGTCCCGGCGCGCGCGGCCCCGCTCCCTAGGGCGCGTGCGCCGGGTCTCTGCGATTTAAAGGGCCACTGCGCCGCTGATTGGCGCAGTGGTTCTAATTAGTGTGTTCACCTGTGCACTCCCTATGTATACCTCACTTCCCCTGCACTCCCTCGCCGGATCTTGTTGCCATTGTGCCAGTGAAAGCGTTTCCTTGTGTGTTCCTAGCCTGTGTTCCAGACCTCCTGCCGTTGCCCCTGATTACGATCCTTGCTGCCTGCCCCGACCTTCTGCTACGTCCGACCTTGCTTCTGTCTACTCCCTTGTACCGCGCCTATCTTCAGCAGTCAGAGAGGTTGAGCCGTTGCTAGTGGATACGACCTGGTCACTACCGCCGCAGCAAGACCATCCCGCTTTGCGGCGGGCTCTGGTGAACACCAGTAGTGACTTAGAACCGGTCCACTAGCACGGTCCACGCCAATCCCTCTTGCCAGCCGGCATCGTGACAGTAGATCCGGCCATGGATCCCGCTGAAGTTCCTCTGCCAGTTGTCGCCGACCTCACCACGGTGGTCGCCCAGCAGTCACAACAGATAGCGCAACAAGGCCACCAGCTGTCTCAACTGACCGTGATGCTACAGCAGCTACTACCTCAGCTTCAGCAATCATCTCCTCCGCCAGCTCCTGCACCTCCTCCGCAGCGAGTGGCCGCTTCAGGCCTACGACTATCCTTGCCGGATAAATTTGATGAGGGCTCTCTGTAAACAACTCAAGATTAAATTAAACTTTTCTTCTGCTTATCATCCTCAGTCCAATGGGCAAGTAGAAAGAGTTAACCAGGTCCTGGGTGATTATTTACGGCATTTTGTTTCCTCCCGCCAGGATGACTGGGCAGATCTTCTACCATGGGCCGAATTCTCGTATAACTTCAGAGTCTCTGAGTCTTCTTCCAAATCCCCATTTTTCGTGGTGTACGGCCGTCACCCTCTTCCCCCCCTCCCTACTCCCTTGCCCTCTGGTTTGCCCGCTGTGGATGAAATAACTCGTGATCTTTCCACCATATGGAAAGAGACCCAAAATTCTCTCTTACAGGCTTCATCACGCATGAAGAAGTTTGCTGATAAGAAAAGAAGAGCTCCCCCCATTTTTTCTCCCGGAGACAAGGTATGGCTCTCCGCTAAATATGTCCGCTTCCGTGTTCCCAGCTACAAATTGGGACCACGCTATCTTGGTCCTTTCAAAATTTTGTGCCAGATTAATCCTGTCTCTTACAAACTTCTTCTTCCTCCTTCTCTTCGTATTCCTAATGCCTTTCACGTTTCTCTTCTTAAACCACTCATCATCAACCGTTTCTCTCCCAAACTTGTTTCTCCCACTCCTGTTTCCGGCTCCTCGGACATCTTCTCCGTTAAGGAGATACTGGCCTCCAAGAAGGTCAGAGGGAAAACCTTTTTTTTGGTCGATTGGGAGGGCTGTGGTCCTGAAGAGAGATCCTGAGAACCTGAGGACAATATCCTAGACAAAAGTCTGGTCCTCAGGTTCTCAGGCTCCAAGAAGAGGGGGAGACCCAAGGGGGGGGGTACTGTTACGCCGAGCGCTCCGGGTCCCCGCTCCTCCCCGGAGCGCTCGCTACACTCTCGCTATTGCAGCGCTCCGGTCAGATCCACTGACCCGGTGCGCTGCGATCCTGCCTCCAGCCGGGATGCGATTCGCGATGCGGGTGGCGCCCGCTCGCGATGCGCACCCCGGCTCCCGTACCTGACTCGCTCTCCGTCAGTCCTGTCCCGGCGCGCGCGGCCCCGCTCCCTAGGGCGCGCGCGCCGGGTCTCTGCGATTTAAAGGGCCACTGCGCCGCTGATTGGCGCAGTGGTTCTAATTAGTGTGTTCACCTGTGCACTCCCTATGTATACCTCACTTCCCCTGCACTCCCTAGCCGGATCTTGTTGCCATTGTGCCAGTGAAAGCGTTTCCTTGTGTGTTCCTAGCCTGTGTTCCAGACCTCCTGCCGTTGCCCCTGATTACGATCCTTGCTGCCTGCCCCGACCTTCTGCTACGTAAGACCTTGCTTCTGTCTACTCCCTTGTACCGCGCCTATCTTCAGCAGTCAGAGAGGTTGAGCCGTTGCTAGTGGATACGACCTGGTCACTACCGACGCAGCAAGACCATCCCACTTTGCGGCGGGCTCTGGTGAACACCAGTAGTGACTTAGAACCGGTCCACTAGCACGGTCCACGCCAATCCCTCTCTGGCACAGAGGATCCACCTCCTGCCAGCCGGCATCGTGACAAAAGGCCCATGTGTAGCTAACTACTAATTATATAGTGTTGGGCTGAGGGGGTGGGGAAGAGTGCAGACAACATGTTCAAACAAAAAAAAAAAGAGGGGATAGAAATCACAATGTGTACTCAAGTAGAAAACAGACATGGTGCACATCTACAATCTTACACAATGATCCAATTGCTTCTCAGCATATTTTTAACAGCATACAAAATGACTGCTGTCTCAGAAATTTTCCCAGCTTGCAATGCGGTCGAGACCTTACTCACTAGTCAGCTGATGACAGGGAGCCTGTCTGCTTCAATGGGTGAAGGGATTAATCTGCAACTAATGCAACAGCTGTAGGCATCCTGATTGAAGACCACAGGTCTGCAGCTCATTTGGTTTCAATGGGTGGGGTAGCTGATGTGTGGGAAGGGGGAAAATTGAATCATGGGATTTGTAGGCAAACAAGAAAACAGAAAACAGGAAATACAAGTTCACAGAAAGCTATCCACAGTGTTATGGTAATCTCACAGCATAGCCATTTAGCCCAAGACAAGCACAGATCCTTCCTAAGCATGTCCATTACTGTCTGCCAGGTATGTACTAAAATCACCTTATGCTGGATAACCCCTTTAATGCATGGCAGTGATCAGTGTAGGAAATCAGTGTGTGCAATGTTATAGCCCCCTATAACATAAAAAAATTATGTAAATAAAAATAAATATAAACATATATTGCATTGCTGCGTGCTTAAATGTCCGAACTATAAAAAATATATTGTTAATTAAACCGCACGGTCAATGACGTACACGTAAAAAATATTCCAAAGTCCAAAATAGCATATTTTTGGTCACTTTTTATACCATAAACATTTTTATAAAAAGCAATCAAAAAGTCAGATCAAATTAAAATGCTAACAATGAAAACTTCAGATCATGGTGCACATAATGAGCCCTCATACTTCCCCATATGTGGAAAAATAAAAAAATTATAGGGGTCGGAAGATGACATTTTTAAACGTATAAATTTTCTTGCATGTAGTTATGATTTTTTCCAGATGTATGACAAAATCAAACCTAAATAAGTAGGGTATCATTTTAATCATATGGACCTATAGAATAAAGATAAGGTGTCATTTTTACCGAAAAATTTACTGCGTAGAAATGCAAGCCCCAAAATTTACAAAATGGCGTTTTTCCTTAAATTTTTTTTCTTTCACCGTAGTTTATTTTTGGTAAAATTACTGATGTCATTACAAAGTAGAAATGGTGGTTCAAAAAATAAGCCATCACTTGGGTCTGTTGGTGCAAAATTGAAAGGGTTATGATTTTTAAAAGGTGAGGAGGAAAAAACGAGAGTGCAAAAATCGAAAGTCGAGTCCCCAAGGGGATATTCTATATATGTGTATATCGTATATATATAACTTTTGGGTAAAATGACTAATGTCACTGAAAAGTAGAAATGGTGGCACAAAAAATAAGCAATAATATGAATTTTTAGGTGGAAAATTGAAAGGGTTGGGGTTATGATTTTTAAAAGGTAAGGAGAAAAAATTAAAATGCAAAAACCTAAAATCGCTTAGTCCTTAACCCCTTAAGGACCAGGCCATTTTACACCTTAAGGACCAGAGCGTTTTTTGCAATTCTGACCACTGTCACTTTAAACATTAATAACTCTGTAATGCTTTTAGTTATCATTCTGATTCCGAGATTGTTTTTTCGTGACATATTCTATTTTAACTTAGTGGTAAAATTTTATGGTAACTTGCATCCTTTTTTGGTGAAAAATCCCAAAATTTGATGAAAAAAATGAAAATTTTGCATTTTTCTAACTTTGAAGCTCTCTGCTTGTAAGGAAAATGGATATTCAAAATAAAACATTTTTGGGTTCACATATACAATATGTCTACTTTATGTTTGCATCATAACATTTATGAGTTTTTACTTTTGGAAGACACCAGAGGGCTTCAAAGTTCAGCAGCAATTTGGAAATTTTTCACAAAATTTTCAAACTCGCTATTTTTCATGGACCAGTTCAGGTTTGAAGTGGATTTGAAGGGTCTTCATATTAGAAATACCCCATAAATGACCCCATTATAAAAACTAAACCCCTCAAAGTATTCAAAATGACATTCAATAAGTGTATTAACCCTTTAGGTGTTTCACAGGAATAGCAGAAAAGTGAAGGAGAAAATTCACAATCTTCATTTTTTACACTCGCATGTTCTTGTAGACCCAATTTTTGAATTTTTGCAAGGGGTAAAAAGGAGAAAATTTTTACTTGTATTTGAAACCCAATTTCTCTCGAGTAAGCACATACCTCATATGTCTATGTTAATTGTTCGGCGGGCGCAGTAGAGGGCTCAGAAGGGAAGGAGCGTCAAATGGTTTTTGGGGGGCATGTCACATTTAGGAAGCCCCTATGGTGCCAGGACAGCAAAGAAAACCCACATGGCATACCATTTTGGAAACTAGACCCCTCAGGGAACGTAACAAGGGGTAAAGTGAACCTTAATACCCCACAGGTGATTCACGACTTTTGCATATGTAAAAAAACAAAAAAAAAATGTTTTACCTAAAATGCTTGGTTTCCCAAAAATGTTACATTTTTAAAAAGGATAATAGCAGAAAATACCCCCCCAAAATTTGAAGCCCAATTTCTCCCGATTCAGAAAACACCCCATATGGGGGTGAAAAGTGCTCTGCTGGCGCACTACAGGTCTCAGAAGAGAAGGAGTCACATTTGGCTTTTTGAAAGCAAATTTTGCTCTGGGGGCATGCCGCATTTAGGAAGCCCCTATGGTGCCAGAACCGCAAAAAAAAAACACATGGCATACCATTTTGGAAACCAGACCCCTCGGGGAACGTAAAAAGGGGTAAAGTGAACCTTAATACCCTACAGGTGTTTCACGACTTTTGCATATGTTGAAAGAAAAAAAAATTACCTAAAATGCTTGGTTTCCCAAAATGTTTACATTTTTAAAAAGGGTAATAGCAGAAAATACCCCCCAAAATTTGAAGCCCAATTTCTCCCGA
Organism: Hyla sarda; assembly: GCF_029499605.1. Lineage (NCBI taxonomy): Eukaryota > Metazoa > Chordata > Amphibia > Anura > Hylidae > Hyla > Hyla sarda. Next base: position 387,812,299 of record NC_079189.1, on the reverse strand, counting down.
TTCAGAAAACACCCCATATGGGGGTGAGAAGAGCTCTGCTGGCGCACTACAGGTCTCAGAAGAGGAGGAGTCACATTTGGCTTTTTGAAAGCAAATTTTGCTCTGGGGGCATGCCGCATTTAGGAAGCCCCTATGGTGCCAGGACAGCAAAAAAAAAAAACACATGGCATACTATTTTGGAAACTAGACCCCTCGGGGAACGTAACAAGGGGTAATGTGAACCTTAATACCCCACAGGTGATTCACAACTTTTGCATATGTAAAAAAAAAAAAAAATTACCTAAAATGTTGGTTTCCCAAAAATTTTAGATTTTTAAAAAGGGTAATAGCAGAAAATACCCCCCATAATTTGTAACACAATTTCTCCCGAGTACGGCGATACCCCATATGTGACCCTAAACTGTTGCCTTGAAATACGACAGGGCTCCAAAGTGAGAGCGCCATGCGCATTTGAGGCCTGAATTAGGGACTTGCATAGGGGTGGACATAGGGGTATTCTACGCCAGTGATTCCCAAATAGGGTGCCTCCAGCTGTTGTAAAAGTCCCAGCATGCCTGGACAGTTGGTGGCTGTCTGGTAATACTGGGAGTAGTTGTTTTGCAACAGCTGGAGGCTCCGTTTTGGAAACAGTGGCGTACCAGACGTTTTTCATTTTTATTGGGGAGGGGAGGGGGGCTGTGTAGGGGAATGTGCATATGTAGTGTTTTTTACTTTTTATTTTATTTTGTGTTAGTGTAGTGTAGTGTTTTTAGAGTACAGTCGCGCGGGCGGGGGGTTCACAGTAGTTTCTCGCTGGCAGTTTGAGCAGCGGCAGAAAATTTTCTGCAGCTCAAACTTGCAGCTGGATACTTACTGTAATCCTCCGCCCATGTGAGTGTACCCTGTACATTCACATTGGTGGGGGGGAACATCCAGCTGTTGCAAAACTACAACTCCCAGCATGTACGGTCTATCAGTGCATGTTGGGAGTTGTAGTTTTGCAACAGCTGGAGGCACACTGGTTGTGAAACACCGAGTTTGGCAACAAACTCAGTGTTTTGCAACCAGTGTGCCTTCAGCTGTTGCAAAAGCTACAACCCCCAGCATGTACGGACAGCGGAAGGGCATGCTGGGTGTTGTAGTTATGCAACAGCAGGTGGCATACTACTTTGGCTGGGGATGCTGGGGATTGTAGTTATGCAACAGCTGGAGACACACTGGTTTGCTACTTAACTCAGTGTGCCTTCAGCTGTTGCAAAACTACAACTCTCAGCAGTCACCGACAGCCAACGGGCATGCTGGGAGTTGTAGTTATGCAACTAGCAGATGCACCACTACAACTCCCAGCATGCACTTTAGCTGTTTGTGCAAGCTGGGAGTTGTAGTTACACAACAGCTGAAGGTACACTTTTCCATAGAAAGAATGTGCCTCCAGCTGTTGCAAAACCATAAGTCCCAGCATGCCCATAAGTGCATGCTGGGATTTGTGGTGGTTTGCCTCCTCCTGTTGCATAACTACAGCTCCCAGCATGCCCTTTTTGCATGCTGGGAGCTGTTGCTAAGCAACAGCAGGAGGCTTTCACTCACCTCCTGCTGCTGCTTGATCGCCGCACAGGTCAGTCCCGCCGCCGCCGCCGTCGTCGCTCCTGGGGCCCTGATCCCAACATTAACGCCGGGGATCGGGGTCCCCAGCACCGGGGGTCGTCTTCCCGCACCCGCTCACGTCATAAATCAGGGCGATCGTGAGGTGGCACCAGTGCCAGCTCACCCCTGCAGGCTCTGGCTGTTCGGGGCCGTCTCTGACGGCCCCGATCAGCCATTAATTCCGGGTCACCGGGTCACTGGAGACCCGATTGACCCGGAATCGCCGCAGATCACTGGACTGAATTGTCGCCGACATTGGGGGGCATAATGACCCCCCTGGGCGATATGCCGCGATGCCTGCTGAACAATTTCAGCAGGCATCGGGCACCAGCTCCCCGCCGGCTAGCGGCGGGGGGCCGGGAAAGGACAGAACGTACTCCTACGTCCTCGGTCCTTAAGGACTCGGAAACGGGGGCGTAGGAGTACGTCCATTGTCCTTAAGGGGTTAAGGGGTTAATAGCGATTTGCCACCAATAAATTCAGACCGAAACAAATTGTGGGGGAAAATTCGGCGAATAGGCCAAATCGTTTTTTTTTTTTAAATTCGCTCATCTCTAATAATAAACACAGAAACAACACAAGGCTGAAATGATTACAGACAGCGATGTTCCATAATTAAATGTACCAAGTTAGTGTAGGACAAAAATCCTAAGAACCCTAGGTCAAAAAGGAATTCATAAATCAAGAGTAAAGGATGAAAAAGACAAGAATAAAGTAACAGGAATCACAGCCAGCATGTGGTCAGTTTTTTGCCGATCATGTGACCTGCTCAGCAGGTTACGTGGTCCGCGTCTGTGACATATCTCAAGGAGGTGAAGTCTTCCACTCCCCCTCCTCTATTATTACGTGCCCTGCACCGTCACATGATCAACACCCCTTTCATGTGACCTTCTCTACTTCTGATGGAATGTAAATACCGGAAGTTGCAGTTTACGTAGCCGACATTCAGCCTTATCGGACCATGTGTGTATTGTGCAGCGGGTATTTGTGATGTCACACGCCGGACATACCGGCATATCCTATTACAGGCCAACATGAAGCACGTTTCGCAGGATGTGATGTAGATGGGATGGATGCGATTGGGTGCTTTACAAGTCAATCACAGGAGAGGAATTATGATTGGGTGACCTGCTATACCAGTGTGTGGGGTTAGAGACGCCACCTGAGGAAGCCATTTTGGGTGACACTTACGTTGGGGTAGGTGGTACTGTGTTCTGGATTACATACAGCTGGATGTGATTCTTGTTACTTTATTCTTGTCTTTTTCATCCTTTACTCTTGATTCATGAATTCCTTCTTGACCTAGTGTTCTTCGGATTTTTGTCCGACACTACTATGGTACATTTCAGCCTTGTGCTGTTTCGGTGTTTATTATATGTATATCCATTACCAGTAATGCTATTCATCTGTATCTGTCCAATCTCTAATTTTTTATACATGTTTGTCATTTTATTAATGAGATTAATAAAGCATTTTCATCTTTGTAATTAGTGACTGGTGTCTTGTTTGTTGGTGATTTTTGCCTTCCCAAGGTTGTTGAATGGACTAGTTACCTCTGTGCAGCTGCTGTTGATATCGGCTTTTGCAATTCAGTATGTCTGTTCTTCTTTTCTAGATTGTTTTATTGTCTCTTTTTGCCAGTATGATCCTATATGATTGTGGTGTCCATTATTTGTGGTTCTTTGTATGAATCATTTTGCATGCACATAGGAAGAAGTTCACCATTCCAATGGTCAATGCGTATGAAAAAGGACCTTAGCACTGGCGCAGCTCACATAGTAATGATACATGAAAAAGTTGAGTAAGTATGTATTGTTTCTTCTTCTTTCTTATTTGCAGATTTAAAGCCCAACTTAACCTAATGTATTTGAACCTGCTTTAGAGTAGTGTTGCTCACGAATATTCGCAATGCGAATTTTATTCGCGAAAATCGCATATTCGCGAATTCGCGAATATTCGCGAATATAGCACTATGTATTTGTAATTACGAATATTCTTTTTTTTTTTTCACAGTACACATCACAGTGATCATCCCTCTCTGCTTCCAGCTTGTGTGGTGTAAAGAAGGCTCTAATACTACTGTGTGAGACTGGCGTGCGAATTTTCGCAGATGCGAAAATTTGCATATGCTAATTTTCACATATGCGAATTTCCGCTTATGCTAATTTTTGTATATGCTAATTTTCACATATGATAATTTCCGCATACGCAAATTTTCTCATATGCGAAAATAAAACGCGAATATTATGAATATGCAAATTTAGGGAATATATGATGAATATTTGTCCATATATTCGCGAAATTTCGCGAATTTCAATATGGCCTATGCCGCTCAACACTACTTTAGAGTATATACTGTAGTGTATAATAGATTACTGTATAAATAATGATATGAAGATGTTGTTTTTTTAACTCTCTGGTGCCTTGGATGTTTTATTTTGAATTTGTAGTGATGTGATTTCATATGTAACAGACTTTCTTGTGAGTGTATATATATATATATATATATATATATATATACATATGATCTTCAGCTTGTTTACCCCATCCTCTGAAGTCAAAAGTCATGCAGTAGACCGGAAACAGGTTGTTTTTGTGTTTTTAAACTGCAAATAAAGAAGAGACAACCCATGTATCATTCTCCTGTGAAGTGCATCAGTTTGAAGGTCCTTTTTCATCTGCACTGTTCATTGCTTGCTAACGGAATGCCCAGCCAATCTGGGTGGACTATGGGCTGCATCTCACTTTATTGTGTTAAGAACATGTCTCTTGAAAGACAGCTCTGGCTGCAGTGCTCTTAGGATAACATTTTAAGGTGACTGCATTTTCTCCATCTCACAAGTGTTTCACATAGTAGCAATGTACATATGGATGCTCTCTCTGTTTTTTTTTTATATTCATTTTGCAAGCACTGCAATTTCTATCATTGCAATCATACCAAGTAAGTAGATGCTCACTATCTGTACTATTACTCCTATCTGTATTGATCATCCTGATGAGAAGCTGCTCTTTATTTCTGACTTTGATACAAGTTTTTATCAATTTCTTGCACAGTTGCTGGTGGGTCTTCCTATCCTGCCATACCATAAGCCCTGGGGGCATCTGAGTTTGTGGAGCAATTATGTGGACCTCAGAAAGACCACTACTGTAGGTGATTCCTGGTTATGCAGCTTAGCAGCCCACCAATCTTTGTTACACACATTGACATTACAGGGCAGCTATGGCTAAAAGGTGGGACTGCACTGGACATACACTGCCCAGTTAGGAACATAACACCACTGTTCATCTCATGTGAGTTAATGAATTTACATGTTAATCAAGTTTCAAACATTTTCAATCAACATTGCTAACTGATTAAAGGTGATATTGATTTAAGCACTTTCCGTATCTTATGTATTCTAATGCGTTCTATATTTTATAATCATGATTGAATAATTAGCATTTATTGTACTATGCAATATTATTCAAACACTGCTGGAAAAATGCCCAAAATAGAATACCTTTTTATGTTCATCTTCCGTAGCTTAGAGAGGAGCGTCTGAGAAGGGACGAAGTGGGCGGGGCCTGGCAGGCACGACATCATCTGAAGCCTTGCCGGGCTGCTTCCGCCCTTCTTCCTGTATCTCGAGAGCTCGATCAGACGCAGGCAGACCCAGAGTCAAATACAATAAAAATATGTTCTCTGTTCAAGAGCTGCGCTCAACTGACTCTGGGCCAGCACGCACCAGCTCTCCTTGTCAGCGGGAGGAGCCTGAGACGCAGTTGGCCAGCAGAGTCAGGAGTGCGCCTGGCAGGGATGCGCGCAGAGCGCTCGCTCCCGCCTGTCTGCTTGACAGGCGGGAGCTGCGCTGAGTATCAGATTGCGGACTCAGCCTCCAGGCCGGCGTGAGTCCGAAATCACCAAAAAAGGGACTCCTAGGGAGACCCCTAGTGGGCAAAAGTTTAAACACAAAAAAAACATAGAAGAATGCATTTTTTTTTAATAGATACCCTATTAGTAAATTGTTTTATATACAATAAACTATAAAATATAGAACATCAAAGAAAAAACCAGGGTATTCAGGGACACAAATTTCAAACTTTATTGTTTTAGAAAAAAGGACATACATTTAAAAACATTTTAAAAAAAGGGGGGTTACAGAGTACCAAGATGGTCCTACAAATGCACAACCGGAGGTCCATAAAGCAACAGGTTAATCACCAGGAAATGTCTATATATACAAATGGCTATAAAGAGCCTACTTTATAATAGCAAAAGTGTCCCAGCTAATGGCTATGATAGCAGAAGTGTCCCAGCTAGTGGCTATATTTAGTAAGGTAACAGCCATATACATTTATACATATAGCAAGAGGATGTTAGTATCACCTTCTAAGGACACACCAGGACCTCCGTCACCCAACGTTTCGCAATTAAATGCTTCTTCCGGGGCGGAAGAAGCATTTAATTGCGAAACGTTGGGTGACGGAGGTCCTGGTGTGTCCTTAGAAGGTGATACTAACATCCTCTTGCTATATGTATAAATGTATATGGCTGTTACCTTACTAAATATAGCCACTAGCTGGGACACTTCTGCTATCATAGCCATTAGCTGGGACACTTTTGCTATTATAAAGTAGGCTCTTTATAGCCATTTGTATACATAGACATTTCCTGGTGATTAACCTGTTGCTTTATGGACCTCCGGTTGTGCATTTGTAGGACCATCTTGGTACTCTGTAACCCCCCTTTTTTTAAAATGTTTTTAAATGTATGTCCTTTTTTCTAAAACAATAAAGTTTGAAATTTGTGTCCCTGAATACCCTGGTTTTTTCTTTGATGTTCTAATTTTGCATGGTATGGGAACATACAAATAAATATTGGCACTTTATATACAAACTATAAAATATGAAAAGTTTTTTTGATGAGAGGTACTCTTTAAAGGAGTTCTCCAGTGCTTACACATCTTTTCCCCATTCCAAAGGATAGGGCATAAGATGCCTGATCGCAGGAGTCCCGCCGCTGGGGACCCCCGGGATCATGCACACGGCACCTCGTTTGTAATCAGTCCCCGGAGCGTGTTCGCTCCGGGACTGATTACAGGCGACCACCAGGCCGGTGGCGATAGCTATCACGCCCCCTCCCGTAGGCTTGCCTTGAGGGGTGGAGCGTGACGTCACAAGGGGCGGATGCGTGACGTCACGCGCCGCCGGCCCGGTGGTCGCCTGTAATCAGTCCCGGAGCGAACACGTTCCGGGGACTGATTACAAACGGGGTGGCGTGTGCATGATCCCGGGGGTCCCCAGCGGCGGGACTCCTGCGATCAGACATCTTATCCCCTATCCTTTGGATAGGGGAAAAGATGTGTTAGCACCGGAGAACCCCTTTAAATAAGGGTACTCAATCAGTACCAAATGTGTTAATTATACAGCAATCAAGTGAAAAATACAGAATAACAGCAATCAAAAAAATATAGTGTACAAAGCACACATCATATTAAATACAGTGCAAACAAATATTACAAGCCGTGTATAGTGATCACTTAGATGTGATGCAGTATCACCACACCATAAAAATAGGATCATTATTACATTATTAACCACATCCTAGTGCAGAGTTAAAAACAAATGCTTACAGTTTCTATGGGCACTTCCACTCACCGGGACACACGTGTAAGGATCGTTTGTAAGCATTATCAATGCGCTTGCGCGCCGAATGCACCAGGGACGCGAATCGGCGTTCGCAGCATAGAATGATGTCATATCCTAGGGGATGTACGTACATGCAGAGCGAGCTGGTGACTATGGCAACCCGGCTTGAGTATAGTGCACATTCCCAGAACCTCTATGCTTAGGTAGGAGCCATCTTTGTTGAGGGAACAATGCCCTTAAGTGTGTTTAGAAAAGAAATAAATAACGAAATATGCAGCCTCTTATGTGGTAGATAGATAAATAGATATTGTATATATATATATATATATATATATATATATATATATATATATATACAGGGTGGGCCATTTATATGGATACACCTTAATAAAATGGAAATGGTTGGTGATATTAACTTCCTGTTTGTGGCACATTAGTACAGTGGTCCCTCAACATACAATGGTAATTCGTTCCAAACGACCCATCGTTTGTTGAATCCATCGTATGTTGAGGGATTCATGCAATATAAATTATAGGAATTTATACTCACCTATCCCCGCCGCTCTGGACCGCGTCCTCACCGCTCCCGATGCTGTCCCAGGGGCTCCCGATGCTGTCCCGCTGCTCCGGCATCTTCTTCGGGATCCTCCGGATTTTTCCGCATCTTCTCCGGTGTCTGGGCCTCATTTTCTGGTGACGTTATTACTTTGAGGCGCCGGGACGGCGTGTGCAGTGACGTAATAACGACGCCTGAAAGCGAGGCCCGGACCCCGGAGAAGATGCAGAAAACGCCGGAGGATCGCGAAGTGGACCCGGAGCAGCGGGGATAGGTAAGTGAACCTGTCCGGGATGCTTAAACTGCTATCCGACAGCAGCTTAAGAATTTTGCGCTGTCGGATAGCAGTTAATGCGATGGCCCCGACATATAAAAGCCGTGCATGTTGATGCTGACATCGACATGCGATGGCCTCTGAGAGGCCATCGTATGTCGATTTGATCATATGTCGGGGCCATCGCATGTCGGGGGGTTACTGTATATGTGAGGGGGAAACTTTTCAAGATGGGTGGTGACCATGGCGGCCATTTTGAAGTCAGACATTTTGAATCCAACTTTTGTTTTTTCAATAGGAAGAGGGTCATGTGACACATCAAGTGCAAGTCTGTCATGCCCCCTCCCATAGACTTGCATTGAGGGGCGGGGCGTGAAATCACACGGGGCGGAGTCGTGACGTCACGCTCGTCCACCATTGTGGTTGGGATCTGAAGCCTCCAACGTTGCCGGTGTGAGGTGAAAGCCGTACAGGTGGGTGCTGCTGCCGAGATCCCGGGGTCCCCAGCAGCGGGAACCCTGGCGATCTGACATCTTATTCCCTATCCTTTGGATAGGGGATGAGATGCCTAGGAGTGCAGAGTACCCCTTTAACTCTTGTTCTACACATTTTTTTGCAATGTTATAGCCTCCATTGGGGACTATAACATGCATTACACTGATTGAATACACTGTTCAATGCTCTGCCATAGCATTGAATTGATCAGTGTTATCGGCGGTCGATTGCTCCAACCTGGATCTCAGGCTTGGAGCAATCAATCGCCAATCGTACAGCTGGGAGAAAGGTGTCTGCGGAAATCTATTGTATTTAATACTTTGTTGACAGGCCCAGGCACTATAGGTGCCACTTGAATACACTTTGTGGGTGGATGGCACAGATCAATGCACCTCCCTGGAGCTGGTTCAGGAACACTAGTCAACTCAGGTACATGCAGGTATGAGCCTTGAAATGGATTTGTGGTAACAAAAGATGAGTCCTTAAGAGGCTGCGATTAAGATGTCCCCTTATATGCTGTTTTGGTGTAGAGGAGCACCTATGGGATTCTTCTTGTATGGGGATTTAATCCTGTTTACACACACACACATGGTCTCTATTTGTAATCTTTCTCTCTCTCTTTCTAATCACTAACTTTTCCTATTTCTTCTTTCTTTGTAAACTGTATCTCAGTCTCTATCTTTCTAACCACTAACTGTCCCTAGGTCTGGTTCACTCCCTCTATCTGTCTGCTCTATGCAGAAGTTCCCAGCTCTCAGAACGCTATGGGTGACGTCAGTGCCTGTTTGCCTTTTATCTGTGTGTCCATGGTTGTGTCCCATTGGCCTTTGTGTTTAATTGACACAGTAAGCAGCAAATCACATGATAGACCTGGGTTATCATGTGATCTGCTGCTTTCCCTACATCATCTCACCGCCCCCTGTCCCTCCTGCTTCTTCTGTCCTCCAAAAAAACATGCCTTCAGGTTTTTTGTGCTATTTACCGGCTTGTGCTAGCTGAAATGGTAAAAGCTTGAATGTTCACCGAGCCGGAAAAATCTTAAAGTTATGGTCGAATCCGGATTCAGCTCGCTCATCTCTAATAATCACATATTGAAAAAAATGCATCCATTTCTTTGCATCGACTGGCCTAGTAAAAAGATTCACAAGTTTATTATGTAGCGAATGACAAGCCCTTTTTCTGAGGTCTCACTTCTCCCAAAGCCTCATTATCAATAAACACTTTAATCAATATAGCACTGTAATCAGATTGCTGAACTGAAACTATTGTTTAATGTTTTGTGTATTTTAAAATGACTATTCACCTTTAAATCAATAACAATTATATTTCTTCTGATTGTGTTTAAAATAGATATTGATGGAAAAAAGAATGTTAAATGTGTTCCAGGCAAATTGTGCACATATATTTGTAACAAATGTCAGGGGTTCAGTGAAAATCTGGTCATAAATTTGTGTACTTTTAAAGGTCATCTTCCTTTGTGTTAGATGTTCAATGTTTGGAAAGAAAATGTATGCAGGTTTGGATTGGCTCACATTAAGAAAACAGTATACAGAAAGTATATTGCCACATGGCATAGGGAAAATAATATAGGATTGATCCTATAGGAGAACATAAGTCATGCAAACTCACCAGCCAATCACTGCAAGTATATACCAGATTCTATGATTGCTTTATTTAAATATCAGCGATTTGGGCATTATAGTCATGTGTGGTGTAGTCACTATAGATGACACAGTGGCAGTAGATGTAGAATACTGATGGTTGCGGAGTGCTGAACAATCTGTAAAGCAAGTATTACAAGAAGTTTGTAACTTCTTATTTGCACATATTTTTTTTTTTTTTATAAAAACTTTACAAATATCTCCCCTTCTCAGTATGTACCCATCCATCAAGCGACCCCCTCCCATTCTAAGCATGACCCCATCCATTTATAAGGTGCCCTCCTTCTCAGCATTTCCCCATCTATACTTTGTCCTACCCTCCTCATCATGTCCTCCTTCCATCCTTTGCTCCCCACCATGAGCATGTTTCCCCATTCATACATTTACCCCCCCCCCCCCAGCATGCCACCATTCATACTGTGTCCTCCTCTCCTCGGCATGTCCCTCCAATTATCTAGTGCCCCCACCTCTTCAGCATGTTCCCTCCATCCATCCTGGTATTCCCTTCCTCACATTCATCCCGTGCAACCCCCCTTAGCATGTCCATCCATCTTGGACTCCCCTTTTCAGCATGTCCCCCCATGCATCCTGTGTCATAATTCCTCCTCAGCAGACCCTGCCCCCACCATCAATCCTGTATCCCCCACCTCAGTATGGCCCCCCTATCCATCCTCTGTCCTGCCTCCTTAGCATGTCCCCCACCCAGTGTAGAAGAATAGTAGACCAGGTGCCCATACTAACCAATCAGTTTCCCTTTTTTTATTTTTCAAAAGCCTTTTTTTCAAATTAAAGAGGCAATATAATTGATTGCTATATGAGCAACTGCTTGATAAATCTGTACCTTCATTTTTATTATTAATCAAAAGCAGATTCACATACTATGGAAGATGACACTATCACTTGTTAGTGAAAGCTTATACTTTGAAGTTCTTGATGTCAACCCTCAATTTAGACGGGGAACTTATTATTATTTACATATGTAAAAATTATATTATCTGGTAATCAAATTTTAACCATTGTGAAATAAACCATAACATTTATTTGTTTGGCACTGGATTTATCTTCTTCTTGAAAAATTAGGCAATTATCGCCTTAGGGTTTGGGTAAGGTGGTATATCTTTATGTTTGTACTGTATGCACATATGGATGCAGGCACATTTTCAGTTGGTTTTCTTTCTCTGCTCTGGTTATGTCGATTTTTGTTCATTGCAGACATCAAATAGTAAATGAAAAGTAGCACAAAACAGCAGGAAGTAAATTGAATGTATCAATACCATGGCTGTAACCTGGAAGAATAAATCAATGATCTGCACAGTGCTTGTAATATTTAGTTAAATCTGTTTATCCAACAGCTCTATTATTTATTCTGACAATGAGGAAAGTGTCATTGTATGTCCTTAATACCAGAAAATCATACTTCACATCTATTACCTTCACACAATAAACAGAATTCAAACAACATTGTCCAAAATTAGCCATAGCCACGGTTCTCATATAGACTTTACTGTGATTAAAATAGATGAGATTACATTGTCATAAGCAAATAAAAATAGGAAACTGGATTATTAAGCCTTTAACACCCAAATATATTTATGCTGGATTACTATACTATGTTACTGTACTGTTTTCCCAAACACTAAGCACTAGTTGAGCAACAGTGCATACATAGGAATCATAAACATCCTGAGAAAAAAATAGCTTGGCCCTGAAAAGACCATTGGCACATTAACAAACATAAGTAAAGAGCCAAATATGTGAGTCAGTCCTGGGCAAAGGCCGATTTGTTAGTGCCATTCTGGATGATGATTTATGACTTTGCATTGAGTGGAAGATCTCTGAGACTTTGCAATCTGTTGCCTCAACGCTAGGGTCTGTCTAATTAGCTATCTGGGTGGATTCTTCAAGATGGTGCACCATCTGCTCCTACTAGCTAGCAAAACAATCATCCATCGAAAGGGGATGGCAAAAATAAATAATAATGAATCCTGAAGGCCAATTGCTACAACGGGTCAAAACAGTTAAGCTACAGGATGCAAATGACTGCAGCTGATAGCAGGGAAGGAAGGCAACAGGTGTGACATATGGTAGAAAGGGTCAAAAGCATTGGCATATTTACTGTCACCGGCCAATGATGCAGTAACACAATTCTAATGAATATTGTGTAGCGTGTAATGAACCTAGACATCACACAAATGGTAGTCTGTTACAGTGAAAATGTGACACATTGCCATTGAAAATCCTTTGTGTTCTTTTTATGTTAAGGAGTTAGATGTCTGAATAGATTTTGTTTAATATTCACAGCGTTGTAAATCACAAAGTCTAAATCCACACTGTAAATACACAATTGTCTTAAGGCATTCAGAATCGCATGTAAATGACCAAGCCAAGATGTGACATTTACCTGACTGATAAACTAAAATTGTAAATAAAAATACATAGCTACAATAGTTGCTGTTCAGCATGAAAGAACATAAAAGTAAATAAAATAAAAACAATATAATAAACAATATCATTTGCTAAAATAAGAAACATTCAAGTTGCTTTCTAGATTCTTTCAATAATGTAAATTTGTATTTGTTATTTAATTGAATATTTTAAGTGTGTCTTAAAGTTTTAGAGTAAATAATAAAATAATGACTATTTTAGTATCAATTGAGAGGTACTTATTAGGTTTTCACAGGGGTTGAGCAAGCAAAATTTTATCCAATATGTTATAAAATTTTGCACCCTCTAGAAAAACTAGATTGATTGATATACAGAGAATATTAGAAGCTGTATAGCTTGTCTTTGCACAGTAAATAAACTACAAAACCCCTTCAACAAATCCACCTGTCAATATTTCACATACAAACAATGAGATGAAAGGTTTCTTCCATTCTATAACTCTATCATCTTACTGGTTCCTTTCATTTCACCATGCCATATGGGCTCTAGCTGTTTTGTTGCTCAACAAGCACTACTTGATGGAGATATGGTTTATATACACACTTTTAAGCTGTATACAAGTGGAAATAAAATATATTGTACAAAAAGGCTGTATCGCAACTATACATCAGTAGGTGATGTACATCGATGTACAGCTGCGTGATGGTGGAAAATAAATTATTTTCAGGGATTTAGAGGAAAGAAAATTGCTTAGGTATTAAATGTTTGCAGAGGGCATGATTAAATCATGAGAAGGTAAAATTTGGGTTAGCATTTGAAAATATTTTTTTTTTAATTTAAAATCCAAATATATTGAATTTGGAACAAGTTCAGATCCCCCAGGGATCTACTATATGTAAGCAGGTTTCCTAATAAACTTAAAAAGTAACATGTAAATATATGTCACGATTCGGCTGGCAAGAGGTGGATCCTCTGTGCCAGAGAGGGATTGGCGTGGACCGTGCTAGTGGACCGGTTCTAAGTTACTACTGGTATTCACCAGAGCCCGCCGCAAAGCGGGATGGTCTTGCAGCGGCGGTAGTAACCAGGTCGTATCCACTAGCAACGGCTCAACCTCTCTGACTGCTGAAGATAGGCGCGGTACAAGGGAGTAGACAAGAGCAAGGTCGGACGTAGCAGAAGGTCGGGGCAGGCAGCAAGGATCGTAGTCAGGGGCAACGGCAGGAGGTCTGGAACACAGGCTAGGAACACACAAGGAAACGCTTTCACTGGCACGATGGCAACAAGATCCGGCGAGGGAGTGCAGGGGAAGTGAGGTATACATAGGGAGTGCACAGGTGAACACACTAATTAGAACAACTGCGCCAATCAGGGGCGCAGTGGCCCTTTAAATCGCAGAGACCCGGCGCGCGCGCGCCCTAGGGAGCGGGGCCGCGCGCCGGGACAGGACTGACGGAGAGTGAGCCAGGTACGGGAGCCGGGGTGCGCATCGCGAGCGGGCGCCACCCGCATCGCGAATCGCATCCCGGCTGGAGGCGGTATCGCAGCGCACCCGGTCAGTGGATCTGACCGGGGCGCTGCAGTGGCGAGGATGTTGCGAGCGCTCCGGGGAGGAGCGGGGACCCGGAGCGCTCGGCGTAAAAGTACCCCCCCCCTTGGGTCTCCCCCTCTTCTTGGAGCCTGAGAACCTGAGGACCAGACTTTTGTCTAGGATATTGTACTCAGGTTCCCAGGATCTCTCTTCAGGACCACAGCCCTCCCAATCAACCAAAAAAAAAGTTTTCCCTCTGACCTTCTTGGAGGCCAGTATCTCCTTTACGGAGAAGATGTCAGAAGAACCGGAAACAGGAGTGGGAGAAACAAGTTTGGGAGAGAAACGGTTGATGATGAGTGGTTTAAGAAGAGAGACGTGAAAGGCATTAGGAATACGAAGAGAAGGAGGAAGAAGAAGTTTGTAAGAGACAGGATTAATTTGGCACAAGATTTTGAAAGGACCAAGATAGCGTGGTCCCAATTTGTAGCTGGGGACACGGAAGCGGACATATTTAGCGGAGAGCCATACCTTGTCTCCGGGAGAAAAAACGGGGGGAGCTCTTCTTTTCTTATCGGCAAACTTTTTCATGCGAGATGAAGCCTGTAAGAGAGAATTTTGGGTCTCTTTCCATATGGTGGAAAGATCACGAGTTACTTTATCCACAGCGGGCAAACCAGAGGGCAAGGGAGTAGGGAGGGGGGGAAGAGGGTGACGGCCGTACACCACGAAAAATGGGGATTTGGAAGAAGATTCAGAGACTCTGAAGTTGTACGAGAATTCGGCCCATGGTAGAAGATCTGCCCAGTCATCCTGGCGGGAGGAAACAAAATGCCGTAAATAGTCACCCAGGACCTGGTTAATTCTTTCTACTTGCCCATTGGATTGAGGATGATAAGCAGAAGAGAAGTTTAATTTAATCTTGAGTTGTTTACAGAGAGCCCTCCAGAATTTTGACACAAATTGGACCCCTCTATCCGAGACGATCTGCGTGGGCAAACCGTGAAGACGAAAAATGTGTACAAAAAATTGTTTTGCCAACTGAGGCGCTGAAGGAAGACCAGGAAGAGGAATAAAATGTGCCATCTTGGAAAATCGATCAACAACCACCCAAACAACAGTGTTGCCACGGGATGGGGGTAAGTCAGTAATAAAGTCCATACCAATCAGAGACCAAGGCTGTTCGGGGACAGGCAGAGGATGAAGGAGACCAGCAGGCTTCTGGCGAGGAGTCTTATCCCGGGCACAGACAGTGCAGGCCCGCACAAAATCAACAACATCCGTCTCCAGAGTCGGCCACCAATAGAAACGAGAGATGAGTTGCAAGGACTTTTTGATGCCCGCATGGCCAGCGAGGTGGGAGGAGTGACCCCATTTGAGGATTCCGAGGCGTTGGCGTGGAGAAACGAAGGTCTTCCCTGGAGGAGTTTGCCTGATGGAGGCTGGAGAAGTGGAGATCAGGCAGTCAGGAGGAATGATGTGTTGCGGAGAGAGCTCTACTTCCGAGGCATCCGAGGAACGAGAGAGAGCATCGGCCCTAATGTTCTTGTCGGCAGGGCGAAAATGAATTTCAAAATTAAAACGGGCAAAGAACAGAGACCACCTGGCCTGGCGAGGATTCAGCCGTTGGGCAGACTGGAGATAGGAGAGATTCTTGTGATCGGTGTAAATGATAACTGGAAATTTTGATCCCTCCAGCAGATGCCTCCATTCCTCCAGTGCTAATTTAATGGCCAGTAGCTCTCGATCCCCGATGGAGTAGTTCCTCTCCGCCGGAGAGAAGGTACTAGAAAAAAAACCACAAGTAACAGCATGCCCGGAAGAATTTTTTTGTAGAAGAATGGCTCCAGCTCCCACTGAGGAGGCATCAACCTCCAATAGGAAGGGTTTAGATGGGTCAGGTCTGGAGAGCACGGGAGCAGAAGAAAAGGCAGACTTGAGCCGTTTAAATGCGTCTTCCGCTTGAGGAGGCCAGGACTTAGGATTGGCATTCTTCTTGGTTAAAGCCACGATAGGAGCCACAATAGTGGAAAAATGTGGAATAAATTGTCTGTAATAATTGGCGAACCCCAAAAAACGTTGGATAGCACGAAGTCCGGAGGGGCGTGGCCAATCTAAGACGGCAGAGAGTTTATCTGGATCCATTTGTAGTCCCTGGCCAGAGACCAAGTATCCTAGGAAAGGAAGAGATTGACATTCAAACAGACATTTCTCCATTTTGGCATAAAGTTGATTGTCTCGAAGTCTCTGAAGAACCATGCGGACATGCTGGCGGTGTTCTTCTAAGTTGGCAGAAAAAATCAGAATATCGTCCAGATACACAACAACACAGGAATATAAGAGATCACGAAAAATTTCATTAACAAAGTCTTGGAAGACGGCAGGGGCGTTGCACAGGCCAAAGGGCATGACCAGATACTCAAAGTGTCCATCTCTAGTGTTAAATGCAGTTTTCCATTCGTCCCCCTCCCTGATGCGGATGAGATTATAAGCACCTCTTAAGTCCAGTTTGGTAAAGATGTGGGCACCTTGAAGGCGATCAAAGAGTTCTGAGATAAGAGGTAGAGGGTAGCGATTCTTTACCGTGATTTTATTAAGTCCGCGGTAGTCAATGCAAGGACGTAGGGAGCCATCTTTTTTGGACACAAAGAAGAATCCAGCTCCGGCAGGAGAGGAGGATTTGCGGATAAACCCCTTTTTTAAATTTTCCTGGATGTATTCAGACATAGCAAGAGTCTCTGGGGCGGACAGAGGATAAATTCTGCCCCGGGGTGGAGTAGTGCCCGGGAGGAGGTCAATAGGACAGTCATAAGGCCTGTGAGGGGGTAAAGTCTCAGCTTGTTTTTTGCAAAATACGTCAGCAAAGTCCATATAAGCCTTAGGGAGACCGGTTACAGGGGGAACCACAGGGTCACGGCAGGGAGTACTGGGAACCGGTTTAAGACAGTCCTTGAAACAAGAAGTACCCCAGCTCTTGATCTCTCCTGTGGACCAATCAAGGGTTGGGGAACGGCGTCGAAGCCATGGTAGTCCAAGGAGAATTTCGGAAGTGCAATTGGAGAGGACCAAAAACTCAATTTTTTCGTGATGAGGTCCGATGCACATTAGGAGGGGCTCCGTGCGGTAACGTACGGTACAGTCCAATCTTTCATTGTTAACACAATTGAGGTAGAGGGGTCTGGCGAGACTGGTCACCGGGATGTTGAACCTGTTGATGAGAGAGGCCAAAATAAAATTTCCTGCAGATCCGGAATCCAGGAAGGCCATAGTAGAGAAGGAGAAGGTAGAGGCAGATATCCGCACAGGCACAGTAAGGCGTGGAGAAGCAGAGTTGACATTAAGAACTGTCTCACCTTTGTGCGGAGTCAGCGTACGTCTTTCCAGGCGGGGAGGACGGATAGGACAATCCTTCAGGAAGTGTTCGGTACCGGCACAGTACAGGCAAAGATTCTCCATGCGGCGTCGTGTCCTCTCTTGAGGTGTCAAGCGAGACCGGTCAACTTGCATAGCCTCCACGGCGGGAGGCACAGGAACGGATTGCAGAGGACCAGAGGAGAGAGGAGCCGGGGAGAAAAAACGCCTCGTGCGAACAAAGTCCATATCCTGGCGGAGCTCCTGACGCCTTTCGGAAAAACGCATGTCAATGCGAGTGGCTAGATGAATGAGTTCATGCAGGTTAGCAGGAATTTCTCGTGCGGCCAGAACATCTTTAATGTTGCTGGATAGGCCTTTTTTAAAGGTCGCGCAGAGGGCCTCATTATTCCAGGATAGTTCGGAAGCAAGAGTACGGAATTGTATGGCGTACTCGCCAACGGAAGAATTACCCTGGACCAGGTTCAGCAGGGCAGTCTCAGCAGAAGAGGCTCGGGCAGGTTCCTCAAAGACACTTTGAATTTCCGAGAAGAAGGAGTGTACAGAGGCAGTGATGGGGTCATTGCGGTCCCAGAGCGGTGTGGCCCATGACAGAGCTTTCCCAGACAGAAGGCTGACTACGAAAGCCACCTTAGACCTTTCAGTAGGAAACTGGTCCGACATCATCTCCAAGTGCAGGGAACATTGTGAAAGAAAGCCACGGCAAAACTTAGAGTCCCCATCAAATTTATCCGGCAAGGATAGTCGTAGGCCGGAAGCGGCCACTCGCTGCGGAGGAGGTGCAGGAGCTGGCGGAGGAGATGATTGCTGAAGCTGTGGTAGTAGCAAAGCGGGATGGTCTTGCAGCGGCGGTAGTAACCAGGTCGTATCCACTAGCAACGGCTCAACCTCTCTGACTGCTGAAGATAGGCGCGGTACAAGGGAGTAGACAAGAGCAAGGTCGGACGTAGCAGAAGGTCGGGGCAGGCAGCAAGGATCGTAGTCAGGGGCAACGGCAGGAGGTCTGGAACACAGGCTAGGAACACACAAGGAAACGCTTTCACTGGCACGATGGCAACAAGATCCGGCGAGGGAGTGCAGGGGAAGTGAGGTATACATAGGGAGTGCACAGGTGAACACACTAATTAGAACAACTGCGCCAATCAGGGGCGCAGTGGCCCTTTAAATCGCAGAGACCCGGCGCGCGCGCGCCCTAGGGAGCGGGGCCGCGCGCGCCGGGACAGGACTGACGGAGAGCGAGTCAGGTACGGGAGCCGGGGTGCGCATCGCAAGCGGGCGCCACCCGCATCGCGAATCGCATCCCGGCTGGAGGCGGTATCGCAGCGCACCCGGTCAGTGGATTTGACCGGGGCGCTGCAGTGGCGAGGATGTTGCGAGCGCTCCGGGGAGGAGCGGGGACCCGGAGCGCTCGGCGTAACAATATATAACCTCTGATGATATAATATAATAACCTCTGATGATTCTCCTGAAAGTAGCAACAAAAGGCTTCACAAGATAAACTGTCACGTGTTTTCTGATACAGAACAGATTACCAAATATTCCTATAAATAGTGTACTTCACTTTGCTACAATGAGTGCAGTCTTAGGAAAGCACATCCATTAGTTTTCCAAGTTTGGATACATAAGCTTCACTAAAGAAAGTTGAAGGAGAAAACTCCAGCCAGCTCACCCCGCCCGGAACAGATGGAGCACGGATCCGGGTGCCGGACAACTCCAAACAATGGTGAAGAACAAGGAAGGTAGGATCCAGCTCAAATGCAAATAAAATCCGTTTATTGAGGACAAAGCAGGAACAAGAATGTAGTTACGCGTTTCAAGCGCCAAGCGGTCTTAGTCACTGATATCTTTGTTTTCTGAACTCAGGGAACGGGCCAGCTTCAGTGCATAAAGAGGGAAACACATCATCATGTAGGCAACTAGATATGCAAAATTGCTACATTATGATATGTTTCCCTCTTTATGCACTGAAGCTGGCACGTTCCCTGAGTTTTTCCAGCAAGATGGTACACCACCACATTATGGGTGTCAGGTCCGAGCATTCCTAGATGAACAGTTTCCTGGAAAGTGCATTGGTCGTCGTGGGCCAGTTGAATGGCCTCCAATGTCTCCCGATCTGACCCCCGATCTGACCCCTGAAACTACTGATACTTGAAGCCTGTGCTAGCATTTCTCCTGCGGTGTTGCTATCAGTGTGTGAAGAGTGGGAGAAGAGGATTGCATTGACAATCCAACACAATGGGCAGCACATTGAACACATTTTATAAGTGGTCAGAAACTTGTAAATAACTCATGAAAGAATACAGCTACGTTAAAACCAAGCACATCATTGTTTTTCTTGTGAAATTCCCAATAAGTTTGATGCGTCACATGACCTCCTTCCTGTTGAAAAAACAAAAGTTTGATTCAAAATGGCCAACTTCAAAATGGCCACCATGGTCACCACCCCTCTTGAAAAGTTTCCCCCCTCACATATACTAATGTGCCACAAACAGGAAGTTAATATCACCAACCATTACCATTTTATTAAGGTGTATCCATATAATTGGCCCACCCTGTAGTAGAAAAATGCCAAATTAAAGTGCAAAAGTAAAATGTCATGGGTGGGGGATATATCAGTGTGAACGTGGACCGTTCTACCAGTCAGCACCAATTGTGAAAATAAGGTGTTAAATAAAATTGAAATATTTTCACAAGTGTTTCAAAGCCCTATAAAAACAACATTTTACAATGGGTCAACATCACTCATTGGTTCGATATAATAGGGTCAAATTCATTACACTTAAATCTTACCCAAACCAGCTCCCTGTATAAATTGTAAAAAAAATTACTTTTGGCTTGACATTTCATGGATGTCATATTCTCATTTCCTTAAAATATCAGTTTGTCATCTCTTACTATATCAGATCAAATAAAAACTGTGGGATAATACATTTGTAGGTTTGGTGGCAGAAGCCAAATGGGCTTTATCAAAGTACATCATTTCTGTTATAGGGGAAAAAAATAAATAATCCACTTACCAGTATCTGGAAGTATTGTACCTAGCACTAGGTACAGACTTGTCTTTACTTAAAAGGGTACTCCAGTGGAAAACAAATTTTATCAACTGGTGCCACAAAGTTAAACTGTGTAAATTACTTCTATTTAAAAATCTTAATCCTTCCAGTACTTATCAGCTGCTGTATACTACAGAGGAAGTTATTTTCTTTTTGAATTTTCTTTCTGTCTGACCACAGTGCTCTCTGCTGACACCTCTGTCTGTATGAGGAACTGTTCAGAGCAGGAGAGGTTTGCTATGGGGATTTGCTTGTCCTCTGGACAGTTCCTGACATGGACTGAGGTGTGAGCAGAGAGCAATGTGGTCAGACTGAAAAGAACAACTCAACTTCCTCTGTGGTATACAGCAGCTGATAAGTACTGGAAGGATTAAGATTTTTTAATAGAAGTAATTTACAAATCTGTTTAACTTTCTGGCACCAGTTGATTACAAAAAAAATGTCTTCCACTGGAGTACCCCTTTATCTGTCCAAAAATATTCAATTCTGGGCATTGGTATATTTTTTTGCATACACCATTGACCATACAGTTTAATTAATGTTATAGTTCAGACTTTTACGCAATAGTTCAGACAATACCACATATGTTTATGTTTATTTTTGTTTACATTATTATTATTTTTTTATTTTTATTTTTTTATGGGAGAAGTTGGGTGATTCAAACTTTTATTAGGGAGAGGGTTAAATCACATTTATAATTTTTTTACATTTTTTTTTTACAAATCCTGTGGATAGGGGATATCCCGTGGATAGGGGAAAAGTTAAAGGGATACTCCAGCCCTAAGAAATCTTATCCCCTTTCCAAAGCATAGGGTATAAGATGTCTGATCGCGGGGAGGTTCCCACTGCTGGGACCCCTGCAATCTCAAATGTAGCACCCACCTACCCACCTGTAGCGCTGCAGCCTCCGAGTCTGCCAGGTCACAACTACGGGGCCAGAGAATCGTGACGGGGCGTGATGTTACAAAGGGGGGGGGGTACTCCGACTATGTAGTCGTAACCAGGTAGACTCGGAGGCTGCAGCACTGAGTGCAGCTCCCATAGGTGAGTGCTGCATGCGAGATTGCAGGGGTCCCCAGCGGTGGGACCCTGCAATCAGACATCTTATCTCCTATCCTTTGGATGGGGGATAACATGTCTTAGGGCCGGAGTACCCCTTTAATTTTGGCTGCAGTACTCCACCTCTCATTTGTTACAAGAACCCCAGGGATCACTCAGTAAGAGGAAATATCAATAGTCAGACATTTAAACCAAGACAAACTTTCTTAGCCAATTGTCTTTGTTTAAAATGTGGGGATAATTTTTCCCATCCACAGACTGGAAAATATTTCCTCATTAGAGATATTTTTACACTTGACTCCAAATACGCAATTTATATAATAAATAGTGTTGAGCGGCATAGGCCATATTCGAATTCGCGAATATTCGCGAATATATGGACGAATATTCGTCTTATATTCGCGAATATTCGCATATTCGTTATATTCTCGTTTTTATTTTCGCATATGCGAATATTCGCGTATGCGAAAATTAACATATGTGAATATTAGCATATGCAAGATTAACACACGTGAAATTCGCATATGCGAAAATTAGCATATGCGTATTTTCGCATATGCGAATTGTAGCATATGCGAATTTTAGCACGCCAGTCTCACACAGTAGTATTACAGCCTTCTTTACACCACACAAGCTGGAAGCAGAGAGGGGTGATCACTGTGATGTGTACTGTGAAGAAAAAAAAAATAAAAATAAAAAAAAAAACGAATATTCGTAATTACGAATAAATAGCGCTATATTCGCGAAATTCGCGAATTCGCGAATATGCGATATTCGCGAATAATATTCGAATTGCGAATATTCGCGAGCAACACTAATAATAAAGTGCCTTTGTGGCCTTGTGAATGTGGGGGAGACCACTCAACATACTGTATATGGGACCAAATATCAAAGCATAAAGCCACCATCCATTGCAAACAGACTTTACTACCCATTCCTTTCACCTAAAGAACAATCGAGTACCCCATCTATGATTTTCAGGTCATCAAGATCTTTGCTATACTCCGTAAATACCCCCCTCTTAATTTTTTTCCCTGTTTTTCCTCCCCACACCCTCTTTTCTACTTGCCTCTTTTGATGCCTATCTACTATTTTGCCCTTATCTTTCCTTTTCCTATATCCTTTCTCTTACCTCATCACCTTGCTTCCTTCTTTAAAGTCCTCTTTTTTTATATTCCTATTTTTGTTCACTACCACAAGCATTCCACTTTTACATTTTCCTTTCTTATTCTATCACGCCTTATTTATATTTCTTTGCCAGTATCCTAATTCACACAACTCATATATCCTTCTTAACTATATATTCCCCCTTTTGCTCCCTTATCCAGGGCTTGTGCAAGGATTTTGCCACCATAGGTGAAAGCTAATTTTGCCTCCCCTTGACCCCACCTATTGGATCTGCCGTTTGACATGCTCCACCTTACTACTGGGGTGACACACTGTAACAAACCTAGTCATGTGATCACCTTACTACTGGAGTGACATACTCTAACAAACCTAGTCATGTAATCACCTTACTACTGAGGTGACACACTGTAACAACCCCCCCTCATGTAATCTCCTTACTACTGGGGTGACACACTGTAACAAAGCCACTCCTCATGTAATCTCCTTACTACTGGGGTGATACAGCGTAACATACCTTCTCCTCATGTAATCATCTTATTACTAGGGTGACACACTGTAACAAACCTCCTCAGTATGTAATTACCTTACTACTGGGGTTCTGGAAAAAGGAAGTAACAGCCCTCTGTGGTGTGATAAAAGAGGACAATAAAAACGTATAAAAGCTGTATAAGCTGCTCACCTGATACAGTTGTGTAACCACATACACAACAATGGTGAGCATGTAATATAAGGGTGTCCGCAGCCCTTCTGCTTATAGCAATGGTAGAAAGGGGTAGCTTTGAAGGAGACGCCGGCTCAATGTGGTGGTGGACACAGGCAGCCAGAATAGGTAAAAGCAGGGGTGTTTATTTTTTAAGAATGCAACATGTTTTACTGCATAAGCAGCTTCATCAGGCATCTGATGAAGCTGCTTATGCAGTGAAGAACATTGCATTCTGGGATAAATAAACACCCCTGCTTTTACCTATTCTGGCTGCCTGTGTCCAGTGCCACGTTGAACCGGCGTCTCCTTCGAAGCTACTCCTCTCTACCATTACTACTGGGGTGACACACTGTAACAAACCCACTCCTTATGTAATCTCATTACTATTGGGTCGACACACTGTAACAACCGTCCTTCTCATGCAATTACCTTACTACTGGGGTGACACACTGTAACATACCTTCTCCTCATGTATTCACCTTATTACTAGGGTTACACAGTGTAACAAACCTTCTCAGTATGTAATCTCTTTACTACTGGGGTTACACACTATAACAAACCTCCACATTGTCCTTTATAGCCCGAGCGGGGGAAGAGTGGAGGAGACAGAGTGGTGATGTCATGAGACAGAGGACATCAGTGATCATGCTTGTCTGCCTCTGAGGAGCACGTTGCCGCTGAAAGCAGTACTCCTCCGAGGCAGACCGACGTGATCACACAGGAGCGGAGGGGGGTTGGGGCGGATGTATGGAGGCGCGCGCAATGTCAAGATGCTGTACGTAACTGACCTGCCTGTCTGCCTCAGAGGTGGCATGGCACTACTCCAACAGGCTGAAGAATGCATATTGTTATCGTACCCATATCGTACTTCAAATGAGCGTGTGGATGCTGGCTGGCTACTAACTTTCTTGCAGCAGACAGAGTGGCAGTTTCTTGTAGCAGGCAGAACCGGCCCTGCCCTTATCTAGATACTCCTCACTTTCTATGGTGCATGGATAATAGTATAAATTTGCTACTAGTGAGGGTATCAGCTGCTTTTCTGATCTACTGTGTTCCTAACTCAAGCCTGTTACCCTACTCAGCCTCTGTCTGATCCTGCTTGTACCTTCCTGATTCTCTAATGCATGGCCCAGGTAGTTGATCATGCCTCCTTCCTCTGCATACTGAATAAGTTAAACACAACCTTGCTTTTTCTGAGCTACTCAGCTCTGCTACTAATACCAAGTCAGTTTTGCTACATTGAACTCTGTTTGCTGTGCTATACCATCCACAGCCTCAGTTCGCCCTTCCTGCCTGTATTCCCAATGCCTGGCACTGTGTCGTTCTGGCCTGCTACCATATAACCGGAACAACTTGGTATTTTCCCTGCAGCTGATGCATTCTGGAGAGGAATAAAGGGTGAAAACTAGGGGAATAGTTAAAATCTGCTCAGGAGCCAAACTGATAAGTGGCACACCTGTTGGAATTATACAACAGCACTATTCCATACACAAATTCTATCCTTTGGACTTCCCCTTTCATACACCTAATTTTCAATGTTTATTTTTCACTACACTCTCTAGCATCACAGTCCCTTCTTTACTCTGAACCGACCCCTTTTCCACCTCTGAAATTACTTCGCACATTGGCTGCATCCTGACTCCCTGACAATCCCGTGCACCGCCAGCCCTGACAACCAATGTGAGTGATGTCACAGGCATGATACATTATGAAAAGTGAATAGAGGAACAGCACTCGGCACTGGTGGAATTTAAATGTCCTGAGTCTTAACATGCAGGGAAAATGAAACTGTAATAAGGGTTTGCCGGAGGTGCCAAAGTGCTGATAGTTATAGACTGTCTTGTAAATGCAAAGATAAATAGTAGCACAGCACTCACCCTTTAGTTGCCAGTAGGGATGAGGTTTATTTAAAAAAAAACAAAAAAAAACATTAGAATAGTGGTGGAAGGATAGAATTGAAGAGCTCCATGGAGCTTGTGTAGCGACAGTCCCATTTAACGGATTTTCCCGCTTGGTCATGATACATGCCATCACTGCTGGACCATCTTTTTCCTATTTATGCTCCAGTATCTGCCCTCACATTTATTTCACCCCAGCTGTGACCCTTATTACTGTGTCTCTCTCCCACTGTCACTGACCTGGGGAAGTGTCAAGTCCCCTATCAGTGGAACACCTAGCATATAGGCAGGGTACACCACTGTTATGAGGTCCAGTGGCCAGGGATTGCTGCCAGAGACCAAAGGGTCATGCCCCCCAATCCACCTGACCCCGCATAGTTTGAGCGGTTGTGTAAACTGCCCACTTTTTCTCTTGAACTTTAACCTGGAGGTTAGTGAGTGCCATTTTGGTGAAGGCAGCAGACAGCCTATGGCTGTAGCATACACCAGGAGCACAGCCTGACCTCTTCCCTGCACCAGACCCGACATGGAAATAGGGTAACTGGCTGCTTTTCTGCAGTGGAGAAGTGATAAGTATGATTTTTTTTAATATATATTTGTCAGTATAATAATTGGGGGGGGGGGTCTAATGTGAGGAATACTTGCAGACTGTTGGGAGGCTAATCATCTGGGAGTTCCTGCCTAATGGTAGGGACTACATGCCTACTGGGTGGAGGCTGCCTGACTAATCTGGAGACTACCTGCCTACTGGGGGTGAGGGCTACCTGGCCAATGGGGGAGACTGTCTAATGGGGAAAAGGGCCTGCCTTCTAAAGTGGGGAATACCTTTCTACAGGGAGGCTTCCTGCCTAGTGAGGGCACCAACTGCATTATGGATGAATTGCCAGTTACGGGTGCAAAATAATTAATTAAGTACACCCCTGCTTTTCCTCCCAGTGGTGCTGAAATGATAATATATATTTGCATTTATATCTTAGGGGAGTCCCCCGGCATCTCCTTCTCTTCTTCATCTATAAACTTTTTGTCCACCTAAGCAACAAAAGAGTAGAGGGACATTCACCAATATGTTGCAATTTAAAAGTTTCCTTTATTCCATTTTATAAGTGCAGCATACAGGAACACCTTAAGCAGATGGCTGGGATGCTAAGGTTACAGCAGTTTCGTGTGATTAATTGTGTAATTTCAGATATGAACTTTGCATTTTTCTCTACAGATGTGACTTGATAAAGGTCCTGCGTGGACTGGAATGTCAGACCATATATCTACTACTACATCCACCGGTCTTTCCTTTATACAGTATAGAAAAGGAATAGCATAGCAGCTATTTCTTGTTTTGCTACATGTGTTTTCCACTTTGATGCACAAACATATATATATATATATATATATATATATATATATATATATATATATATATGTATATATATTTGTGTGTGTGTGTGTGTGTGTGTATCTTTCAGCATTAACTTCAAAAAGGCTGGAAGTTAACTTCCAAGGGGACCCACTTTAGATCAATTTTCCCATTTAAAGGCAGAGATGTCTCTTTGTGGTTGCTGGAACACAATATATATAATAATCAACTGTATAAAAAAGGTGGTCAAATTGCCTTGCATTTAGTTTACTTTTAAGGCTAGGTTTCCACGCAGGTTTTTTCTCGTGTTTAAAAAAAAATGTCACTGCAGTTTTTGAGCCAGAGTCAGAAGTGGATCCAGTAGGAAGGAGAAGTGTAATAATTTCTTTTTATTCCCCATTCCTATTGAATACACTTCTGGTTTTGACTCAAAAACTGCAGTAGCAGATTTCCAAAAAAAACATCAGAAAAAAAACCTGTGTGGAAGCCTAGCCTAACACTGAAAATTAACAGGAATTAATAAATATTCCACCCATGTCTTTTAAAATGTATTTTTTTCCCAACTAGGATCTAAACTGCTTGGATATTTTTTTTCAGTGATAAAGTATATTTAAAAAAGTAGACAAAAATTTGGAATGATTCATGAGGAATGCACAGGACTTATAGTGCACGAAGCCCAAATATTTGGTCTCCGACTTCAAACAGATACTGCAACAAAGGCTTTGTAAGCAGAATTGTCTAACAGAACCTTTATGAACCCTAAGAGATACATATATTGCTGATTTATTATAAAATGTTGTATACATTAGCACAACCACATCCCAGCATTTGTAAAAAGACGAAGTCTGCCTTTAAATTGCTCCTTGGCTTCAGGGGTCAGTAAATTAAGCTGTTGCTCCTGAACATTGAGGATGTCCTCGTGAGCTTCTCTAAAGAGCTCTGACCCCAGCTCTTCCTCAACTCTCTGTTTCCATGCTTCAAGCTTTGGTCTTTCTTCAAAAATAGGTACTCCACTTGCAGTTACCTGGAGAATGAAGAACAGTATGGTCAACATTACCAAAATTCTGTCCAAAAATGAAACTGAGGACAGAACTGTGGCAGCAGGACAATGTAGTCCTGAGTATAAATTATATATTACACATAGGTTTTTGGTTTTACATATGCCACACTTTTTGGGAGGAAGAAGGTAAAAGGTGGATATGATCAAAACATTTAAATGTGCTAAAGGGTAGATAAGTTTCAGGAGGTAATTGTTTGTTAACAAAAACCTAAACACAAGAACAAAGGGGCTCATTCTTAGGCTAGGTTCACATTTGCGTTATGCTCTGTTCAGACACTTTGTTGCATGCTTAGTTGGGAGCCAGATGGTCCTTTATAGACACCGTTGGATCCTGAGAGATCGCATTGCTTTCAATGGGGTCCATCTGGTTACTGTGTAGTGTATATTTATTTAGCAGGATTTAAAATGACTACTTGCTGTATTTTTTTTGTCCAGTCAGATTCTCAAAAATAAACTCTGACACAGAGCCCTAAAATTGAGCAATAATACCTGAACCTCAAATATTATTTTACCATGAAAGTAGTAAATGCTTGGAACAAACTCACAGAAAGTGTAATTGATAAAGTATACCCTCAACTACACACAACAGACTGTACCATGTCATAATGGGCAAAATACAAATGGCATGTGTGAAAAACTAAGTACACCATGTGAATCAACAGCCTGTAGAACCACCTTAGCAGCAATAATGCTGCTATCAGTCTCTCATGGATAAATTGTGGCCCCAGGGCGTTGTGATGTGTGGGCATTTGTATGTGCACAGCTCTGTGAGGCTATGTTCACACTGCAGAATTTCTGTATGGAATTCCTCACAAAAATTCCGCAGAAACAGAGTCTTATTGAATTTAATGGGTTTCTGCTGCACTGTTAACATTGCAGAAACATCTGGTGCGGAAATTCAAATTCCAGTGTCTGTAGAAAGATTAGACGTGTCTATTCTTTTTGCAGACTCTGCACGGAATGCATTGCTCTCTATGTTATGCCAGCGATCTGCACTCAGGGCAATGTCAGCACAGAGATTTTCCGTGCGAACATTGCCATGTCAACATAGCCATTAGGTCTCCTCTACTGGGAGAATTGTCAGCTGCTTTAAATGTATTCTACTTCATTCTTCAAAATTGCGACTGGGGTTTTTCCTCCTTGGCATTAGGTAAAAATGCCTGAATGCTCCCGACCAGCAAATTACCAAACCTTCTGCTTCAATAAGGAAGGTCAAATTTGCTAATTATCAATTAATCAAGGGCACTTAATAAACAGCACCTGGCTGCCACTTACACTCTTAATTTCTTTTTAAGCATTGAAGGTGTACTGCATTTTTTCACACTGATTTAGCATGTTGACCTTGTTTTTGTTACATAAATATTTGGTGTATTTATTTAATTTTAAGGATCTAGGGATCTGAGTTTATTTATTATGTTACATAAAACATTAGAATTCAAAGAAAGTGATTTTTTTTCATGGCTGTATGCCAGCCATTGTAACAGAGGAAATTAACATTAAAAGTCAACACTGGACACCATTCGTCTTGTACATGATGATATTCACTGCTACCCTGGAAACACAAATAGTCACAGCAAGATCGGAAGGCCCAGATATTAAAAAATTCGGAAGTTTTGATGCAATCAAACCTCAGCATTTTTTTTACTTTCTGGGCCTTCTAATCTTGCTATGACTAGTTTTCTACAGACACACAAAAACACACACACACACACACGCAAACAGTTATAAAAAAAAAAAAGGATTTTAGCAGCATTTTGTGATTTTCACAAAGGAAAATATAGAAAATATAGAAACACTTTTTTTTAACAGTAAAAAGCAGAAAGTTTTGGCTGGTTCTCAAGGACTAAATAAAGAATAATAATAGATAATAAATAGATGAAATAAAAATAGGATGGGTGTGATAATAGATCATAAATAGAAAAATTATATAGTCAATGTAGTTGTATAGAATGGTGTGTGTAACAGTTGAGTATTGTGTAGGTGTGAATGGAAACAGTGTTGGTTAGTGTTAATATATTGTAACAAATGTATCAAAGGGATATATAAATTCTAGTGTGTTACAATAACTCATGTGCTGACCATGTCCAAAGTATAACAATATTTTATTAGATAAAATTTATAAACACTATAATACAAGTGCTGGATCCTAGCACTAACTTACAGCGCTTAGAGTAATTGGCATAAAAGTTTGTGAATATTTAACAAATATTAAACAAATAATTAGTCATAAAAGTTATTAAAAATTAATGAACATTGTTCAAACAGTCTCAGGGGGTATGAGGAACAGATAGATAATACAAGTTAGGTGGTGGGAGCGCCTGCAGTGCACTTGCAGGCGCTGGAGTACCACAGTTCTTTGCCCACTCCTATTTAGCCAAAGTAAGAAGGTCCCAGGCGGACCAAAACACGTTTGATCCAGTTAAACAGCAAATTGACATTACCCTCAGCCTCACATAAGGTACCGGACACATCGTGGACATCAGCAAGGACATCACCGCCACCACCGCTGCACGCACCACCGGCGCTCATTGCTCCACGTCTACAACTCTGAGCGTGGTCCCACAAGCCACCTTACCCGATCCCTGACGGAGTGTTAACCTGACATGGAAGATCGGACTGCTGGAATGCAGACCCGGCCGAGACTATTAGGAACTCACCGCAGAGGAAGGAGAGGACTGCCATATCCTTCAGCACAGGGTAAGAGGTACTCTGTACCGGCGGGACTTCATTCATTCATTCACGGCCGCCGTGCCGTTTACTATAGTTGGAACTTTGCTGCATAGCCGCTGTGCTGTGTCTCCAGACGGCCACCGAGCCATCCACCATCTACTGTATCACATCTAAGAGTTTGCATTAGCCTGTCCGGCAACCATTTCATCTTTTTTACCACCAATGAGGAACTTTTACTTTGGCTAAATAGGAGTGGGCAAATAACTGTGGTACTCCAGAGCCTGCAAGTGCACTGCAGGCGCTCCCACCACCTAACTTGTATTATCTATCTGTTCCTCATACCCCCTGAGACTGTTTGAACAATGTTCATTAATTTTTAATAACTTTTATGACAAATTATTTGTTTAATATTTGTTAAATATTCACAAACTTTTATGCCACTATAATACAAGTGCTGTAAGTTAGTGCTAGGATCCAGCACTTGTATTATAGTGTTATGTTTATAAATTGTATCTAATAAAACATTGTTATACTTTGGACATGGTCAGCACATAAGTTATTGTAACACACTAGAATTTATATATCCCTTTGATTCATTTGTTACAATATATTAACACTAACCAACACTGTTTCCATTCACACCTACACAATACTCAACTGTTACACACACCATTCAATACAACAACTACATTGACTATATAATTTTTCTATTTATGATCTATTATCACACCCATCCTATTTTTATTTCATCTATTTATTATCTATTATTATTCTTTATTTAGTCCTTGAGAACCAGCCAAAACTTTCTGCTTTTTACTATTTTCTCCAGTGGTTTGAGGATACCATTTTAGGCTAATTTCTCGGACAATACACTGTTAGATAGATAGAGTAACCCCACCTATTGTTACTTTTTTTTAACAATTCATTAAAACAAAAAATGTACTGATATAAAAAAAACATGTGTTGCTAAAAAAAAAAGCAGTAATCAAATTTGAATACCTGTAAAAGAACAAACATTATAGCTTTTAAATCATTCTGAACAGTAAAAAAGAAAAAAAAAAACACAAGATGAATTAAAAAATAAATAAGTTAATGTGTCCGGTCACAATTGGAGGAAACTAGCAGTGGTTACAAGGAGAAATACCAAAGCCTTTGCTAAAGAAAGAACTGTTAAATAATACCGTTAGTATTCTCACCTGCATGATTTCCACTATAGCCACGAGATCTGCCAATGATATTTCATCTCCGGCCAGAAATGGTTTTTCTTGCAGGAATTTATCCTCAAACTGTATCATGATCTCTCTGAACTCAGCAAGGACATAATCCAGTTTTTCTGGTGCAGCCTCTTCGTCCATAATAGCTGGAGTCATACACTTTAAAAAAAAATACATTTAGATTTATGGAAAAAAAAATGATTCCCCTTCAAAACATTAAATCATTCAAAAAAGTAAAGCGAAGACATGAGCATTACTATTCAACTGGGTCTTATAGGGAGTTCCCACCTGGACATTTATGCTAGAGATGAGTGAATTTTTAAAAAATTTGATTCTGCTGATTCGCTGAATTTTCCCCAAAAATTTGTTTCGGTCCGAATTTATTTGCGGCAAATCGCTATTAAAAACAGCTATTTCTGACCTACAGAGAGCCTCAGTAAGGGTGTAGAACACTTGACCTTGCTGTAACACCCTTAGGTTGTGTGCTGGGTTATTGAAATAATACTGTTATTCAGTATAACATGCAGAAGAGTTGTCATTAGAATCACTGTTGCAGAGCAGCACAATGATAGAGCCTGGAGGTTGAATCAGTATGAGGAGACCATATAGTGGCTGAATGACACAGCATGGAGGTGTCGACAGCATGAGAAGACCATATAGTGGCTGAATGACACAGCCTGGAGATGGCGGAAACATGAGGAGGCCATATAGTGGCAGAATGACACAGCCTCGAGTTGGCAGCAGCATGAGGAGACCATATAGTGGCTTAATGACACAGCCTGGAGTTGGCAGCAGCCTGAGGACAACATGTAGTGGCTAAACGACACACAGCCTGGAGGTGGTGGAAGCATGAGGAGACCATATAGCAGCTAAATGACACAGCCTGGAGGTGGCAGAAGCATGAGGAAAACATATGCTTGCAATATGAGACATTTTGGAGCTGGCATCAGCATGAGGAGAACATATGGTGGCAGAATGAGACAGATTGGAGGTGGCATCAGCATTTGGAGAAAATATGGTGGCAGAATGACACAGTCTGGAGGTGGTATCAGCACGAGGAGAACATATGGTGGCAGAATGAGACAGCCTGGAGGTGGCAGCAGCAGCATCAGTAGTCCTAAAAGTGAACCCGGTGAAAGAGTGGTGCGGTGGGTGGCAAGACCAGTATCAGGTGTAGAAGGTGAAAAAAAGGAGAACTTTGCATCAGATGTGTGGTATCAAGCGGGTGGCATGATCAGAATAGTAGCTGAGGCAAGTAGGCAGAAGAAAACGGTCTCTTTTGTAAAAGTTTTATCATGCACAAGTAAGTATTGAGGATATGCATTACGTAAAACTTAACTTTTAATAATATGCTTGGGATAAAATATATGGACCCAAATTTTTTTTTTTAATCAAACAAATGGAAAGGTGTGCAAAAAGCACCATGTGCCACATACACCACCAAGTATTGATGTGATGCCAAGACCTCTAAAAGGTGGAAGGGAACAACGTTTGGTTCATTGTAACCGTTGGGGGGTAAAAACGTCCCCTGTAAGGCCCTACTCTCATATTATTAATTCCCTTCTTCACAAGTGTTACTAACCCTAAAAAGGGGCGGCCCCACGCAGGAACCTCTGCTTATTTCCACCTACAAACACTGCCATTTCTCAGGGTTTTTAGGTCGAAATAGGGATTGGTTCCTGTGTGGGGCCGCCCTTTTTAAGACGAGTAACACTTTCCTTGAAAAGGTGGAAGGGAACAACGTATTGTTCATTGTAGCAGGTGGGGTAAAAACTTCCCTGTAAGGCCCTACTCTTGCCCTATTAATTCCCTTCTTGGCAAGTGTTACTCACCCTAAAAAAGGCGGCCCCACAGAGGAAACTCTCTCTTTTTCCACCTAAAACCCTGGGAAATGGCACTGTTTGTAGGTGGAAAACGGAAGAGGTTCCTGTGTGGGGCAGCACTTGCCAAGAATGGAATCAATAATGCCAGAGTAGGACCTTACAGGGGACGTTTTTATTCCCACCCTTTACAATGGACCATACGTTGTTCCCTTCCACCTTTTAGAGGTCTTTGCATCACATCAATACTTGGTGGTGTAGGTGGCACAAATTTTAAAACATTTTTGAGTACATATATTTTATCCAAAGAATACTATTAAAAGTTAAGTTTTACGTAATGCATTTACTCAATACTTACTTGTGGTCTGATGTGGAGGAATATCTGTAACTGGGGAGCAGCCCCTTAAATATGTTTAGCACTATCCATATTTGTGAAGTGTTGGTGTGGCACCATGGTCAATCTACTCTGATGCATCAGGCATTGGTGGGTGGAAATCCTGGCTGACTCCACATTTTTAGAGGACAGACGAGTTCTCCTTGGGGTTATTATGGCCCTGCCCCACTAAACACTCGCTCTGATGGCACACTACTGGCCGGGCAGGACAGCTTTTCTAGGACAAACTCTGCTAGTTGCGTCCACAAATCAAGATTGGCTGCCAAGAAGTCCAGCTGATCTCCAAGTTTTTTTTGGCATGGGAATGTCAAGGTATGCCCCCACCTGCTGTTTCAGGTCCTCCTCCAGATCTGCCTGCTGCTGATGAGTTGCTTCCCTATGCAGGTGAAGAAAGCTACTGATCAGTGACTGTAGATTCAGGCTGCTGCTGATGGAGCTGGTACTTCTTCTTCCACTCCACCCCTCCCCAGCAGCCATGGCAGTGGAAGGTGAGTGCAAAGAGCCCCCCCCCCGAGTCAAATCTGCGAGACGATGGTGCAGATAGGCATCGGCCAACTCACTACGTAGGATATCTCTGTAGTAGGTCACTTTGTCCTCCCTCTCAGTTGGTGTAAAAAAGGCCCCCATTTTGTGCCTGTAGCGAGGGTCCAATAAAGTGGAGAGCCAGAAGTCATCCCGCTGCCGAATGGGGAAAATTCGGTGGTCACTAAGCAAGCAAGTGAGCATGCATTGTGCCATTTGTGCAAGTGATCCGGAGGGACTCCCTGCCTCCATCTCCACTGCATACTCCCATGGTGTGTCTGGGTCCTCTGTCTCATCTTCCTCATAACCCTCTAGCTCCTCTAGCTGCTCCTGCTCCTCGTTTCCAGTCAATGTGCTCCTCCTCCTCCAGTTAGGTCCCCACAGGGCTCATGAAGCTGGGAGTTGTAGGGGCCAGTGCCCTGACCAGCCATTGTTTGCAACATGTGTTGTAGAAGATGAAGCAGTGGAATGACGTTGTTCATCCCGTAATCCTGGCGAATGACTTATAATGTGGCCTCCTCAAAGGGCCTGAGCAAACAGCAGGTGTCACGTATGAGCTGCCACTGGTTGACATTGAAGTTAACCCACAGCTGAACCCACAGCATAAGATACTTCTGTGGGGGAGGGAACAGCATAGGACAGGGGCAATGGGAGGACAGAGATTACTCCCGGGCCATGCTAACTGAGGGTTGTGTCTGAGGAAACCAATGACTGTTGACTGGGGGTGTCAGATGTCACTTGTGATGAAGTGGATGACCATGTTAACCAATCAATGACAGCAGATGGGTTGCTGGTCGAGAAACGACCCCTAGCTGATACCGGGAGCTCGGGCCTCTCGCTTTGACTCCTGCTTCTACTTGCCCCTAGTCTGCTGTGACCTCTGCCTGATGAATTTAGGCCTCTGCAACTCCTCTGAGCAAGTCCTGGCACTTCTCTGCCTGAAATACTTAGTGTGTATATATGAGGGGAGTACAAAATGCTCCACTACGTGTAAAACAGTACGACGTGTACTTTTGCCTGGCTTTTCACAGTATCTAGGCCCTTAAGACTTTAACAGAACAAAATGGTACACCACTTAGATGTACGTATGTCGTCTGCACTTATGAGGTGAGGACCATGCGCTCTAGTACGCTTTAAACAGTATTTGTCTACAACACCAGCAGGTGGGTACTTTTGGCTGGCCTTTCACAGTATTTAGGCCCTTAAGACTTTAACAGGAACAAAATAGTACACCCCTTGGATGTACATATGTGGTATGCACTTATGAGGGGAAGACAATGGGCTCCAGTACGCTTAAACAGTATTTGTCTAAAAAAACAGCAGGTGTTACTTTTGCCTGGCCTGTCACAGTATTTAGGCCCTTAAGACTTTAGCAGGAACAAAATGGTATGCCACTTAGATGTACTTATGTGGTATGCACTTATGAGGGGAGGACAATTCACACCAGTACGCTTAAAACAGTATTTGTCTAAAAAAACAGCAGGTGTTACTTTTGCCTGGCCTTTCACAATATCTAGGCCCTTAAGACTTTAACAGGAACAAAATGGTACACCACTTAGATGTATGCACAGGTTACACTTAATAGAGGACAATATGCTTTTAGTGCTCTGCTCACCCTAACTGACTGGCTATTATTAGCTTTTCAGTTGTTGTACACACCAGTGCTGCAGCACACAGTCGCTGTGTACTACACCCAAAATTGCATTTTCTCTCCCAATCTCACTCCCTTCCCTCTCAGTGCTTCTGGCTGGATTTGGGCTTGAGGTGAATCACTGCTGAAAAAAAGCTTTTCTGTGCAACACACTGCTCTCTTTCCCTCTCTGCAATAGAACGCTGATGTGACTGGGAGGTAAATCGCTGCTGTCAAAATGCTTTTCTGTGCAACTCACACTGCTGTCTGTCCATCTCTCTCTCTGCAATAAAAGGCTGAAGTGACAGGCCGCAAGAGGGCTGCCAATTATATAGGGCTGTGACATCACAGGGGTGACTGGCTGCTGATAGGCTGCATGCTGCATGTGATTCAGGGTCATCCCGCCAACCCTTATTTCTGCCTTCCCAGGATTACTTGCCCCATGTCCTCACATGTGGATCTGCCATTTTAGATGCCCTGGAGCCTGGACAGCACTAAATGGAGTTTAATGAAGCAAATCAAAATTTTCCTGAAATTCCTAACGAATTTGGATTCGTCAGATTCGATTCGCTCATCCCTCTTTATGGCATATGGACAAAATATGTCATACATGTCTCAGAGGTTCATTTCTCACATTGCCCTAGATTTACTATTCAAATGTAACCAAACTTTAATGTTACAAAAATAAATTATAAAAGACATCACATTTATTAAACACATTTCTGGCAGTTTTAAACACATTTCTGGCAGTTTAAGGCTATGTTCGCATGGGGGAATGTCTGCACGTTAAATTTCCATGTGGATATTTCCCCAACAGCAGAGTTGTTTGGAAATGTTTTGTCTCATGAATGGCAATGCATTTCCGTGTGAAGTTTGCAGAAAGAATAGACATGTTTATTCTTTCTGCTGACACCGGAATTTGAATTTCTGCGCCAGATGTTTCTGTCAAGGAAATGTTACTATGTAAATAGCACAGCAGAGTCCCATTGAAATTAATTGGTTTCTGCTGCTGCGGAATTCTGCATGGAAATTCTATCGTATGAACATAGCCTAACAACTCTGGTTGAAACTAAACCAATGAATGACACTCTTTTTATTTAGGATCAACTTCTCATTTTGCTCCAAAATATGAACCAAACTGCCTGTTGTAAATCTAACCTAACTACTGTCATAGAGTTACCAGGCATAATTTTGGTGCTAAGCCATCAATTGGGTACAAGTCTACACAAGTTTTGGTCTGGTATACAAAACTGGCTGTGGGGGAAGCTTGCATGGTGTAAGGAGGCAGCACATTCCCAGAGCTCCTACCTGCCCCCTGCTGTTAGGACAGCTTCCATCAGCTGTTGAGACACCAATATGCTGTGTCAGGACTCCAAGACAGAAGTCTTGCTCACCACGGCCATAACATGTATGGCCTGAACAAATGGAGAGGAGCACTATAGAGCGGCCAGCTCATATTTCTGATACCAGCGCTCTCTTACCTACCTGAAACTTGCACTCACGAATGCCTCTTCTGTTCTGCACTGAGTTCATCTCCACAACATTAACCCCTTTGCTGTACAGTTCTATTGTGTGTATATATATATATATATATATATATATATATATATATACACACCTGCTATGTACCTTGCCTTCAGCCATACTTTCATACAGGAAAAGGGCACTAGAATTCACAATATCTTACAGTCTCAATACTCATTTAACTATACCATTTCTTCAAATGTGTACATAATGAGCTAACCATTACTCTTTGCCACATTGTTCTTCCATGTTTTGACGAAACAGGCAAAAAGACACAAATTTTTACACAGCAGAGGAACCATAAAGTAGTGTACTGAAAAGTTGTTTTAAAGAAAAAAACTGTATCAGCACCATATTTATCACATGCCATGCAGACATTTTATAAATTTGGGCAATGTACACATTAGCACAATTAAAGGTGCAGAAAAATCCTTTACCAAACCCCTCAAAAAATTTCCCCCATAGGAAAAAAAAAACTTGACTAACTCATGTTTAGTGTATATTTTAAAAGTGCACATGTCACGAACCGGCAGGACTGGTAGTGGATCCTCTGGACCAGAGAGGTGATGACGCGAGTTGTACCAGAGGACCAGTTCTACGTGGTTACTGGTTTTCACCAGAGCCCGCCGCAAGGCGAGATGGACTTGCTGCGGCGGTAACCACAGGGTTGTATCCTCCAGTAGCAACTCGACCTCTCTGGCAGCTGATATGGCGTAGTACACAGGGAGCGGGCAGGAGCGTAGTCGGACGTAGCAGAGGTCAGGACAGGCAGCAAGGTTCATAGGCGAGTGAACGGTAGCAACAGGTTCGGCAACAGGCAAGGCAATATACACAATATGGAACACTTTCTCAAAGGCACTGGGGCACAAAGATCCGGCAAAGGCAGGAAGGGGCAGGTAACATTTATATGGAGGTGGACAGAGATAAGGAACCAGTGCACCGATTAATGGCGCACTGGCCCTTTAAATTTACTGAAGGCGGCGCACGCGCGCCCTAGAGAGCGGGGCCGCGCGCGCCGGGAGACAGAGATGGACGGCGCAGGGAGCGAGGAGCCGGGTAAGCGCGATAAGGACGCGGCGCGTGAACGGGGACCAGCCGTCACGGCAGCCACGTCCCCGACACAAGGGAACCCGTGCTCCAGTTCAGTGCGTCTGACCGGGGGACGCCGGGATCCCGAAGCAGGGGGCCGAGGGAGCGGGCGCTCCAGTCCGGTAAGGGGACCGGAGCGTACGCTATGAGAGCACAGATTCAATTATATTGGTTTGTTCAACTCCTATAAAAAGTAACAACTGTTAAATATCAGGCTGTTGTAAATACAAAAGAATAGAGATGAGCTCACTGAGCCTGGAAAACCTGCTCTCGCTCAGAACTTTTGAGTCACAGTGGCTCGCCAAGCTTTTAAAGTTTGCCAGGCCTGCGCAAGCCTGACAGTGGCAGCAATAATAGCAAAAAGGATGAGGAACATATGATGTTTTGGCACCTGAATGAGTAAAGGAAGTAAAGGGAACACTGAGATGACATCAGGGTAGCAGATCATACCCTGCAGCCAGCAACAAGATCACATGACCCCAGATTATCCAATCATTGCTTGCATTTATTTGACATACAGCTCCCAGGCCATTCAGGATACTGCAAAGGGATGGGTTTAAGAGACGGATGAAGCCCTATGCACTGCATTGCGTCTGCCATCTTAGAGAGAGAAGATCCAATGGAATTTTAAAAGCAGCTGAGCAAAGTATTGATTAGTGGGTTGACCTCAGGCAGTAACCTCCTGTCATCTGCATTTGTGGTAGCCCTTGGGGGGGAATATAATACAGTGGGGGTGTTGCTTAGGTATATGAGGGGTTAATGTATCCCCTGTCACTCGTGACGCCAGGGTGAGGGTAAACACGCTGAGGTAAATCTTTGGCCTATCGCCACCCTTTCCAGAAACGATAGGTGCGTGCTTAAATGAGTGAAGGTCCACAATTAGGGATGAACTTGAACTTGCATAAACTTTACTGAAGTACTTGTGGTACATCCAATTAACAGCAACAGTCTTAGTAATACAGTCTCTATACAGCTCAGCAATGATTGACAGATGCTGCGGGCCGTTGACTTATCCAAGGGTTAATTAAATTAGGAGTTGTGTAGAGATCCATCTGGATTTAGGGGTCTATTTAGGTCCGGTGATCCCGGGAAGTTAAGAGAGATTAAGATAACTCACAGTTCTGTATGGATGGCCGTTGCCGCAAGGCTTGGGCCTGGTCACTGCTGAAGATAGCTGCACAGATCCTCCTCTATCAGCAGCCCACGAGGAAAGAGAGAGCTTAATGGCCGCCGCTCCCTTATATGGGCAGCAGCAGAGACATTTTGGATTGGTCCGTGTCAGCTGTCACTCACCGTTACAATGCATGGTGGGAGAACACGTCACTGGGACCTCTTAAGGTCCTAAAGCAAAACCATAGAGTTTCACCTGATCACATGACCCCGCAGGTCCTGTCATGCTACAAACAGGTAGATAATTCACTATATACACTTTTTATACTTATAACTGTATAAGTATCAGATAGAACTATTATATGTCTAGTGGCTAAGTGAGAGGTGACAAGGGGAAGACTAGAAAAGAGGGACCCCGACGTCCTAGGGACTCTGACTATGGGGACCTCTATAGAGGTAACGTATAGGATACAGTACTGGGACACCAGAAACCCCGTTTATTAAAATAAGTCGACCTCGACGCCTGTCCCCTAAGGCAGAGGACTAGGACTAAACAGGATTATATATATATATATACATTTTTCTATACATCCTGACAAAACCTAAGCAAACATTAAACACATTCACATTCTCTGGATACTCTTACTAGTATCTACTAGACAATAGGAATCTATCTAGACATTTTGATGCTACCTAGACAGTGATGAAGCTATCTAACCTTTAGTTTCTAGCTCCTTAAACATTTATTATAGCTCTCTATAATATTTATGAGGCTAACTAGACATTAGTACAGCTCTCTATACTTTTAGCTTCAAGCTGACTATACATTTTGAAATCTCACACTTTTTCTTTTTTTGCCAACAATAAGTTACCTGTTAGTTCACGAAAGGTATACTGGCTAGCCGGAAGCTAGGTCACAGTAAGATTGGCTGCTAGGGTCTATCGGCTACACGCTACTTACCCCTAGAGCACTTCCAAATAACCTACCTAGGTTACCTTTAGAAATACGTGTTTAATTCTATACTCGCAAGAGCACCTACTGGCCAGGTAGAGCATCTCACACACGTAATACAGAGAAAATAAATATGAGTGTACCTAACAGTGGCAGGAGTTGGATATCAATAGGCTACAATAAAGTGTTTCTTGAATGTGAGATATATTATATTTTTGTGTATGTACTGAAATAGACTGAGGTAGTACATTTAAGTCAGTAGTTTAGAGTACTATGTGTGCAAGTACTATCTTAAGGGTAATCTTCCCTATTTTTTTCTGTTGAGACAGGTGCTAGTGATTGGCGACCGCAATAATACTACCCTCGGAGGAGCCGGGGTGTCACCTATTTAGCAACTACTAAACACGTTTAGCATTCTATACATTTGTATGTACAAGAATTATTTACGTTTTTAGGGTTTAGTGTACACGTGTAACATGCTGACATTTTCCATGTACAACTCTTACCTGTTTTTTTTATGTACACAGACACGGGGATACCTTCCTGTGTACAAGAACCATATACCCATTTATTACTCAAACCCTACACAATTATCAACACTCCAACAGGGTTCAGGCGCATTCACCTGATAAGTGCAACATTTAGCATAAGAGTTCTTATGAAGCTGCTGGTATATACATAAAGCAGACGTGTAAGGATCAACAGTCCACCTACACTAAGAGTCCATAGAAATATAAAAATTGACGTGTAAGGATCAGCAGTCCACCTACACTAAGAGTTCATGGGAAGGGAAAGGAAAACAGGGCCGTACCACAAATCAGCCGGGTACAGTCCTTATGAATCTCCTACTGGCTAGGAGTCTCTTGACTCAATACTTAGGCACAAACCTTAGTGGTTACGTTGCTGAACTTTGAACTGGAACAATCTTAGCACAGTCCTGCTAGGCACAATTCTTGAACTTGGTTGCTGTAAAACAAAAGTGGTTAATAAAACAACAAGACATTACTTTGAAGTCCTTTAGAGAATATTCTTCCTCACTCTTGTTGTGCCTCTTCTGGTTCCTCTGTACCTCCCAACATCAGGGACAGGTATGAAATTAACATAGCTCCGCCACACCATACTGGTAAGGGTGAAGTGGTTGATGGTAGGATTCAAAGAGGCCATAGGCTTGCTAGCCGGAATCTAAGTGGGGCAATAGGGCTTGAGCACCATCTCCAAACTAGGATGGACCCATGACCCTTTCGTCGGTACCTCAGGAACAGGCGAACTCTCATGGCTCCGAGAGGGCCTAGGTACTGTTTGTGGTGGCCGCAACTTTGGGCTACTTTCCTGATCCTGTGCAGGACTTGGCTCTTGGCGGGACACAGAAGATGATGAACTTGGCTCTTTGCTGTACACAGAAGAAGATCTTTGGTGTTGAGGCTCCCCCTCCTTTGGTACGTTGATGGAGACTTTAGGAGCGGACCATGTCGGCCTCAAGTTAAAGGGATCGGACTCCCACTCAGTCGACGGGAAATACTTGAAAGGAAGCTGTGTTGGGGCAGTTGGTCTTGTGACCGCAGCCGCCCATTCTCCACACAGGCTTTGGACGGGGGTGTACTCCACAATTTCACCCATCTCCAAGGTGTAGAACTTCTTGTGTAGATATGGCCTTTGTACTGCTCGCCAGTTTACGAGGATGGTCTGCCCAGTGTGGCAGTCAAGAAGTGTCCCATAACCTCTGACCTTGTTGAATTTGGCCACAGTTGCTCTTTTTCTTTCCAATGGCTCCTCCCCTTCTCGGGGGGGATTCCATTTGCATATGTACAATGCCTCAATTTCTTTGGTATTTTCTTGATACCGCATTTTTTCTTCATTAGACAAATGCACGTGTTTAGGGGCATACAGTTCTTTGTGTCGGGCCTTTAACTTTTTCATCAATTCGGCTAGTTCGGCTTCTTGATGGGCCCTTTCTCTCTGTGCAGTTGGGATTTGTGGGAGTGTCTTCCCAGGTATTGGCTGAAAAACCTTGTGCATATATTCGATCAGCTCCGGCTCATCTCCAAACACCCATTGTGGCAATTTCGGTGAGCATGGGGGTGCACTTGGCAAGCTTGATCGGGGTATGACCTCAGGGCTGGAGGAGGAAGAGAAGTCCGCCTCTGGCGGGGTACTCACTGCAGACTCCTCCGATGGGATCTCGGGCCACGAGCCCCAAGTTCTGTGGTGAGAGGGACAGTCTCACCGGTGATGCACCTCCAGGTATCCCTGCGCTCTCCGCTGGAGGTGTCTCTGGCCAATCT
This sequence comes from Hyla sarda, assembly GCF_029499605.1. Classification (NCBI taxonomy): domain Eukaryota; kingdom Metazoa; phylum Chordata; class Amphibia; order Anura; family Hylidae; genus Hyla; species Hyla sarda. The sequence continues at coordinate 387,769,315 of NC_079189.1, read as the reverse complement.
TCGTCATCAGGCAGTGGGGGAAGATTGCAGTTGACAACCGCTGCAGACAGTCAGCAAGTTCTTAAAAAATTTGGGCTGCGACTGCCACAACTTTCAGTTGTTCCGGCGCCATTTTGCCATCTTCACCACGTGGAACGCTGCTCTCCGCCGTGTCTGTACTCTCCGGCTCCCTGTGCAGACTGAAGAGGTCGCTGTGCGTGGTGTCTTTTATAGTGGGCTTCCCCAATATGGCGGCCGTTAGGAAGGACGTCATCGGTGCAGCCCCGACTTAAATATGCATTGAATGCAGTATAACCACCTAAGTGCACTTTCTGGCTTTTAGTCAAACATATAACCCTTCTTCCTGGGTTTAACAGAAATACACATTAAAATCATTGAAAGTGGAAGTAAAAAAAAAGTCATTTGATAGTCAAATTAGTCAAAAAGGCCAAGTTTTGTGTATTTTCTGAATTTAATCAAACACATGGTATTTCTACCTATGGGTAACATAAATATGCACTTAAACACATTACGAGTACACAAATAATTGTTCTTAGACCAAAATGTATGTATTTTCTGGGTTTAATAAAACATATAAGATTTTTACATCTGGTTTTACAATAGAAAAACATTACAAGGATTGAAAGTGAATGCAGAATAGCAATTTAAGGCCAAGTTAAGTGCATTTTCTGGGTTTAATCGGACATAGCGTATTTCTAGCTGGGTATAACATAAATATGCATTAAAAGTGTTGACAATATGATGTCAAGACAGGTGTCAGTGGATTCTTCATTGTCTCAGTTACATGGCATGGTGGGACTGTCCGTCCTAGCTGGAAATATCTGTATATCTTTTCCTCCCCCCCAGTGCAGAAGGATATCATTAGTCACACATAGGAGTTGTGTGAGGACAGTCAGCCTTTGGAGTGTGTTGCAGAGGTGCTAGAGGAGGAAGCTGTAGCTGACAATAGCAATAGTGGGACTGGTGGTTGTAGGCATGGTGGGGATACTGTCGGGCATCATGGTGGATATGCTGAGGGGGAGCAAGGAACCCATGAGCAAACATCAGAAATTCATGCTGGGGATGATGAAGAGGAGTTTGATTATAACAATGTAGCACTGGACAGGATTTGGATACAGGTTGTGGAGAAGGTGACATTTTTCGAATACTTGGGTATTGGAAGTGTCAGTAAAGAAGAGCATAGCCTAGGTAAGGCCAGACATCTGACAAACATAGGCATGTTGGTCTTTTCAGCTCAGGTGATGCAGAGTTGGCTTTAGACTTTGTGAGGCCTTAAAGGGGTACTCCGGTGAAAAACTTTTTTTTTTTTTTTTTTAAATCAACTGGTGCCAGAAAGTTAAACAGATTTGTAAATTACTTGCTATTAAAAAATCTTAATCCTTCCTGTACTTATTAGCTACTGAATACTACAGTGGAAATTATTTTCCGTTTGAAACACAGAGCTGTCTGCTGAATCACGAGCACAGTGCTCTCTTCTGACATCTCTGTCCATTTTTAGGAACTGTCCAGGGTAAAAGGAAATCCCCATAGCAAACATATGCTGTCCTGGACAGTTCATAAAATGGACAGAGATGTCAGCAGAGAGCACTGTGCTCGTGATGTCAGCAGACAGTTCTGTGTTTCAAAAAGAAAAGAATTTCCGCTGTAGTATTCAGCAGCTAATAAGTACAGGAAGGATTAAGATTTTTTAATAGAAGTAATTTACAAATCTGTTTAACTTTCTGGCACCAGTTGATTTGAAAAAAAAGTTTTTCACCGCAGTACCCCATTAAGCAAAACTCAAGCACAAGGCCCTCACTGACGAGATGCGTGATGTAGTGTGGGTTGGCAGCACCTTGGGCTAGGCAAAGTATTGCAGTTCTCCTCACCAGGGGCGTACACAGGATTTTCTCAAGGGTTGCGATATAGAAACAAAGCAATACCTCAAGACCAGGACCACGAAAAGAAAATGTGTCGACTCCCACACGAAGCGGCCGCTGACAGAGAGCTAGATATTTACGTTCCCTGTACCCCTTTCGATCAGACACTTATCCCTTATCTACTTTACAGAAGACCTTGCATTGTGCCATCTTAGAAAACAGAAAATAAGATGTGGCCAGGTTACATACTGTATATAGGAATTATGTTTCTATGTAGGTACATGGAGCTGCATCACACGGCCGCTTGGGACAGTCAAGACGCCCCACAACTAGAAAAATCTAGTGCATACTAATGCTCTTTTTACAGGTAGTGCATGCAATATCTTGTCCTCATCAGTGTCATGTCCTTCTTCTCTATCCCTTTAGTCATCTACTTTGGAATGTATATCATACAGACAACAGTATTTCCCAGTCACCCTGTTGTATTGCGCCTTAATTAGCACCTGGCTAATTTGCTGTGGGGTAGCCAATACTGTACCATCTTGTTGGCTCCATGGCTTTTAGAAAGCTAATAGGGTGTGTCCATCCCAGGTGATGCATACCTAGTTTCCATTATTTTGCCAAAAATGATGTCCCGTTTTGCATAGTCATGTGATGGATAGGGTGGGCCACTCCATGCAGTGGTCCATGTTCAGTATATTGCATGCTATGGTAGATACTTAAAGTAGTAGCTATGGCCTGGGCCAAAACATGTCTTTTGCAGCCCACTGGGTCAACATCCTGCAGAACGAGGTTTCACCGCAACGAGGCCAGAGAATAGTAGTGACACCTCCACTGTGGCACCAATTTGGTTCAAATATCTTACTTGTAGTTAACCCTCTTCCCTCATTTCAAAGTTAAGTGCTGCCACACTATTACATCTGGTAAGCCTGTATATGTTGCTGCCCTGTCTGTTACAGAATGTTTGACACTGACTCTCTACTTGTAATCTAAGATTGGGAAACATGGTCGCAAACATTGTAGTTGCTGCGTCTCACACATAACACACTCTTCGTGTATGGAATATGCTAAATCTTGTCGTCAAACATTTAAGAAATTGTGATGTGCTGGCTCTGTGCAGGAGAATGTCTAATCATTTTAGCATTTCTTATACTTTTAAACATGCCCTCCTATACCTACCGCATCAAAATAGTCCTTCTCAATACTGCCTCATTTGCAATGTTCCAAAACATAGTGGAACTCAACATTACATATGTTGAAACGCCTGTTCCTGCAGCACAAATTAATGACAGACTTCCTAATGCAGCAGACTGACAGGATACGCTGACAAGAATAGGGAGCTGTATTTTTTCTTGTTTGCAACAGGCATTTTAAGCTGGTGAAGGAAAGTACTGGAAAACCACACTCTTAGAACCTTGGTATAAAGCCAAATAGGGGAATTTTTTTCATCTTCTGAAAAGGATAAATTGTATTTTCATAGGGAGTCGATACGCAGCCAGCCTGCCACAGCTTTCCAGCACCAAAAGACCTGACAAATAAGGGCTCCACGCAGAAGCAGGAGCAGTGGCAGCAGCATCCTCTTCAAGTACATGATGACAACATTTTTACATCCAGTTTATCTTTCTGACATGAATCATCACCAAAGTGATCAACACCACAATCTTATCAACCAGGTGGATGAATACCTTAGTAGTACCCTTTCTCTGGCAGACACCATGAGCCCAGATCCCATAAACTTCTGGGTCACCAGATTAGGCTTTTGAGTGAAACTTGTCAAGTTTTCATTGGGTGTTCTGCCTTGTCCACCCTCCAGTGTAGCATCAATAAAGAGCATTCAGCACAGAAGGTGGCACCACCCGTAAGGGTACAAAATTGTTGGCCATCATTGTGGAAAAACTTTATAAAATAAATCTGGCATGGATCAGTGAGGAATCTAAAACTCTTGTTCCAGGTCCCACTGACTAGACAGTACTACCACCACCTCTGCTGTCTGCTGGCTGCTATAACTCCCACCAGTCTGCCACTGCCTGCTGTTCTCTGGATACTACTGCTGACACCTTTCCACCACTACCTTCTGTCCACTGGCTACTACAACTGCCACCAGTCCAGACCATTTTAGGAGACCCAAGTAGTGTTATACAGGGTTTTAAAGCTCTTATGCAGTGCTATATATGCATTTTGAGGCTTTGTTTAATTTCTGGTTTGCAGAGAACCTGTTCATCACGAACCAAACTTTTTCAGACAGTGTGTCGAGCCTGTCGATCCAAACTTTTGAATGGTGGGCTCAGCTCTACTAAAGAACTATATTCATCACCTACACATTTTCCATGCAGATTTTCTATTGAATTTCCTTTGATGTCAATGGGAATTCTACTGTTTAAGTCACATCACAGAAGTTCTTTACCAGAACTTCTGATGCAATAAAGGATTCTGCTGAAAAATTTAACAAATTCAATCTTCTGGTGGAATCTGCTGGAGAAGTCCCAGCACTGTGCTTTAGTGAATGGGATGGCACTTACTGCGTGCGGTAGATTGCCACAGACATTCAGAGCCAATTCCTGAGGAGGCTGCTGTTTCCATAGTTTGAATGGGGCCTCAGGCCATGTTAACATGTACGAAAAATGTTGCAGATTTCATGCAGCAATCTTTAGCATCAATTAACCAGCATAAAATCTGCAACATGTACAGAATATGTTATAATATCCATATAAAGATATAAATCATTAAATGGGTTCTCCAGGATGGGGAAAATTAATAAATGTCATCTTTTCTCGACACTCTGCTTCCTCTTTGCTATGGTCTCAGAATATACCTTACAGTCAGTAGGGTGGGTACTGTCATTATGTTTTGGCAACATCTTGCAGCTATTGGCAACTGCATACGTGCTTGATTTCGCCAAGATGCCATAAATCTAAATACAGCATCCACCCACCCTGGCTGAGTAGTTATACTTCCGAGATAACTGGAATATAATGTCAAGAACAAAATAACCTAACTTCTTACAAAGTAAACTCAAAACTTTTAAAAAGCTCCTTTAAATGACATTTATTTGGAAGATTCTACTACAGGTAACAATCAAACCGCATGAATCTTTCACAGTCATACTGTGTTATACTTACAGGTAGTTATTACTTTGCAGTATGGATTAAAATTTAACCTGATTATGTGGAAATGCAAATGAAGTGTCTTACCCTCCAGAAATAAAAGATGTGTATCTATATATGCAGGCCGTCAAGCTAAGTATGAAATGTGCTGAATCATAAATACCAGATACTCCATTTTTCAAGGTCATATTAGAAATATTAATATTTAATATTGTTCTTTGTCAAGATTGAACATCACCCCAGTATATGAAATTTAAACAGCAATGGCATTTACATGTGTTCAAAATTAGATTAAATTGCTTAAAGAAGCACTACATCCCCCCTCCCCCCATATCATGGTACATTCCCCATTACTAATTCTACAGCGTTCTACTTCATCACAGCTGCATTTCATTACTGTAACTCATCACTAGTCTGACCCACAGAAAATCAGTTATTTACATAGTAACATAGTTCATAAGGTGAAAAAAATCAGAGTCTATCAAGTTCCACTTATATCCCTAGTTTGTCCCTACAATTGTTTTGATTCAGAGGAAGGTAAAAAAAAAATAAAACCTTATGAGGCTGATATCAATTGCCCCATAACAGAGGGAAAACTTCCTTCCTGACTCCAAATATAGTAGAATAAATCCCAGGATCAATGTTCTGTCCCTATAAATCTATTATCCATAACCTCTAATGTTATTACTCTCCGGAAACACTCTCCAGAAACACGTCCAGGCCTCTTTTGACCACTTCCTCATGGAGAGAATCCCATAGTCTCACTGCTCTTACAGTAACAAACCCCTATGTAGAAACCTTCTGTCCTCCAGACGTAGGAGATGCCCCCTTGTTATAAATACAGTCCTGGGTATAAAAAGATCAAAAATCTGAGATTTTTGTACTGCCCTCTAATATATTTACACATAGTTATTAGGTCACCCCTTATCTCTCTTATTTCTAAACTAAAGAGCCCTAATTTATTTGACTTGGAAGCAGCTGCCTGACACTGATTGCTACAGTTAAATTTACTAATAAATAAAACTCCTTAGTTTTTTCCCTCGTCAGTCGTACCTAGTGTTATACTATTTAATACATACTCCCAGCCTAGATTTTTCCTCCCCATGTGCATAACCTTACATTTATTAAACCTCATCTGCCACTTAGCCCAAACCTCTAACCTTTCCAGATTCATTTGTAACAGTGCACTGTCCTCTATTGTGTTAACCACTTTACAGAGATTATTATCATCTGCGAAAATACTTTAAAACACCTCTACAAGGTCATTTAGAAATATATTAAAAGGAATACTCAAAACTGACCCCTGTGGTCTCCACTAGTAACCATCACCCACTCAGAGTATTTACCATTAACCCCTTAACGACGCCGGACATAAATGTACGTCCTGGTGAGCTGGCACTTAACGCACAAGGATGTACATTTATGTCCTATACATAACCGCGAGCATCGGTTCAATGCTCGCATCATGTGCGGCAGGTCCCAGCTGCTGATAGCAGCCAGGGACCCGCCGGTAATGGCGGACATCCGCAATCACGCGGATGTCCACCATTAACCCCTCAGATGCCGTGATCAATGCAGATCACGGTATCTGCAGCATTGCGAACACTAAAATGGATGATCAGATCGCCCGCAGCACTGCCGCGGTGTTCCGATTATCCAGCATGGCAGCCGGAGGTCCCCTCACCTGCCTCTGCTGCCTTCCTTGGGTCTTCTGCTCTGTCTGCGATCGAGTATCACAGTGTGCATAAATATCCCAAATATTAAAATAATATGTCAATGACGCTGTACGGTGAACGGCGTGAACGTAAAAAAAAAGTCCAAAATAGCTGCTTTTTATAACATTTTATTCCCAAAAAATTTATAAAAAATGTATTAAAAGTTTTACATAAGCAAATATGGTATCAATAAAAAGTACAGATCACAGCGCAAAAAATGAGCCCTCATACCACCACTTATATGGAAAAATGAGTTATAGGTCTTCAAAATAGGCGGATTTTAAACGTACAAATTTGGATAAAAAGTTTGCGATTTCTTTTAAGCGCAACAGTAATAGAAAAGTAAACTATCATGGTATCATTTTAATCGTATTGACCCAAAGAATAAAAAACACATTTTTACCGTAAATTGTACGAAACAAAATCTTCCAAAATTTCGGTTTTCTTTTTAATTTTCCCACACAAATAGTATTTTTTGGTTGTGACATACATTTTATGGTAAAGTGAGTGATTGCATTACAACGGACAACTGGTCGCGCAAAAAACAAGCCCTCATACTAGTCTGTGGATGAAAATATAAAAGAGTTATGATTTTTTGAAGCTGACGAGGAAAAAACAAAAACGTAAAAATAAAATTGAGTCCTTAAGGCCCAAATGGGCTGAGTCCTTAAGGGGTTAATAACCACCCTCTGTTTCCTGAGTCAGTTACTTGCCCACATTCACACATTCTCCCCCAGCCAATGTATTCTCATTTTATGCACCAACCTTTTATGCTTTGGAGAGGCAGTGGCCAGTCCTGGGTCAGCAGACTTCCTGTCAACTATAGGATAACATCACTTATCAGATAAATCCTGCTAGTTTATAGACCCCTACCCTCTGAACTCTATCTGCTGCTGTCATTTCTATGGAGTCTGGATATATGGTCCCCCTGAGGCTGTGCTAACATGTTTTTTTTTGTTTTTTTTTTGCTGTGTTTTTTTCTTTGTGCTGTGTTTTCCCCCAAATTGCTGCAACATTATGATATTTAACTAATGTGTGCAAATCACATTACAAATGTGTGATTTTTACTACAATTTTGGAAAGCAGAAAGAGACAAAATGCAGTCAAAATTCAACATATGAACACAGCCTAAAGACTTCAAATCTTCTTAAAACTCCTCTCTTGTGATTTTAGGCCAAATCTCTTTTGCCCAAACAATATTTGTTAAAAAAAAAATGCACTTTTAGCAAGAAAACGTATGAAAACTGAACTGACCTTAACCCACTTATGAGTCTAATGAGTTCACCTGAACGCCAACACCAGTCTACTTTGTCATTATAGGTTACAGCATGCAGAATTATGGGGGGCAATCCAATTTTTTTTAAAGCATTAATCTGTAACAAGTTTTTAATACAAGTCTGTAAGAAAACAAAGGATATTTTTGAATGCACTGTACACCTCACTTGTAAGTTGCAGGTTTGCATGTCGGGTGTACTAGTAAAGGTACTGCCACTATATAGTCTAATGAGTTTTACAAGACCTCAATGCTTCCTTCCCTTTTTGCTATGGCTGTTGAGCATTGCAATAGTAAAAGGCAAGGCATAGATGCACTGCACAATCTAAGTTGAAATCTCCAGGCTCAGACATTTACATACCACCAACAACACAGACAATATTAAAATATGCAGAAACCTTGCAATGATTTATAGTTGCTAGTAAAAGCTTGCTCTAGGCAGATATATGCTCACACTTAATCAGGTTTGTATGGCAGAGGAACAAGAGTGGGTCAAAACAAAATCTGCAATTCGTTCCCATATCTGTAGAATGTCAGGAAGGTTTTAACTTCTTCAATTAACCCTTTAAGGGTGCGTTCACACTCTAGTAGCTAGCAGAGAGTTTCCAGCTGTGGGAAACCTGCTGCGAGTTACGCTACCATTGATTTAAATGGGTCAGCAGACATTCCACAAATCTGACACTATTGCGGACAGTCTGTGGACCAATTCAAATCAATGGTAGCGTAACTCTTAGCAGATTTCCCGCAGCTGGAAACTCGCTGCTAGCTACTAGAGTGAAACCCGCTGCGCGAAACCACACTGTTAGTAATAGCATGGCATGGCAGTTTCCGTCATGTGACACAGAGCCAGAATCTTTCTAGTGTTTGGTTGGGGTTTAACTTCAAACTTCCACCGTCCAAAGCTTTTGATAAGTAATTATATATATATATATATATATATATATATATATATATATATATATATATATATATATATATATTGTGACGATCCGTCTTGGGGATTAGCTCTGGGATCGTCCTTGACCACGCCACAGGATGCGTTTCTCCTCAATAAACCAGCAAACAAACGCTTATAATGCAAATCTGCCACTTTTATTAGACAGGTTGCAGGGTAAGAAATGAACAAAAAGCAGGAACAAAACAAAATCCTAGACCGTCTGGTCACTGACTTAACAGATCAGCTTGTCCTGACTAACAACCGCTGAGCTTCCCTCAGTCGGTTAAACATATGTCCCCCTGCAACCTTCTACTCACAATGTCACTCTCTTTGAGCCACTCAGCTCGGGCTGTGTACTCCTCAGCAGCCTCTGTCTCTTCCCTACAGCCCACATGCTGTCTCCTAGGAAGAGCCCCAACTATTCTGTTCCTTTTCCTTTTAAACACACACTTTCCCTTCCTGATACCTCATTAATCAGGCCACAGGTGGAGCATTCTGCAGAGATAGCAAGGGAAATACACCCTTTCCTTGCCACACTGCCACATATCCCCCCCCCCCCCCCCTCTGCTCAGACCACCGGGAAGGAGCACTTGTATTCAAAAGGCAGAGTCCAACTGCCTTTCCTTTTCCTTGAACAACTACGTCCAACAGATTTTGAGGCACTTGGCTTCCTTCATCAGTAGATTTTATCTGCACCACTTCAATGGTGCACCCTTCTTTCATTCGCACTTTCATCAGCCACCGAGCACAAGACTTTTGGTCACCTTTGACAAATTCCTTGTAAAAAGCTCCATTCATGTCACACCTTTCCAACACCAGGTTCTTCATCTTGGTCTGTGCAGTGCTCTGGACTCTAGGTGCGGACAAGGCAGATGCTCTAGGCCATTGTCTTTTTCTGTCACTGGTATGACCATTGCACGAACTTTGCTGGTGGCCAACCGAGCCTGTATCACCCATTTGAAGGTCTTCCAAGTCATCCTCCACAATTTCAGGAGGCTTCCCTTTAATGCACCTGTCCCTCTTCTCCTTGAGACGGACTCTTCTCCAAATTCTACTTCTGCGGACTTTCTTCCAGTGTTTTCTAATCCAGTGCCTCTCAGGGTTTCCACCACGACCCAGTCTTCTATCACAGTGACCTCTTTTTAAGGACTCTGCTTTCTTATTAGCCCTTTCTTTAGGGACACAGACTTTCACAGGCTCATTTTTAGGCTGAGAACTCTTGGCTCCTTTAGCCAGTTTTTCACCTGCACCTTCAGATGTGTCACTGACTTTACTTGCAGCTTCTGCAGTTATCTCTGGTTTAACTTCTACCTCAGAGAACTTCTCTTCCTCAGAATTTTTACCATGCAATGTTAATATCTCTGCAGCTTCAGAGGACTTCCCATATGGTTTCACCTCAGTCTCAGCATCAGAGGACTTCCCATATGGTTTCACCTCAGTATCAGCTTCAGAGGACCTTTCATATGGCTTCTTCTCATGGTCTTCAGACTCTACTGTTTCTTGCGTCCATTGTTCAGACTCCGCCTTTTTTAGAGAAAGCATCCCTGTCTCCAGTAGCTTTTGCCTCACAAGCAATTTTTCTTCTTTTACACGGACCGCTGTGGTTTTGGCCTCAATTTCCATCTGAGACACTTTTAACCTCTCGTTAGCCAGTTCTGCTATAACTTGGTCACGGCTTTCTTTTAGGACCTTCATGTCCCCTTCCAGCTTTAAACATTTCTGCTGCTCACTCTTGAGCTTAGCAGAGTTCTTCTTCTCACTTTCCAGCAATTCTGTCAAGTTTTTGACAGTATCCTCCAGGGACAGCAGTTGTTCTCTCATCTGCTCATTGTCTTTATTCAGTTGCGCCATCTTGGACACTTTCTGCTCATAGACTTTTAGCTGAGCCTCTTGTTCAGAGAGCTGAGTACCCAGTGAATCCAAGGCAGCTGCGCGAGACTTAATATGCGTTTCGTTCTGCGCCTCCAGGCTCTGCACCTTATGAGCCATTACCACTTTCTCCTTCTCCAGCTCTTCCATGGCTACCAACCTAGCCTTGTGATCACTTTGTAGAGCCAGATATGCCCCACACAGGACATTCACTTCTTCATCCTTGAATGAGATCTACTTGGCCAGAATCTCCAATTCTCTCTCCTTGCTGGTCATAAGACCCTGGGAGCGGGACAGTTCATCCTGCAGAGCCGCAAACTCACTTTTGTGGCGCTCCATATCTTTCTGCAGCTGAAGCGTTGCTTCCTGCTCTTTATTCAAGTCTGCAAGCATTTTTTCTTTCTCCTCTGTCAGGTGATGAACCACTTCTTCCTTTTGAGACAATTTAGCAGAAACCATCTGTAAGGTTTCTTCAAGGTTCTGGATCTGCTCCCTTTTTTTACCAAGACCAGCGCGTTTTTCCGAGATTATTTACTTACAGCGGTCTCCTTACTCTCGCTGCTGGACCTTGTGACATTCTCTTGTCCTCTGACAGTCACCTGTGCTTGGCCTGTCTCTTCCTTCAAGCCAACTCGTTCAGACTCTTTTCCACCTTTAGGAGTAGTCTCCCCCTTTTCAAGGGTCTTGGTCACTTGGGCTTTAGGGTAGTTCCTGGACAGTCTCTCTGGACTGTCTCTCTGCTCACTGGCAGACTTCTCTTTCACTTCAACACTGTCTCTCTGCTGCCCAGCAGAAAGGTCTAGGGCTCCTGGGTCTGCAACAACATCTGGTCCAGTGGTTCGACCTTCCTGGTCACGATCCATCTCTGGTCCAGACATCACATCTCCTTCACTCAGGACTCTGTCTGTGACAGTAAGCGCAGCACCCAGCTCCACATGTACTCTCTTCAGTACTTCTGCATTATCCACAGACATCTCTGTAGCTTCTTTTCCAGTCACCTCTTCCAGATGACCGCGCAACTCTAGCCCCACCTTGGGCTCATCTTCAGCTGGCGGATGGAACCCATGTTCCTGTACCTGATCCGTTTCTGGTTTCACTGAAGATTCTGTTTCAGTCAGAGGCACACTTGTCACTTGAGTCACTGGATCCTCTTGGACTTGACTCACGGTCTGGTCTTCAGCTCCCCCAGCTCCCCCAGCAGTCTGGCAGACCCCTATCTGACCTACATCTAGTAACTGCTGACACTCCCCGTCCTCAGCCTCTGCTGAGTAACTCTCCTCTAGTGTGTGATGCAAGTCAGGTGTTGTGAGCCTATCAGGTGTTCCTGCTCTAGTCACCTGACAGTCTTCCCATAATTGCTGAAAAAATTGAAAACCCGTCCCCAGTACTACATCATACTCCAAGGAGGGCTCTATTGCAACCTTGTGACCTATAGTACCATAGGGAGTAGAAATACAGACATTAACCGTTTTATAACCCCAAATACCAGCCTCCATAGACATTATAGCGGGGTCTGGCTTTCTCCTGCTGGACTTTACCAGACTTATTACACATCTAGGGTCTAACAAAACCGTCATCTTTTTACCTTCTATTTCCAGCTCACACAGGTTTTCTTTTGTCCTGTCAGAGGTGGCAGCAGTTCTCTTTACATCTGAACACAACATAAGTTTTTCAACAAAAACATTATCAGATTGCACATGTTCAAAATTTACAGGACAGTTCATAGCACTAGGACCTAACTCAGGCAAAGTGTGTTTTGTTACATTTTCTCCCAGTCCTGCATTTAACATTTTCTGTTCACCAGATTTTTTCAATCCGATCTGCACAGTGTGAACAGTCTCATCAGTCTTCATGAGGGGTTCCCCACCCTCACATGATTGTGCAACTGGACATAGGTTGGTACCACCTTGAACACTGTTCACACAATCAACTAGGGAAACACCACCCTCCGACTCAGCATTTTTATGCACAGTCCCATCATTTTTATGCACAGTCTCATAGTCACTAAACATGGCCCCCATAACCTCTGGAACAGTCTTACCAGAATCTCTTGCCGTCCAATCAGTTAAGGGCTGGTGCTGGACACCTCTCACCAGCTTCTCTGCTGCAGAACATCGCTCCACTTGCTCTTTAAGTAGCTCTGCAACTTTAAACCCAGCGTCACTGTTAGGCTGCAGTGCACACTGTAGTCTTGCAGCTTGGCTTGCTCCCACTTTAGTCAGGATCTCTGTCTTGACTTTCTCATTGTCCCGTAAGATCTTTGGATCCAGTTCACAATGAACTTTTTGGGCATCTCCTCCAATGAATCCAAACACCAAGTTTCCCCAGTGTGTCTTGGGCCATGCCTCATGCATAGCAATCTTTTCAAACTCTGCAAAGCTTGCTTCCTCTTGTGCTGCAGCAGTCTGCAACAAAGCACTTATCAGGACATCCATCTTGCAACACTTCAAACCTTGCAAACACAGTACAGTCCTCTGCCGAAATGTCAGCCGCTTGCCAACAAAATTTTTCCGTTGCCCCTAGCAACGCCTTTATACACAGTCTCAAAACGTAATCTGCACTCTGCAGGTGGCCCGTCCACCTGTCTCCTTACTTGAGAAAGAGCGCCCACTCGCTTGATGCGATCTGTTGCCCCTAGCAACAACTTCACCACAGGCGCAGTCCTGCTCTTGGCAACAACTTCACTGCAACTCGACCACTGGTTGCTCCTAGCAACGTGTTTGCCCGCATCCTCCACCAAAATGTGACGATCCGTCTTGGGGATTAGCTCTGGGATCGTCCTTGACCACGCCACAGGATGCGTTTCTCCTCAATAAACCAGCAAACAAACGCTTATAATGCAAATCTGGCACCTTGCCAGTTTTATTAGACAGGTTGCAGGGTAAGAAATGAACAAAAAAGCAGGAACAAAACAAAATCCTAGACCGTCTGGTCACTGACTTAACAGATCAGCTTGTCCTGACTAACAACCGCTGAGCTTCCCTCAGTCGGTTAAACATATGTCCCCCTGCAACCTTCTACTCACAATGTCACTCTCTTTGAGCCACTCAGCTCGGGCTGTGTACTCCTCAGCAGCCTCTGTCTCTTCCCTACAGCCCACATGCTGTCTCCTAGGAAGAGCCCCAACTATTCTGTTCCTTTTCCTTTTAAACACACACTTTCCCTTCCTGATACCTCATTAATCAGGCCACAGGTGGAGCATTCTGCAGAGATAGCAAGGGAAATACACCCTTTCCTTGCCACACTGCCACAATATATATATATATATATATATATATATATATATATATATATATATATATATATATATTTATATATATATATATATATATATATATATATATATATTAGAATTTTCTTTTTATTATAGTGTCCATTTAAGTTTTGTGCAGCATAATTAGTTTTAACTTTATTCTGCATGTTAATACAATTACAGCTTTACTGAATTCATTGTTTTTTTATGATTTATTACTTCTGAACAATAAAAAAATATACCTATTTTATAAAATTTTATGGATGGAGCAGTGTTAGAGCATGTTTTTGGAAAGTAAAATGTAGTTATATTGGTACAATTTTGGGGTACATATACATTTTTTATCCCTTTTTTTGAGGCAGGAATGAAAAAGCACAGCAATTATTATTGAATATTAATTGAAATTATTGTTATTGTATTTTTATTTTATTTTTTGCATTTTCTTAACAATATTCATGAGGCATCCATGAAGTATAACTGCGGGTTGATGTAAGTACAGCAAGTTTTTATAGGCTTTTGAGTTTACTATTTTTCCAAAGTATATCAAAATTTTTTTAAATTTTTGACACCATATTTTAACTTTTCATACTTTAAATAATACATTGCCCTACTCCACAGTACTGTAGATGAGGCAGTGTGTTAAGACTATCTGTTATTATTCTAGCCATGCCTAATAGGATTCTGTACATGGCATCTGGCCGCAAAGCAATTTATTATGGAGAAGGGTTGACAAAATGATACCCCTCTATCTGTCTAGCCTCTGGTGACTACTTATTTCAAAATCTAAGGGGTAAAATGGCTGGCTAGCTTCAAACCTGGCCTTTTCTGCTGACATTTACTGATGATCATGTAGATTCAACTCAAGATAAAGATTACTAGCTCCTGATGTAATGGTACGTCACGGGGCAAGATGTGGTTTGGACCAGGCCAATTGGGGTTTTGGACCAGCTGCAATTCATGCTAAACTGCTGAAACTGTGAGATGGTAAGACAAGGAGATACAAGGTACCTTTCATATATCTGTCTGTACTTTCATAATGTAAAAATTCCCCTGTGCAAAGGGTCAACGTAATGTTCTCAAGCCTCTAAAGTGCTGCAGGCTGGAAAACTTCTTTACTCCACCTCCCATCCCTTTCCCTCTTTGATTGACAGTCAGCTGGAAGCCAAGCCCTGTCTCCATCTAATTTGTCTTGATTTAGCTGTTACTAGAGACAGATTACCCCTGACAACAGGTAGAGGACAATAGATTGCAGAGAAGCAAGATGCCTTGAGACCAAGATTTTAGAGATGTTGATTGACTGTTTGAAGTTGTTTGACAGTGCCCATTTAAGGCTACTTTGCTACTTGACATCTTGTTTTTTGTAGGGAAAGTTGTATTTTTTATCAGTGCAATTTAATCATATGTCAATATGATGCAATATGACAGTAGATTACTGTAGGTCATGCAAAATTAACAAGCATAACTAAGGCATAAATTATTACTAGACATCCTAACGGGTCTTTATTAGGACCTGGGCTGGTTCAATTCCAAAGCCAATCCTGGCGGATATGTTGCCAGCTGATGGGAACAGAAAAAAGGAAGCCCACTCTCTATGTTTGTTCAGTGATCAGCAGTTGCAGGATTTTTAATAGGATTTTTTTTTCCAATCTATTAGTGCATAAGTGTGGCCTTTAACCCCTTAAGGACCAGGCCATTTTATACCTTAAGGACCGGAGCGTTTTTTGCAATTCTGACCACTGTCACTTTAAACATTAATATCTCTGGAATGCTTTTAGTTATCATTCTGATTCCGAGATTGTTTTTTCGTGACATATTCTACTTTAACTTAGTGGTAAAATTTTATGGTAACTTGCATCCTTTCTTGGTGAAAAATCCCAAAATTTGATGAAAAAAATGAAAATTTTGGACTTTTCTAACTTTGAAGCTCTCTGCTTGTAAGGAAAATGGATATTCAAAATATATTTTTTGGGGGTTCACATATACAATATGTCTACTTTATGTTTGCATCATAAAATTTATGAGTTTTTACTTTTGGAAGACACCATAGGGCTTCAAAGTTCAGTAGCAATTTTGAAATTCTTCACAAAATTTTCAAACTCACTATTTTTCAGGGACCAGTTCAGTTTTGAAGTGGATTTGAAGGGTCTTCATATTAGAAATACCCCATAAAAGACTGCATTATAAAAACTACAACCCCCTAAAGTATTCAAAAAAACATTCAGTAAGTGTATTAACCCTTTAGGTGTTTCACAGGAATAGCAGCAAAGTGAAGGAGAAAATTCAAAATCTTCATTTTTTACACTCGCATGTTCTTGTAGACCCAATTTTTGAATTTTTGTAAGGGGTAAAAAGGAGAAAATTTTTACTTGTATTTGAAACCCAATTTCTCTAGAGTAAGCACATACCTCATATGTCTATGTTAATTGTTCGGCGGGCGCAGTAGAGGGCTCAGAAGGGAAGGAGCGACAAATGGTTTTTGGGGGGCATGCCGCATTTAGGAAGCCCCTATGGTGCCAGGACAGCAAAAAAAAACACATGGCATACCATTTTGGAAACTAGACCCCTCAGGGAACGTAACAAGGGGTAAAGTGAACCTTAATACCCCACAGGTGATTCACGACTTTTGCATATGTAAAAAAAATATATATTTTTTTTACCTAAAATGCTTGGTTTCCCAAAAATTTTACATTTTTAAAAAGGGTAATAGCAGAAAATACCCCCCAAAATTTGAAGCCCAATTTTTCCCGATACAGAAAACACCTCGCATGGGGGTGAAAAGTGCTCTGCTGGTGCACTACAGGTCTCAGAAGAGAAGGAGTCACATTTGGCTTTTTGAAAGCAAATTTTGCTCTGGGGGCATGCCGCATTTAGGAAGCCCCTATGGTGCCAGAACAGCAAAAAAAAACACATGGCATACCATTTTGGAAACTAGACCCCTCGGGGAACGTAACAAGGGGTAACGTCAACCTTAATGCCCTACAGGTGTTTCACGACTTTTGCATATGTAAAAAATAATACATTTTTTTTACCTAAAATGCTTGTTTTCCCAAAATGTTTACATTTTTAAAAAGGGTAATAGCGGAAAATACCCCCCAAAATTTGAAGCCCAATTTCTCCCGATTCAGAAAACACCCCATATGGGGGTGAAAAGTGCTCTGCTGGCGCACTACAGGTCTCAGAAGAGAAGGAGTAACATTTGGCTTTTTGAAAGCAAATTTTGCTCTGGGGGCATGCCGCATTTAGGAAGCCCCTATGGTGCCAGAACAGCAAAAAAAAAAACACATGGCATACCATTTTGGAAACTAGACCCCTCGGGGAACATAACAAGGGGTAATGTGAACCTTAATACCCTACAGGTGTTTCACGACTTTTGCATATGTAAAAAAATATATATTTTTTTTTACCTAAAATGCTTGTTTTCACAAAAATTTTACATTTTTTAAAAGGGTAATAGCAGAAAATACCCCCCAAAATTTGAAGCCCAATTTCTCCCGAGTACGGCGATACCCCATATGTGGCCCTAAACTGTTGCCTTGAAATACGACAGCGCTCCAAAGTGAGAGCGCCATGCGCATTTGAGGCCTAAATTAGGGACTTGCATAGGGGTGGACATAGGGGTATTCTACGCCAGTGATTCCCAAACAGGGTGCCTCCAGCTGTTGTAAAACTCCCAGCATGCCTGGACAGTCAACGGCTATCTGGCAATACTGGGAGTAGTTGTTTTGCAACAGCTGGAGGCTCCGTTTTGGAAACAGTGGCGTACCAGACGTTTTTCATTTTTATTGGGGAGGGGAGGGGGGCTGTGTAGGGGTATGTGTATATGTAGTGTTTTTTACTTTTTATTTTATTTTGTGTTAGTGTAGTGTAGTGTTTTTAGGGTACAGTCGCACGGGCGGGGGGTTCACAGTAGTTTCTCGCTGGCAGTTTGAGCTACGGCAGAAAATTTGACGCAGCTCAAACTTGCAGCCGGATACTTACTGTAATCCTCCGCCCATGTGAGTGTACCCTGTACGTTCACATTGGGGGGGGGGGGGAAATCCAGCTGTTGCAAAACTACAACTCCCAGCATGTACGGTCTATCAGTGCATGCTGGGAGTTGTAGTTTTGCAACCGCTGGAGGCTCCGTTTTGGAAACAGTGGCGTACCAGACGTTTTTCATTTTTATTGGGGAGGGGGCTGTGTAGGGGTATGTGTATATGTAGTGTTTTTTACTTTTTATTTTATTGTGTGTTAGTGTAGTGTAGTGTTTTTAGGGTACAGTCACACGGGCGGGGGATTCACAGTAGTTTCTCGCTGGCAGTTTGAGCTGCGGCAGAAATTTTGCCGCACCTCAAACTTGCAGCCGGATACTTACTGTAATCCTCCACCCATGTGAGTGTACCCTGTACGTTCACATTGGGGGGGGGGGACATCCAGCTGTTGCAAAACTACAACTCCCTGCATGTACGGTCTATCAGTGCATGCTGGGAGTTGTAGTTTTGCAACAGCTGGAGGCACACTGGTTGTGAAACACCGAGTTTGGTAACAAACTCAGTGTTTTGCAACCAGTGTGCCTTAAGCTGTTGCAAAAGCTACAACCCCCAGCATGTACGGACAGCGGAAGGGCATGCTGGGTGTTGTAGTTATGCAACAGCTGGAGGCATACTACTTTGGCTGGGGATGCTGGGGATTGTAGTTATGCAACAGCTGGAGACACACTGGTTTGCTACTTAACTCAGTGTGCCTTCAGCTGTTGCAAAACTACAACTCTCAGCAGTCACCGACAGCCAACGGGCATGCTGGGAGTTGTAGTTATGCAACCACCAGATGCACCACTACAACTCCCAGCATGCACTTTAGCTGATTGTGCAAGCTGGGAGTTGTAGTTACACAACAGCTGAAGGTACACTTTTCCATACAAAGAATGTGCCTCCAGCTGTTGCAAAACTACAAGTCCCAGCATGCCCTTTTTGCATGCTGGGAGCTGTTGCTAAGCAACAGCAGAAGGCTGTCACTCACCTCAAACGATCCTCGCTGCACCAGGTCAGTCCCTCGTCGTCTCCGCCGCCGCCGCTGCTCCTGGGGCCCCGATCCCAACAGGGGCGCCGGGGATCGGGGTCCCCAGCACCCGGGGTGCACGTCCCGCACCCGCTCACGTCCTCCGGAAGAGGGGCGGAGCGGGTTGCGGGAGTGACACCCGCAGCAGGCGCCCTGATTGGTCGGCCGGTAATCCGGCCGAAGAATCAGGGCGATCGTGAGGTGGCACCAGTGCCACCTCACCCCTGCTGGCTCTGGCTGTTCGGGGCCATCTCTGACGGCCCCGATCAGCCAATAATTCCGGGTCACTGGAGACCCGATTGACCCGGAATCCGCCGCAGATCGCTGGACTGAATTGTCCAGCGATCTGCGGCCATCGCCGACATGGGGGGTCATAATGACCCCCCTGGGCGATATGCCCCGATGCCTGCTGAACGATTTCAGCAGGCATCGGGGACCGGCTCCGCTCCAGATGGTTGCGGGGGGCCGGTAAAACACATGACGTTCTCATACATCATGTGTCCTTAAGGACTCGGAAATGGAGACGTATGAGAACGTCATGTGTCCTTAAGGGGTTAAACTCCCACTTCTCATGCCATGGAAACAATAGTTGTGCCAGATAATTAGCGATGACATACAAATGTGGTTAGAAAACAGTAAGATAGTCAGAACAACAACCAGATACAAAATAAACAAAAAAAAAAAAAAGGTTGCAACAGCACCATAGTAGTCTTTTGATCATGCAAGTAAAATCGAGGCAGGACCCACTATCAATTTAAAAACTCCTATGTGGATTTAACTTTTGTGATCAAATACATAGTGCTACTGTAAAAAAAAAGAAGAAAATGGCAGCAGCACACTTGGTCAACAAAATGGAGGCTCTTAGCGCACTTTTTGATCAAAACGTGTCCCCCATCCACCACGCGGATGTGGCCTCTTATCGGATGGGTCCCTAAACACTCACCTACCTCAGGCTGGGTGACATGTTGGATCCACTAACGATCCAAACCACCTCCTGTGAAAATAGGGGAGGGGATGCACGGCTACAGAGGGAGCCACTCCCCCCAAATTTGCACAGCAAAGAAAAAAAAAAAACTGAAAATGTAGCCAGCACCTAAACCCAATGCACGGGTGCACGCTGCTGTGGCAAGTACAAAACATGTAAAAAAAAAAGAAAATGGCAGCAGCACACTTGGTCAACAAAATGGAGGCTCTTAGCGCACTTTTTGATCAAAACGTGTCCCCCATCCACCACGCGGAGGTGGCCTCTTATCGGATGGGTCCCTAAACACTCACCTACCTCAGGCTGGGTGACATGTTGGATCCACTAACGATCCAAACCACCTCCTGTGAAAATAGGGGAGGGGATGCACGGCTACAGAGGGAGCCACTCCCCCCAAATTTGCACAGCAAAGAAAAAAAAAACTGAAAATGTAGCCAGCACCTAAACCCAATACACGGGTGCACGCTGCTGTGGCAAGTACAAAACATGTAAAAAAAAAGAAAATGGCAGCAGCACACTTGGTCAACAAAATGGAGGCTCTTAGCGCACTTTTTGATCAAAACGTGTCCCCCATCCACCACGCGGAGGTGGCCTCTTATCGGATGGGTCCCTAAACACTCACCTACCTCAGGCTGGGTGACATGTTGGATCCACTAACGATCCAAACCACCTCCTGTGAAAATAGGGGAGGGGATGCACGGCTACAGAGGGAGCCACTCCCCCCAAATTTGCACAGCAAAGAAAAAAAAAACTGAAAATGTAGCCAGCACCTAAACCCAATACACGGGTGCACGCTGCTGTGGCAAGTACAAAACATGTAAAAAAAAAGAAAATGGCAGCAGCACACTTGGTCAACAAAATGGAGGCTCTTAGCGCACTTTTTGATCAAAACGTGTCCCCCATCCACCACGCGGAGGTGGCCTCTTATCGGATGGGTCCCTAAACACTTACCTACCTCAGGCTGGGTGACATGTTGGATCCACTAACGATCCAAACCACCTCCTGTGAAAATAGGGGAGGGGATGCACGGCTACAGAGGGAGCCACTCCCCCCAAATTTGCACAGCAAAGAAAAAAAAAAACTGAAAATGTAGCCAGCACCTAAACCCAATACACGGGTGCACGCTGCTGTGGCAAGTACAAAACATGTAAAAAAAAAAGAAAATGGCAGCAGCACACTTGGTCAACAAAATGGAGGCTCTTAGCGCACTTTTTGATCAAAACGTGTCCCCCATCCACCACGCGGAGGTGGCCTCTTATCGGATGGGTCCCTAAACACTCACCTACCTCAGGCTGGGTGACATGTTGGATCCACTAACGATCCAAACCACCTCCTGTGAAAATAGGGGAGGGGATGCACGGCTACAGAGGGAGCCACTCCCCCCAAATTTGCACAGCAAAGAAAAAAAAAACTGAAAATGTAGCCAGTACCTAAACCCAATACACGGGTGCACGCTGCTGTGGCAAGTACAAAACATGTAAAAAAAAAAGAAAATGGCAGCAGCACACTTGGTCAACAAAATGGAGGCTCTTAGCGCACTTTTTGATCAAAACGTGTCCTCCATCCACCACGCGGAGGTGGCCTCTTATCGGATGGGTCCCTAAACACTCACCTACCTCAGGCTGGGTGACATGTTGGATCCACTAACGATCCAAACCACCTCCTGTGGTGGATGGGGGACACGTTTTGATCAAAAAGTGCGCTAAGAGCCTCCATTTTGTTGACCAAGTGTGCTGCTGCCATTTTCTTTTTTTTTACATGTTTTGTACTTACCACAGCAGCGTGCACCCGTGTATTGGGTTTAGGTGCTGGCTACATTTTCAGTTTTTTTTTTTCTTTGCTGTGCAAATTTAGGGGGAGTGGCTCCCTCTGTAGCCGTGCATCCCCTCCCCTATTTTCACAGGAGGTGGTTTGGATCGTTAGTGGATCCAACATGTCACCCAGCCTGAGGTAGGTGAGTGTTTAGGGACCCATCCGATAAGAGGCCACCTCCGCGTGGTGGATGGGGGACACGTTTTGATCAAAAAGTGCGCTAAGAGCCTCCATTTTGTTGACCAAGTGTGCTGCTGCCATTTTCTTTTTTTTTACATGTTTTGTACTTGCCACAGCAGCGTGCACCCGTGTATTGGGTTTAGGTGCTGGCTACATTTTCAGTTTTTTTTTTCTTTGCTGTGCAAATTTGGGGGGAGTGGCTCCCTCTGTAGCCGTGCATCCCCTCCCCTATTTTCACAGGAGGTGGTTTGGATCGTTAGTGGACCCAACATGTCACCCAGCCTGAGGTAGGTGAGTGTTTAGGGACCCATCCGATAAGAGGCCACCTCCGCGTGGTGGATGGGGGACACGTTTTGATCAAAAAGTGCGCTAAGAGCCTCCATTTTGTTGACCAAGTGTGCTGCTGCCATTTTCTTTTTTTTTACATGTTTTGTACTTGCCACAGCAGCGTGCACCCGTGTATTGGTTTAGGTGCTGGCTACATTTTCAGTTTTTTTTTTTTTCTTTGCTGTGCAAATTTGGGGGGAGTGGCTCCCTCTGTAGCCGTGCATCCCCTCCCCTATTTTCACAGGAGGTGGTTTGGATCATTAGTGGATCCAACATGTCACCCAGCCTGAGGTAGGTGAGTGTTTAGGGACCCATCCGATAAGAGGCCACCTCCGCGTGGTGGATGGGGGACACGTTTTGATCAAAAAGTGCGCTAAGAGCCTCCATTTTGTTGACCAAGTGTGCTGCTGCCATTTTCTTTTTTTTTACATGTTTTGTACTTGCCACAGCAGCGTGCACCCGTGTATTGGGTTTAGGTGCTGGCTACATTTTCAGTTTTTTTTTTTCTTTGCTGTGCAAATTTGGGGGGAGTGGCTCCCTCTGTAGCCGTGCATCCCCTCCCCTATTTTCACAGGAGGTGGTTTGGATCGTTAGTGGATCCAACATGTCACCCAGCCTGAGATAGGTGAGTGTTTAGGGACCCATCCGATAAGAGGCCACCTCCGCGTGGTGGATGGGGGACACGTTTTGATCAAAAAGTGCGCTAAGAGCCTCCATTTTGTTGACCAAGTGTGCTGCTGCCATTTTCTTTTTTTTTACATGTTTTGTACTTGCCACAGCAGCGTGCACCCGTGTATTGGTTTAGGTGCTGGCTACATTTTCAGTTTTTTTTTTTTCTTTGCTGTGCAAATTTGGGGGGAGTGGCTCCCTCTGTAGCCGTGCATCCCCTCCCCTATTTTCACAGGAGGTGGTTTGGATCGTTAGTGGATCCAACATGTCACCCAGCCTGAGGTAGGTGAGTGTTTAGGGACCCATCCGATAAGAGGCCACCTCCGCGTGGTGGATGGGGGACACGTTTTGATCAAAAAGTCCGCTAAGAGCCTCCATTTTGTTGACCAAGTGTGCTGCTGCCATTTTCTTTTTTTTTACATGTTTTGTACTTGCCACAGCAGCGTGCACCCGTGTATTGGGTTTAGGTGCTGGCTACATTTTCAGTTTTTTTTTTCTTTGCTGTGCAAATTTGGGGGGAGTGGCTCCCTCTGTAGCCGTGCATCCCCTCCCCTATTTTCACAGGAGGTGGTTTGGATCGTTAGTGGACCCAACATGTCACCCAGCCTGAGGTAGGTGAGTGTTTAGGGACCCATCCGATAAGAGGCCACCTCCGCGTGGTGGATGGGGGACACGTTTTGATCAAAAAGTGCGCTAAGAGCCTCCATTTTGTTGACCAAGTGTGCTGCTGCCATTTTCTTTTTTTTAACATGTTTTGTACTTGCCACAGCAGCGTGCACCCGTGTATTGGTTTAGGTGCTGGCTACATTTTCAGTTTTTTTTTTTTTCTTTGCTGTGCAAATTTGGGGGGAGTGGCTCCCTCTGTAGCCGTGCATCCCCTCCCCTATTTTCACAGGAGGTGGTTTGGATCATTAGTGGATCCAACATGTCACCCAGCCTGAGGTAGGTGAGTGTTTAGGGACCCATCCGATAAGAGGCCACCTCCGCGTGGTGGATGGGGGACACGTTTTGATCAAAAAGTGCGCTAAGAGCCTCCATTTTGTTGACCAAGTGTGCTGCTGCCATTTTCTTTTTTTTTACATGTTTTGTACTTGCCACAGCAGCGTGCACCCGTGTATTGGGTTTAGGTGCTGGCTACATTTTCAGTTTTTTTTTTTCTTTGCTGTGCAAATTTGGGGGGAGTGGCTCCCTCTGTAGCCGTGCATCCCCTCCCCTATTTTCACAGGAGGTGGTTTGGATCGTTAGTGGATCCAACATGTCACCCAGCCTGAGGTAGGTGAGTGTTTAGGGACCCATCCGATAAGAGGCCACCTCCGCGTGGTGGATGGGGGACACGTTTTGATCAAAAAGTGCGCTAAGAGCCTCCATTTTGTTGACCAAGTGTGCTGCTGCCATTTTCTTTTTTTTTACATGTTTTGTACTTGCCACAGCAGCGTGCACCCGTGTATTGGTTTAGGTGCTGGCTACATTTTCAGTTTTTTTTTTTTCTTTGCTGTGCAAATTTGGGGGGAGTGGCTCCCTCTGTAGCCGTGCATCCCCTCCCCTATTTTCACAGGAGGTGGTTTGGATCGTTAGTGGATCCAACATGTCACCCAGCCTGAGGTAGGTGAGTGTTTAGGGACCCATCCGATAAGAGGCCACCTCCGCGTGGTGGATGGGGGACACGTTTTGATCAAAAAGTCCGCTAAGAGCCTCCATTTTGTTGACCAAGTGTGCTGCTGCCATTTTCTTTTTTTTTACATGTTTTGTACTTGCCACAGCAGCGTGCACCCGTGTATTGGGTTTAGGTGCTGGCTACATTTTCAGTTTTTTTTTTCTTCATAGTGCTACTGTAACTTTCTTTTTATGCATTTTGTTTTTCCCATGGCTGCAATTAGAGATGAGCGAATCGAAGCTGACAAACCCGAATTTGTTGCAAATTTTGCGTGAATCACTTCATTAAGCTCCATTTACTGCAGTCCAGGCTCTAGGGCATCTAAAATGATGGATCCACATGTCATTACATGGGGCAAGGAACGCTGGGAAGGCGGGAAGGTAAGGCGGGTAGGAAAGTAGGCAGGATGACCCTGAATCACAAGCAGGATGCAGCCTATCAGCATTCAGTCATGCCTGTGATGTCACAGCCCTATATATTTGGCAGCTATTTTGCGGCTCGTCATATCATTAATTACACTGCATACAGACGGACATCGCTGTGTATGTGTTACACAGAAAAGCTCATTCCATCAGTGTTTCACATCAGCGTTCTCGTGGGCAGAGAGCAGTGTTTTTTACACTAAAGGATTTTTACTGCAGCTGAAGGCATTAACCTCACAGTCACTTTCTTTAGCATTGTATTACAGAGAGGGGCAGATAGCTGTGTATTACCTCATACATTTTAACAAGCTGCCTCAACTTCATGAACCTTAGCAGAGGAGGCAGCAATAATTTTTCAGAGCAATTCTGTGTCTTTGTTCCACAACAAATCATCTGCTGGTTATACTAGTCTGTAGACAGTATAATAGCCAGCAGTCCATTCCTAATAGTCTTTGACAGAGTGCAATTTTGTGTTTAGTACACAGCTGTTGTGTACTGCTGGTATTATGCAAAAATGAAAAATTTTAAGCATACTGTACCCCATCTTTCTGCCCTCATAAGTGCATACCACATACGTACATCTAAATAGTGTACTATTTTGTACCTGTTAATCTGCCAAGGGCCTAGATACTGTGAAAGTCCTGGAAAAAGTAATCACCGGCTGGTGTTTTATTAAAATGTGTTTTTTTAAGCGTACTGTACCACATTTTTTCTGCCCTCATAAGTGCATACCACATACGCACATCTAAGTGGTGTACTATTTTGTACCTGTTAATCGGTGAAGGGCCTAGATACTGTGAAAGTCCAGGCAAAAGTAATCACCGGCTGGTGTTTTACTAAAATATTTTTTTAAACGTACTGTACACCCTTTTTCTGCCCTCATAAGTGCATACCTGACACCACATACCTACATCTAAGTAGTGTACTATTTTGTACCTGTTAATCTGTCAAGGGCCTACATACTGTGAAAGGACAGCTAATAGTACCCACCTGCTGCTGTTCTAGACAAATACAGTTTTAAGCGTAGTGAAGTATATTGTACTCCCCTCATATATGCAATAATTAGGTCAGGCAGAGTAGTGCCAGGACTTGGCAGAGTCCAAAATTCTTCTGGCGCAGGCAGAGGTCATAGCAGAGTAGGGGCATGTGGCAGCCAGAGTCATAGCGAGAGAGTCTCGGCCAGCAACTCAGCAGCCGTGATTGATAGGTTCACTCGGTCATCCACTTCATCCCAAGTGACAACCGACACCCCCAGTCAACAGTCGGTGGATTCTTCAGACTCAACCCTCACTTGGCATGGCCTTCATGCTGCTGCTGCCATCTCAAGGCTCTGTCATTGTGCTGCTCTATGGTCTCCTCATGCTAATGCTATCACCTCCAGGCTTTGTCATTGTGCCGCCATATGGTCTCCTCATGCTGATGCTGCCAAATCTAGGCTCTCTCATTGTGCTGCTCTATGGTCTCCTCATGCTAATGCTACCTCCTCCACGCTCTGTCATTGTGCCACCTTATGGCCTCCTCATCCTGATGGTACCACCTCCTGGCTCTGTCATTGTACCGTTATATGGTCTCCTCATGTTGATGCTGCCATCTCCAGGCTCTCTAATTGTGCTGCTCTATGGTCTCTTCATGCTGAGGCTGCCACCTCCAGGCTCTCTAATTGTGCTGCTCTATGGTGTCCTCATGCTGATGCTACCACCTCCAGGCTCTCTCGTTGTTCTGCCATGGATACTGCAAAACATAAATAAGGTGCTGGTCCCCAGTTTCAATAATTACTCTGCATTAGGGTCACTTTCAGGACTCATGATGCTGCTGTCACCTCCAGGCTGTCTCATTCAGCCACTATATGGTATCCTCATGCTTCAGCCACTTCCAGGCTGTGTCATTCATCCAATATATGGTTTACATATACTTCAACCACCTCCAGGCTGTGCCATGCATCCAATATATGGTTAACAGTTGCTTCAGCCACCTCCAGGCTGTGCCATTCTTCCAATATATGTTTTACTTATGCTCCAGCCACCTCCAGGCTGTGCCATTCATTCAAATTTGGCCAGCCAGGTAACTCAGGCCTGGCTGTTTGGAAGGAGAGAGGGAGGTTGCAATAGCAACATTCAGTATGTCACAGTGGTTTACTGAAGGAATGTGTAGTAGCCTATGTACAGCAGCAAGTTGCGAAACCATTAAAATTAATTCAAATTTAGTCAGCCAGGTGACCCTGGATGGCTGAAGGGAGGGAGGGAAGTTGCAATAGCAACTTTCAGCATGTCACAGTGGTTTATTGGAGGAAGTAGTAGTATCGTGTGCACAGCAGCAAGTTGAGAAACCTTTAAAATCAGTTTGAATCTTTCCCCAGCCAGCCAGGCAGCCCAGGCCTGGTTGGAAGTACCAGGTTTGCCAAAAAATCTATTTCAATTTGACCAAAAGCCCTGACTGGCCACAGGGTGTTTTTAAAAGCAAACACAATAAATTACAATTTTGCCCCAGACAGGCAGACTGCCCAGGCCTGGCTGGAAGTAACAGGTTTGCCTAAAAAAAATTTTTTTATTTGGCCAGAAGCCCTGGCTGATTTTGCAAAGCAGGGATGGCTTTCTTTGCAAAATAATGGCGACTAAGCACACGCCACCTGGGCTGGTCACACCCCATTAGTTAACTGAATGCCATGGAGTCAACAAGATGGTATGGGAGGGCCTGCCCCACCAGCAAGTTGGCCAGGTTGGAATTGAAGCACACTACAACAGGCTCACTGGGAGAATATTGTTGTGTGGAGGACATGGATTCCCCAATGCATAATTGACAGTATCGGGGAGGAGGAGGGCACAGCACTGATGCGGAAAATCCCAAAATGTGCTGCCTGTTAAAGAGGCTTGACTGTAAGACAGTTGGGAGGGATCTGGAGAATAAATAGTAGCAGCAGCAGTGTTTTCCTCACATTGTGGGAGTGTCTTGGCTGTCCAACACAGTCTTTTGGTGATGCTCCATTTGCCTACGTAGAGATATAGTTCCTACACTCTGACCCTGGCCACGACTTTCTTTCTGTTTGCAGAGACAACATATCGCCATGTTTTCCACATCAAGTAAGGTGTAAAAGAAATTCCACACATCAGAATATCAGACGCAGACTGCACCACCACCTGACTGTGCCCCTTCTCTGGATGATTCTTTAAAAGAACCTGAACATGCAGCAGCATCGTTGTCACTTGACCTCATCAGACAAGAAGCCCTTTCTTCCCCTACCTTGGCTACACACTTTTAGGCTCACAATGCCACTTCCCTCCTGCTCGGAACATGTCAACTCAGGCATAGGTAATTCTCACGTCTTGTCTAACACCACATCATCGTCAATATCAAACTCCTCATCATCCATGCCACTCCTCTCTGCATGGACTTCTTGGGCTCCTTGCTTCCCCTCAGCATAGCCACCTCGACACCTTACAGTATCCCCACCACACCTACCACCACCATTACCACTTGTGCTGGGCTCGACCACTGATTTTACCTGATTCCAGACAAGTTATTTTTTGGTTACCTTTATCCTTTTTGGGTGAATTTTCACAAACCTACTTGTAAAATCTAAGTTCCAACGCTTTGAATGCTTTTTGCGTGGCAAAGACGACAGCACAATGAGTACTAAAGGTGTTTGTGGAACAATATGAAATACGAAAGAACTGTATTAAAGGGGTACTCTGGTGGAAAACATTTTTTTTTAACTGATGCTAAAAAGTTAAACAGATTTGTAAATTACTTCTATATAAAAATCTTAATCCTTCCAGTACTTATCAGTTGCTGCATGCCCTAGAGGAAGTTGAGTTGTTCTTTTCAGTCTGACCACAGTGCTTTCTGCTGACACTTCTGTCCATGTGAGGAAATGTCTGCAGCAGGAGAGGTTTTCTATTGGAATTTGCTCCTACTCTGGACAGTTCCTGACATGGACAGAGGTGTCAGCAGAGAGCAATGTGGTCAGAAAGAAAAGAACAACTCAACTTCTTCTGTAGTATACAGCAGCTGATAAGTACTGGAAGAATAAAGATTTTTTAATAGAAGTAATTTGCAAATCTTTTTTCTTTCTGGAGTCAGTTTATATGAAAAAAAAAAAAAAATGTTTTCCACCAGAGTACCCCTTTAACACTACAGGCTAGATACGTATATCTTTAACACGCTTTAAGTGTGGCAGGGTTGACATCACAAGGAGTACTGAAGGTGGCTGCAGAATAATATTAAATACACCAGTATCGTATAACACTACAGGCTAGATAAGTGTAACTTCAACATGCTTTTTGCGTGGCAGGGTTAACAGCACAATGAGTACTGAAGGTGTTTGTGGAACAATAGGAAATGCACCAGAACTGTATTCACACTACGGGCTAGATGCGTGTAATTTTAACACGCTTTTTCTGTGCCAGGGATGACAGTACAAGTACTGAATGTGTTTGCGGAACAATATTAAATGCAAGAACGGTAATACACTACAGATTAGATACGTGTAACTTTAACATTCTTTATGCTTATTGCCATATAATGATTGAACAATACCATTAGGAATAAGCAGTAGGAAGAGGAAAGTGCTCATGCCGCTGTACAGAGCACTGGTGAGACCTCACTTGGAGTATTGTGTACAGTACTGGAGACCATATCAACAGAAAGATATAGATACTCTAGAGAGAGTTCAGAGAAGAGTTACTAAACTAGTACATGGATTGCAGGATAAAACTTACCAGGAAAGGTTAAAGGGCCTTAACATGTATAGCTTGGAAGAAAGAAGAGACAGAGGGGATATGGTAGAGACTTTTAAATACATAAAGTGAATCAACATGTTAAAGGAGGAGAGCATGTTTAAAAGAAGAAAAACTACCACAACAGGACATAGTGTTAAATTACTTTACTGAGAGAGTGGTGGATGCATGGAATGGCCTTCCTACAGAAGTGGTCGCTGCAAATACAGTGAAGGAGTTTAAACATGCATGGGATAAGCATAAGGCTATCCTTCATATAAGATAGGGCCATGGATTATTGATAGGATTCAGATCATTGGTCAGACTAGATGGCCAAATGGTTCTTATCTGCCGACACATTCTATGTTTCTATGAGAACTAAGCAAAATGCCTACATCTGTATTCTAGGTTATGTGCATGATCTCAACACAACTAAGGACTTTAAGTTAACTGTTGTGAGAACATTATATCTTTCTAGGAAACTTGTTGCAAGATTCTACCTTGATAAATCACTTTCTTTCTATAAGAGAACTTAATGAAAGAGTGAAATGGCAAAGCAATGGAAAAGCACATTTATTTAAAGAAAAGCTTATCAGACATTTGAAAGAGTGTGGGCCACATGACTCAATAATTTTGGTCTGGCATCTTCTAATATTCCAAAACACAAGGTACAAGGCCTGAATCACACTTTGGAGCAGTGAGGGACTGAAATAAATCTTTAGTGGTCCTTTTCTCTAGGTTGTACTTACACAGATCACAGTCCTTTCCTAACAAGTCAAACAATGTGATAATTGTCCACATTCAAATTCTTTCTTTTTCTGGATTGATTTCTGTACTTTTTAGGGAAAAAGGGGGTGGGATGGGGGCTGAATTACTTTTTTGTTTGTTTGTTTATTAATTTTTTGTTGTTGTTAAAACCCTATAAAGAATCACTTGAAGAAAAAAGGGATTAGCAAAATATTTTATATGGCATGCATGTTAAGACAAAATTAGGTTATGTTTAAGATTTATAAAACCCATCTAGGCCAGTCAGATGTAAATTATGTAAAAGACTACAAGCCCTTTTTGCTGCCATATCATGTAGCGTAGCTGGGATAATGTACTATATCTATGTATTATCCATATACTCATACTTGCTTTCCTATAAGTGTACCCTTTTAAGGAGATTTGTGGTGTGGCACACACTGTGTGTCACTTGTTACGTGTTACGTAAATTTAAAATCAAAGAAAAGACCATAACCTTATAATAGCCAAAATGCTGTGTCACAAAAAAGTACCAGCACAGTGGCCACTATAAATGGTGCCACATAAACATATCCAGTCAGCAGCCTAACTTGAAGCTTCTGGGCCAATGTAAACAGAAGCTTAGTAACAGGACCCTTCTTACCATGTTTCATTCATAATACTGGTATCTTGTTAAGTGGATTAAGAGAGTTCTTTGGAATTGCTTATGCACCAAGGCCCACCTGAGAATGCCACCTCTGCACCCCTATAACTACACCACTGGTTATAGTACAGTGCATTTTGATAAACAGCATCATTAGACTACATGTTGTAAAACAAAGTTACCTTCACCCAGAAGACTCTACAGCTGTGGAGACGCGTGTTGGTGTGCTGCCACGCAAGATATTCATCAACACGTGTCCGTATCTGAGGGTCAGATGAGTACCAATGATCAGGTGTGCTGTATTTTTGTACCAGGTAGCGCAGCATAGCCATACTGAGGATAGATTACATATTAATTTCAGAATAGAAAACAAATTTGGTTAAAGTATTGCTAAATTAATAGTATGACAAAAACCAAGAGTTTGCATCCACCTTTCAACAAGTGTTAAGTCTCCATCTTTTAAGACTGGAACTTTGCGTAATGGATTTACATTTTCAAACTCTTCCGTGAGATGATCCCCTACAAAGGAATATCAAAAATCAGAGACAATGTAAAAATAATTTACAGGTCACAGATACTTTCAATTGTACAAGGTATTAAACGTCAGTTAAAGGGAATCTGTCACAAGATTTAAATCTCCTTTCTCACTAACCCCAGGAGATGTTCCTGCCCACAGAGATGGTGAGGATATAATGTTAGAAAGTCTCCCTGGGCGGGAAGGTATATTCACCTAGTTTTGTCCGGCTATAGGCACGCCGCCTCAGCATGATTGACAGCCCAGACATGGCCCAAGTTATGGCTCTGCTTCATCTGCTTAGGGAGCAGAGCAGTCTGAGGACTGTAAATCAGGGTGAGGGGGAATGATTGTAGCCGGTAAAGATGGGACTAGAAGAGTATAGCTCCCTGCCCAGAGGACTACTTAAGGGGCTGGAGGGGGACATTTTCTAACATCATATCCTCACTAGATAATTTTTGAAAAATTTTATTTGGCCAATTCGCAGTATTTTCCAAAAATTTTTAGGTTCAGTCCAAATTTATTGACGGCAACTGCTATTAAAAGCAGCTATTTCTGGGATAGAGAGCCTCAATAGGGGTGTGGAACACTTTGCCTTGCCATAACACGCATAGGGAGTGTGCTGTGTTAGTGAGATAATGCTGTTATTCAGGATAACATGCAGATTAGAGGCACCACTATTATAATCACTGTCTCAGAGCAGCAAAATGACAGAGCCTGGAGGTGGCATCAGTATGAAGAGACCATATAGTGGCTGAATGACACAGCCTGAAGATGGCAACAGCATGACGAGACCATAGTGCCCCACAATTTAAAAGATTAAAGATATTTTTTAACATTTAAATTGAAGATTTCAAATAGATGAACCTAAAAAGTTTTATTTAATGTGCTAGCAGAATGAGGAGACCATAATTTGGCAGAATGACACAGCCTGGAGTTGGCATCAGTATAAGGAGACCATATAGTGACTGAATGACACAGCCTGGAGTTGATGGCAGCAAGAGGAGACCACATAGTGGCTGAATGACACAGCCTGGAGGGGCCAGAAGCATAAGGAGACCATATAGTGGTTGAGTGATACAGCCTGGAGGGGGTGGCAGCATGAGAAGACCATATAGTGGCTGAATGAGACAGCTTTGATCTGGCATCAGCATGAGGAGAACATATGGTGGCAGAATGAGACAGCCAAGAGGTGGCATCAACATGAGGAGAACATATGGTTGCAGTATGAGAAAGCCTGGAGCTGGCATCAGAACGAGGAGAACATATGATGGCTGAATGAGACAGCTTGGAGCTGGAATCAGCATGAGGAGAACATATGGTGGCAGAATGAGACAGGCTAGAGCCTGCATCAGCATGAGGAGAACATATGGTGTCAAAATGACACAGCCTGGAGGTGGCAGAAGCATGAGGAGAACATATGGCGGCAGTATGAGACAGCCTGGAGCTGGCAGAAGCATGAGGAGAACATATGGTGGCAGAATGAGACAGCGTGAAGGTGGCATCAGCATGAGGAGAACATATGGTGGCAGTATGAGACAGCCTGGAGCTGGCAGCAGCATGAGGAGAATATATGGTGGCAGAATGAGACAGCGTGAAGGTAGCATCAGCATGAAGAGAACATATGGTGGCAGAATGAGACAGACTGGAGCTGGCATCAGTAGGAGGAGAACATATGGTGGCAGAATGAGTAGGAGCAGGAGCATCTGGAGCGACAGAAGATTGGTATGATACTAAGCTCCCGTCAGCTGAGGTGGTGGAGCCTTGGCTGGCTGAAACAGGTAGCAGCGTGCCACTGGGTGATGCAGCAGGCTAGACCACCACAATACGGAGCCATGGTTCTCCTCTTCATGTTGACGCTGCATTTGTTGACGCAAGGCCGTGGTGCCAACATTGGGGCCCTGGCCTGGCCACGCTTCACCTTCTGTCAACACATCTTGCAAGTAACCAGGTGAATATCCTCCGGATGTTTGATGAAAAACTGCAACACCGCTGAGTAGCTGATTTTCCCCCCAACAGTCCACACTAATTGACAACAGTCTGCACTGCTACTGCCGCCAACTCCAGGAACCCCTGTTTCACTACTTCCCGGGAAGGCAGGCTGCCGTGAAGCAGGTGGTCTCCCCCTGGCACGTTTGGCTCCAGACTTTCAACTTCTGCCACCTTGCTGGCTCAGCTGAATCCTTACGGGCAACCTGCAACCCTCTTCTCCTGATGATGATGCCACTTCTGCACCCAGCTCCCAAGTGCGATCGGCTTCATCATCATCGAGTTGTGCCTGCACATCACTGATGTCCTCTTCAGGTTCCTTAACAGTGTCCGCTTCAGGAGCCTGAACACTCGCAACACCACCTCCCATGCCACTCTTCTCATCACTACTTGCTCGCCTAGTGGATGAAGCGGCGGACGTCTCCTCCACTTCTTGGCTGGACAGTAGCTGCTGATTGTCCTCTAGTAGATCGTCCTCACTAAATCGTGTAGCTGTACCCACAGCATAAGATACTTCTGTGGGGGAGGGAACAGAATAGGATAGAGGCAATGGGCAGACAGGGACAGCTCCCAGGCCATGCCAACTGAGGGTTGTATCTGAGGAACCCACCAACTGTTGACTGGGGGAGTCAGATGTCACTTGTGATGAAGTGGATGACTGAGTTAACCAATCGATGACTGTAGATGATTGCTGGTTGAAACACGACCGCTAGCTGATGTCGGGAGCTTAGGTCTTTCGCTGCGACTCCTGCTGCCACTCATGCTTACACTTATGAGAGGACAATAAGCTTCGCTATGTAACCTGTATTAGGCAATGTAATCACAGGTGGGCAGGCCTGGGCAGAAAAATAATATTTCGCACCAGAGTGTCCTGGCACCCTGGTTGGGAATCAATGCCTCAGTGTTATGTGTGCTGGACTCCCCTTGCACACCTTGCAACAGCGCACCTGAGGCGATCACCTCACTCACCTCATCGGAGCTACAGCCCTGATGAACAGAACATGCAAGTGCAAAAAATACAAACTTCAAAAAACACTAAAATCTGTGATAAAAGTGCTTTAAAAAAAGAGATAGTATTATATGTGACAAGGTCATCAAGGGTGGATTTAAAAGTAGGGCAGTTTAAGTTGTAGAAATTTCTGCAACAGTCCATTCCAGAGTGAGGGGAACTCTGAGATGAATGTTTGCCACCAGTTGGTTTCAAAACAATTTATCCAGATTTGTAATTTTCTTCTAGAGCTGGAATAACCACGGTTGTTGGCACCAGACTTGCCCTCCAATGGGTCCTCAAAAAGGATAAAAAAATAAAAAATGTAATTAAAATGTAATTATAATATCTCGTTAATCTCTTCAATTGTGACATCATACTGTCTCCCGACCCTGCTGCCACATCCAGACGCTCTAAGGCAGTGATTCTAACAGCGACACCTGTAATCTGCATGTGACTTGTAAAAATTTTTATAATATTTAATATAATTTAAACAAATATTTGCTATACAACCCACTGACTGTTGACTGGAGGTGTCAGATGTCACTTGAGATGAAGTGGATGACCGAGTTAACCAATTAATGACGGCAGATAGGTTGCTAGCTGATAACAGGAGCTCAGGCCTCTTGCTTTGACTCCTTCTGCCACTCGCTCCTAGTCTGCTGCAACCTCTGCCTGATGAATTTAGGCCTCTGCCACTCCTCTCTGCCTGACATACTTATACACCAGCTGAGTGCTTATATGTTACACTTATGAGAGGAGGACAATACACCCCACTACCCTTAAAACTGTATTAGCCTACAGAAACAAGGGTATAGCTTTGAATGGCCTTTCACAGTAACTAGGCCCAGATTAGTTTTTCAGGAAAAAAACGTACACCAATTAGGTGTACCTACAGTTTACACTTATGAAAGCTGGACAATATGCTCAGCTTAAAGCTGTATAAGGCTATAGAAACAAGGGTGTAGCTTTGGCTGGCTTTTTACAGTAACTAGGCCAAAATTAGAAGATTTTACCATGTATATCCATATATATATATATATATATATATATATATATATATATAAAGCATTGCCACATGTTATTTATGGTAAAATCTCATGAAAGGTTCCCTTTAAAGGGATATACAGTATGCATGATTCATGAGATCCACTGCAGACACATCCCTCATACTGTTTTTATTATTATTCAAGATCACCAAACAATAATCTTTTCTTCAAGTAATAATTGCATCAGGGCTTTTAGACCTGAACATCAGCTATACTAAAATAATCTATTATCACTATAAGCTTTTAATGCGATCAATATGGCTTTAATTGAACCAGGATGATCCAGGCCTTGCATTCTAAAATGCAGACCCTTAAAGGACAACAGCAGCACAATATACACTTATCCCCTATCTACAAGATAGGGGATAAGTGTTTGATCGCGGGGGGTCCGACCGCTGTGACCTAACGGGGCGCCGCCATTAGCGCTCATAGTGAGCGCTGAAGGCGCGTAGCGTCGACCTAGAGGTCGACGGTGATGCCCCATCTCCTCCCCGTCCCAATACAGTTCTATGGGGGAGACGGGGAGGCAGGAACACTGCCTCCCCGCCTCTCCCATAGAGATGTATGGAGGGGGCGTGCCGGCTGCAATGTCATTCTGCGGCTGGGACGCCCCCTGCACGGGAGAGCCACGGCATAGCCGCTGCCCCATACAGGAGATCACAGGGGGTCCCAGCGGTCGGACCCCCCCGCGATCAAACACTTATCCCCTATTCTATGGATAGGGGATAAGTGTTAACCCCTTAAGGACTGAGCCCTTTTTCACCTTAAGGACTCAATTTTTTGCAATTCTGACCACTGTCACTTTAAACATTAATAACTCTGGAATGCTTTTAGTTATCAATCTGATTCCGAGATTGTTTTTTCGTGACATCTTCTACTTTAACATAGTGGTAAAATTTTGTGGTAACTTGCATCCTTTCTTGGTGAAAAATCCCAAAATTTGATGAAAAATTTGAAAATTTATCATTTTTCTAACTTTGAAGCTCTCTGCTTGTAAGGAAAATGGATATTCAAAATAATTTTTTTTTTATTCACATATACAATATGCTTACTTTATGTTTGCATCATAAAATTTACGTGTTTTTACTTTTGGAAGACATCAGAGGGCTTCAAAGTTCAGCAGCAATTTTCCAATTTTTCACAAAATTTTGAAACTCGCTTTTTTTCAGGGACCAGTTCAGGTTTGAAGTGGATTTGAAGGGTCTTCATATTAGAAATACCCCATAAAAGACCCCATTATAAAAACTGCACCCCCCAAAGTATTCAAAATGACATTCAGTCAGCGTTTTAACCCTTTAGGTGTTTCACAGGAATAGCAGCAAAGTGAAGGAGAAAATTCACAATCTTCATTTTTTACACTCGCATGTTTTTGTAGACCCAATTTTTGAATTTTTGCAAGGGGTAAAAAGGAGAAAATTTTTACTTGTATTTGAAACCCAATTTCTCTGGAGTAAGCACATACCTCATATGTCTATGTAAAGTGTTCGGCGGGCGCAGTACAGGGCTCAGAAGGGAAGGAGCAACAAATGGTTTTTGGGGGGCATGTCACATTTAGGAAGCCCCTATGGTGCCAGAACCACATGGCATACCATTTTGGAAACTAGACCCCTCGGGGAACATAACAAGGGGCAAAGTAAACCTTAATACCCCACAGGTGATTCACGACTTTTGCATACGTAAAAAAAAATAAAAAAAAAATTCCCTAAAATGCTTGGTTTCCCAAAAGTTTAACATTTTTAAATAGGGTAATAGCAGAAAATACCCCCCAAAATTTGAAGCCCAATTTCTCCCGATTCAGAAAACACCCCATATGGGGGTGAAAAGTGCTCTGCTGGCGCACTACAGGTCTCAGAAGAGAAGGAGTCCCATTTGGCTTTTTTGAAGGAAATTTTGCTCTGCGGGCATGCCGCATTTAGGAAGCCCCTATGGTGCCAGGACAGCAAAAAAAACCACATGGCATACCATTTTGGAAACTAGACCCCTTGGGGAACGTAAAAAGGGGTAAAGTGAACCTTAATACCCCAAAGGGGTTTCACAACTTTTGCATATGTAAAAAAATTTTTTTTAAATGTACCTAAAATGCTTGCTTTCCCAAAAAATTTACATTTTTACAAAGGGTTAAAGCAGAAAATACCCCCAAAATTTGAAGCCCAATTTCTCCCGATTCAGAAAACACCCCATATGGGGGTGAAAAGTGCTCTGCTGGCACACTACAGGTCTCAGAAGAGAAGGAGTCACATTTGGCTTTTTTGAAGGAAATTTTGCTCTGGGGCATGCCGCATTTAGGAAGCCCCTATGGTGCCAGGACAGCAAAAAACCCCACATGGCATACCATTTTGCAAACTAGACCCCTTGGGGAACGTAACAAGGGGTAAAGTGAACCTTAATACCCCACAGGGGTTTCACAACTTTTGCATATGTAAAAAAAAAAAAAAATTACCTAAAATGCTTGGTTTCCCAAAAAATTTACATTTTTACAAAGGGTTAAAGCAGAAAATACCCCCCAAAATTTGAAGCCCAATTTCTCCCGATTCAGAAAACTCCCCATATGGGGGTTAAAAGTGCTCTGCTGGCGCACTACAGGTCTCAGAAGAGAAGGAGTCACATTTGGCTTTTTGAAAGCAAATTTTGCTCTGGGGGCATGCCGCATTTAGGAAGCCCCTATGGTGCCAGGACAGCAAAAAAAAAAAAAAAACACATGGCATACTATTTTGGAAACAGTGGCGTACCAGACGTTTTTCATTTTTATTGTGGAGGGGGGCTGTGTAGGGGTGTGTGTATATGTAGTGATTTTTACTTTTTATTTTATTGTGTGTTAGTGTAGTGTAGTGTTTTTAGGGTACAGTCACACGGGCGGGGGTTCACAGTAGTTTCATGCTGGCAGTTTGAGCCGCAGCTCAAACTTGCAGCCGGATACTTACTGTAATCCTCCGCCCATGTGAGTGTACCCTGTATGTTCACATTGGGGGGGGGGGGGGGGGGACATCCAGCTGTTGCAAAACTACAACTTCCAGCATGTACGGTCTATCAGTGCATGCTGGGAGTTGTAGTTTTGCAAACGCTGGAGGCTCCGTTTTGGAAACAGTGGCATACCAGACGTTTTTCATTTTTATTGGGGAGGGGAGGGGGGTTGTATAGGTGTGTATACGTAGTGTTTTTTACTTTTTATTGTGTGTTAGTGTAGTGTTTTTAGGGTACAGTCGCACGGGCGGGGGTTCACAGTAGTTTCTCACTGGCAGTTTGAGCTGCGGCAGAAAATTTGCCGCAGCTCATACTTGCAGCCGGATACTTGCTGTAATCCTCCGCCCATGTGAGTGTACCCTGTATGTTCACATTGGGGGGGGGGACATCCAGCTGTTGCAAAACTACAACTCCCAGCATGTACGGTCTATTAGTGCATGCTGGGAGTTGTAGTTTTGCAACAGCTGGAGGCACACTGGTTGTGAAACACAGAGTTTGGTAACAAACTCAGTGTTTTGCAACCAGTGTGCCTTCAGCTGTTGCAAAAGCTACAACCACCAGCATGTACTGACAGCGGAAGGGCATGCTGGGTCTTGTAGTTATGCAACAGCTGGAGGCATACTACTTTGGCTGGGGATGCTGGGGACTGTAGTTATGCAACAGCTGGAGACACACTAGTTTGCTACATAACTCAGTGTGCCTTCAGCTGTTGCAAAACTACAACTCCCAGCAGTCACCGACAGCCAACGGGCATGTTGGGAGTTGTAGTTATGCAACCAGCAGATGCACTACTACAACTCCCAGGATGCACTTTAGCTGTTGGTGCAAGCTGGGAGTTGTAGTTACACAACAGCTGAAGGTACACTTTTCCATAGAAAAAATGTGCCTCCAGCTGTTGCAAAAATATAAGTCCCAGCATGCCCATAAGGGCATGCTGGGAGTTGTGGTGGTCTGCCTCCTGCTGTTGCATAACTACAGCTCCCAGCATGCCCTTTTTGCATGCTGGGAGCTGTTGCTAAGCAACAGCAGGAGGCTGTCACTCACCTCCAACGATCCAGCCGCATGAGGTCAGTCCCGCCACCGCCGTCGCTCCTGGGGCCCCGATCCCAACATTGACGCCGGGGATCGGGGTCCCCAGTACCTGGGGTGCACGTCCCGCACCCGCTCACGTCCTCCGGAAGAGGGGCGGAGCGGGTTGCGGGAGTGACACCCGCAGCAGGCGCCCTGATTGGTCGGCCGGTACCAGGTACCTCACCCCTGCAGGCTCTGGCTGTTTGGGGCCGTCGGAGACGGCCCCGAACAGCCTGTAATTCCGGGTCACCGGGTCACTGGAGACCCGATTGACCCGGAATCTGCCGCAGATCGCTGGACTGAATTGTCCAGCGATCTGCGGCCATCGCCGACATGGGGGGCATAATGTCCCCCCTGGGCGATATGCCCCGATGCCTGCTGAACGATTTCAGCAGGCATCGGGCACTGGCTCCCCTCCAGCTAGCGGCGGGGGGCCGGGATTTGACAGGACGTACTCAAACATCCTGAGTCCTTAAGGACTCGGAAAAGGGGCCGTTTGAGTACGTCCTGCGTCCTTAAGGAGTTAATTACGCTGCAGATGTCCTTTAAATGTAATCATATGACAGGTATGTGCACCCTTTCTTCTGTCTAGATCTCTGTTTGGTTACACTTAGATAAATGTGAAGATGTGACTTCTAGTCTATATATACTGCAGGATAAATATTGCTTCAGAAAAATATAAATGAGCATCTAAGAAATGCAAAGAGTAAACTCATTACTCTAATATTTTAGACACATGGGAAAGGCGTTACTGTTAACAGCTTGCACAGCATTCTCCTGTATGTTGCCCCTGGGTCTGTCTTTAACCTGTTGCAACAGAGATATGTTGAATAGTCTCAGGCTCTCTGCTTCATCTGAATATTAACTCATACTAAGGCATTCTCCATGCTACATATGTTTTAACAGAATGCTGTGTTCTTCTTTGCCGTTATAAATTGTGTACATTATTCATTCCATTCTTTAATAATAAACATCTAGTACACTATAAGGTCTATGGACTGTATAACTAACACAGTTCTTATTTTCATGTGTCAAAAATGCTCTGCAGCAAGTTTCTGCAAAAGAGTTCTACTTTAATAAATATACATATTATTTTATGTAGAAGGTACAATATCTTGAATAACATTAACTGAAACATGAACAAAATGAACAAGATAATATTGATCATTCTAAAGCTGGACATACTCTTCTGATAGGTGTTGGACAAGCGCTTGTTTGGCCGACATTTATTCTTTCCAAAGATCTCATACATATGCATGCTCTTCCTGACTGAGAGTGCATGTGTTTTTAAAGGGGACTGGGCAATAAGCCACCTTGTTTCTCATAAAACAAAATGATTGAGCACATCATAATCCAACTGCCAGATACTTCTCTCCCCACTAACATCTGTTAGAGGTCCCATACAAAATTGAGGGCTTGTAACATTTATAGGTATTATTATCATTATCAAAAGAAAACTTTCTACATGTGAACCCAACTAGGCAAATTACACATTTGTTTTAAAGAAAAATCATAACACCGTCACCAGTTATGATGCTGTATCTTAGAATACTCTGTTGCCTCAACAATTCTCCCCTTAACTTTACAATGCTCATGTACATCAAGCAATGAAATGATTTTGTAGTATCTAATAGAAGAAAATACTTATACTAAGACTTATATAGAGTGTAATTGTATATAGAGATAGACAACTGTCATAGTGTTACATTATCTTGTGCTGCAGCTGCCCCCAGCCTAATGTCTATATAGCACACATACCCCTCGGAATAGACACAAGATGCACAGCTAACCTTGAAACAGCTTTATCTCATGGTGCTGAAATGGAATGTTGTTGGCTTTTGCGAAGAGATAGACAAATCTGCAGGGCTGAGACCGCAGGTCCAGGTATAGCTTCAATTCAGCCATAGTGATAGTGACAGCCAAGCTATTCACATTCCATATACACAGCTGTCAAATGAACTGTTCTCAAGCTCCACCCAGAAAAAATATCTCAGTTCACACATTAACGCTCCCACCATCATCATCATGTCCTGGAGTCATGTACAGTTCTCTATCTGTGTAATTGAACACTGCTGAATATACTGTATCTGTGCTTTCTGTTGTGCTTTCCTGGCATGTTGTAGTGTTTTGTGTTCACATATAGGGATGAGCGAATCGAATCTGATGAATCTGACTTTGTTACGAATTTCAGGAAAAATTCAATTTGAAACAAATGCGAAAACGCCGCGATTCGAGCAAGCAAATTGCTTCATTAAACTCCATTTAGCGCAGTCCAGGCTCCAGGGCATCTAAAATGGTAGATCCACATGTGATCTGGAAAGGCGGGAACAAGGGTAGGCGGGATGACCCTGAATCACATGCAGCATGCAGCCTATCACCAGCCAGTCACCCCTGTGATGTCACAGCCCTATATAATTGGCAGCCATATTGCGGCCAGTCCCTTCAGCCTTTCACTGCAGAGAGATAGATAGGGACAGAGAGCACTGTGTGTTGCACAGAAAAGCTTTTTTCCAGCAGCAATTCACCTCCTAGTCAAGTCAGCGTTCTGTTGAACAGAGAGAGGGACAGAGAGCAGTGAGTGTTTTGCACAGAAAAGCATTCTTACTGCAGCAATTCAACTCCCAGTCACTGTCTATAGCGTTCTATTACAGAGAGGGACAGAGAGCAGTGTGTTGCACACAACAGCAGCGATTCAGCTCAAGCACAAATCCTGCCTAGAAGCACTGATAGGGAAGGGAGTGAGATTGAGAGAGACAGTGCAATTTTGGGTGTAATACACAGCGACTGTGTGCTACAGCACTGGTGTGTACTGCTGGTGTTGTGCACAAATACTTTTTTAAGCGTACTGTAGCGCATTTTTCTCCACGCATAAGTGCATACCACATATGTACATCTAAGTGGTGTACTATTTTGTACCTGTTAAAGTCTCAAGGGCCTAGATACTGTGAAAGTCCAAGCAAAAGTACTCAAAGGCTGGTGTTGTACACAAATACTGTTTTAAGCGTAGTG
Source organism: Hyla sarda (assembly GCF_029499605.1). Classification (NCBI taxonomy): domain Eukaryota; kingdom Metazoa; phylum Chordata; class Amphibia; order Anura; family Hylidae; genus Hyla; species Hyla sarda. The sequence goes on along the minus strand of NC_079189.1, from coordinate 387,726,542 downwards.
TAGCACATTGTTCTCCCCTCATAAGTGCATACCGCATATGTACATCTAAGTGGTGTAGTATTTTATACCTGTTAAAGTCTCAAGGGCCTAGATACTGTGAAAGTCCAGGCAAAAGTACTCACAGGATGGTGTTGTACACAAATACTGTTTTAAGCATACTGGATCGCATAGTACTCCCCTCATAAGTGCAAACAACATACGTACATCTGATTGGTGTACTATTTTGTTCCTGTTAAAGTCTCAGGGGCCTAGATACTGTGAAAGGTCAGACAAAAGTACACACCTGCTGGTGTTACACACAAATACTGTTTTAAGCTTACTGTAGCGCATTGTCCTCCCTTCATAAGTGCATACCACATATGTACATCTAAATGGTGTACTATTTTGTTCCTGTTAAAGTCTCAAAGGCCTAAATACTGTGAAAGGCCAGGCAAAAGTACACACCTACTGGTGTTGTAGACCAATACTGTTTTAAGCATAGTGGAGCGTATTGTACTTCCCTCATATACGCACTAAGTATGTCAGGCAGAGAAGTGCCAGGACGTGCACAGAGGAGTGGCAGAGGCCTAAATTCATCAGGCAGAGGTCGCAGCAGACTAGGGGTGAGTGGCAGCAGGAGTCGCAGCGAGAGGCCTAAGCTCCCATATGAGCTGGCAACCCATCTGTCATCATAAATTGGTTAACTCGGTCATCCACTTCATCCCAAGTGACCTCTGACACCTCCAGTCAACAGTCAGTGGGTTGTACAACCATTATTTGTTTAAATTATATTAAATATAATAAAAAAGTCACATGCAGATTACAGGCTTTGTAATTAGAATCACTGCATTAGAGCGTCTGGATGTGGCAGCAGGGTCGGGAGACAATATGGTGTCACAATTGAAGAGATTAAAATTTTATTTTTTTAAATCCTTTTTTGAGGACCCATTGGAGGGCAAGTCTGGTGACAGCAACCGCAGTTATTCCAGCTCCAAGGAGTGGAAGTGTTAACATTTTTAAGTAAAAGAAAATTACAAATCTGGATAAAATTGTTTTGAAACCAACTGCTGCCAAACATTAATCTCAGCGTTCCCCTCACTCACGTTTATGGAACGGACTGTTACAGAAATTTCTACAACTTAATCTGTCCCCCTTTTTAAATCCACCCTTGATGACTTTGTCACATATAATACTACTTCTTTTTTCATAGCACTTTTATCACAGATTTTAGTGTTTTTTGAAGTTTGTATTTTTTGCACTTGTATGTTCTGTAATCAGGGCTGTAGCTCCGATGAGGCTCCGGGTGCCAGAAAACTCTGGTGGGAAATCAAACATTTTTTTATTTTTCTGCCCAAGCATGCTCATCTTTGAGTAACAGGCATGCAGGCCATGCGGGAGGGAAGTCTGCGTGCTGTGCCGGGACAGGTGATGCTGCAGCTCCAATCCTCATGTATCCTCCCTCTCCTGTGGAGCAGCTCTGGACTCTGGATTCTCCCTGGTCCAACAGCAGATTGATCAGGATGGAGAGAAGGAGCAGGGGTGGTGCTAACAGAGGCCTACTCAGCTTCAGGCAGTGCACCCTCACCCTTCTTTCACTCCTCTACACCTCTCTGTCTCCCCTTGTAACCTTTTTGTAACCCCTGAACCCCTCTGTTATCCCATACACCCATCTGTCACATCTCTACACTCTTCTGCCAAACCTCTAAGCTCCTCTGTCACCCCAGTACACCCCACAGTTACCCCCTACACTCCTATGTCACCCCTCTACACCCCTTTCTCACCCCTGTATGCCCCTCTGTCACCCATGTACACCCCTCTATACCCCTGTCTCCCATGTACATTCTCCAAGTGTCAGTCATTGTAATACTCAGGTACCTGGAAATGGGACGAGCTACATAACTATTGTCCCTGGCATCTTAACATATGTGTATATTAAATGTCGGAGAGAGAGTAACACAAATCTATTTTCTATAGATTTTTCCAAAACACTAATCCCTTTTTTGTGTGAATTTTCCACAAATGAGGGATAAATGGCGTCATTCCTATTCAGATGTTCAAACAGGAACAACTCTTTTATCTAAGAGAAGGTCTCATGTTAGTATTAGCCAGGATAATCTAATATCACAATAACTTCTGTTTATAAGAAGAACATATAGACATATACACAAATAAGCTATTCCACAGCATACAAGTCTGGATTTGCTTTTGCTGAGCCATTAAAAACAGTATATCGCATTTTTGTACATATTTTATTTTATCTTTTATGTGAGAAATTACACCTTTCTACAATTTAACGTAGTGAGTGGACAGCCTGTATAACAGTGATTAATGTTGTTTCACCTCAAAATAACTCAATAATAAAATGATCTAGTCTATAAGAAGGGCAGGTTTCACTTAAAAGAGACCTCGCCATGGTCAACTAAAGAAGTTGATACGTGCTCAGCATCATATGTAGAGATTGTCTATGGGAAATAGACTTATGAGCGCTTCCAGCATTGCTGTAGAAAATGAAGGGCTGTTGAGTAAGCGTAGACAGTGCTCAGACCATATGCTGTATTAAATTAGTCTCCATGGTTGTGGTTTCAAAATGAAGCCTCTTCTAAAGATAAAGCACAAGAAATTTTACAGTTTGCTAAAGACAAGCAGACTAAGGACATGGATTTATGTAACAGTGTACTGTGGTCTGATGAGACTGAGATAAACTTATTTGGTTACAGTGTAAAGGCAATCCGATGAAAAATACAAACACATGCATGTCTTGATGATAGTAAAGCATGGTGGTGGGAGTGTCATGGTCTGGGCCTGCATGCGTGCTGCTGGCACTGGGAGGTTACAGTTTATTAAGGGAACTATGAATGCCAACATGTACTGTGATATACTGAAGTAGGATAATCCCTTCCCTATGGAGATTGGGCCGCAAGGCAGTATTCCAACATGATAATGACCCCAAACACACCTCCAAGACAATCATAGCCGTGCTAAAGAAGCTGAAGGTAAAGGTAATGGACTCACCTACAATGTCTCTAGTCCTAAACCCTATTAAGCATCTATCGGGCATCCTCAAATGGAAGGTGGGGGAGCAAAAGGCCTCTAACATCCACCAGATTCATGATGTTGTCATGGAGTAGTGGAAGAGGACTTCAGTGGCAACCTGTGAAGTTCCAAGAGACTTAAATGGGCACTGTCAGATGTAAAAATTTTATATGTTATAAAGCAGTGCAAATCAATATGTTTTGCAAGTGCTTTCATCAGAACATTTTTAGAATTTCATGGTGAAAAAGCCAGTCAAAAAACTGACCACTAGGGGGTCCTCCTGCCTTCTGGGACACATATCAGTCTGGCCCTGTCCTGTCGTCATCGCCTACATCATGGACGGACGGTTTCCTTGATTGACAGCAGGTTCAAGTGCGCGCACATACATCAGGCACATCAGCAGCATCAGCAGCATCCTGAGCAGCAACCCAAGACCAGGAAAGTTGGTATGTGTATGTTGCGGTCCCCCGGCAGTGTTCCAGTCCCCTAGCAGTGTTCTGGTCACCCGGCAGTGTTGCGGTCCCCCCAGTGTTGCGGTCCCCCGGCAGTTTTGCGGTCATCTGGAAGTGTTGCAGTCCCCCGGCAGTGTTGAAGGATGGAGAGGCAGCCAAAAGTGCTCCCCACAGGAGCTGCCGGCCCCCGGACATCGCCGCTTGTGAGAGCCTGGAGTAGTGGGGCAGGCATTTCGAGCGGACGTTTAGGGTACAGTAAACTCTCTGAAACTATAGCTCCTAACATGTCCTGACAGCCTGTATATCTGTCAGGGCACTATGGGAATTGTAGTTTCAGAGAGTGACAGGTTATGGAGAGCACTGTTTCCCTGCCAGGGCTCCCCCATCTGTTGCAAAACTACAACTCCCAGCATGCTGGGAGTTGCAGTTTTGAAACAGCTGGAGGCACCCTGGCTAGGAAGCAGTGCTCTCCATAACCTGTCACTCTCTGAAACTACAACTCCCATAGTGCCCTGACAGATATACAGGCTGTCAGGACATGTTAGGAGTTGTAGTTTTAGAGTGACTGCAGATTGACTGTGGAGGGATCATATAAAACTACAACTCCTTTCATGCTCTGACAGATATACAGGCTTTCAGGGCATGATAGGAGTTGTAGTTTTATAGTGGCTGCAGAGTGACTGCTTTTTTAGGGATCATATAAAACTACAAATCCCATCATGCCCTGACAGATATACAGGCTGTGAAGACATGATAGGAGTTGTAATTTTATACGATCCCTCCACATACAGTCAATCTGCAGTCGCTCTAAAACTACAACTCCTAATGTCCTGACAGCCTGTATATCTGTATATAGCATAAAACCAGAGAGGAAAGGGTTACAGATGAGACTTCTGTACTTGGCTGACAGGCTCGCTCCCAAGACCAGTGACTCAGAGAGAGGGAGGGGGAGGAGGGGGAGTGGTTATCACACTGAGGAGAAGAGGGACACTCCCCCTGCTTTTTGTGAACAACTTTTACAGTGAACAGCATATAAAAGGTAATTCTAACAGAAATAAAGGCCATGTAAAAATTACATGTACATGAGCAGGATGAGGCAACTGAGCAACATAGAACTTTTTTTTTTTTTTGGCTTATCTGAGAGGTATGCTTTAAGGCAGTCCTGTAAAATAATGGTGGCCATACAACATATTGACACTTTGGGCCAAATTTGAACATTTCCACTTAGGGTTGTACTTACTTTTGTTGCCTAGATTTAGACATTAATGGCTGTGTGGAGTCATTTTAAGGGCCAAACTACTACAAATTGCCAAATAACACATGTAGAGGTATATGAACCTTGCAACAATATAACCCTTGGGGGTTAGCTAGAACCTCTATGGCACATATGTTACTTATAAAACATAACTTTTAATGTGTATTAGAGAATAAAATAAAGGTAAGAATACACCTTTAAAAGCACACCCCAATTGTGTCTCAATAGGATTCTGAAAAATGTCGCTCTGAGATCACATACTGAATAGTCAGCCGAGGAGTGGACCTTAAAGGGGTTATCCACCATAAGGTGATTTTAGTACATACCTGGCAGACAGTAATGGACATGCTTAGGAAGGATCTGCGCTTGTCTTGGGGCTAAATGGCTATGTTGTAAGATTACCATAACACTGTGGCTAGCTTTTTGTGAAGTGGTATTTCCTCTTTGAGTTTTCTTCTTTATCAACAAATCCCATAATTCCATTTTTCTCCCTCCCGCACATCAGCCACCCCAACCATTGAAACATAAATGAGCTGAATCCATTCAAAAGACCTGTGGTTTTCAATCAGGGTTCCTACAGCTGTTGCATTAGTTGCAGATTGATCTCTCTCCCACCAAGCGATCGCTCCACCCATTGAAGCAGACAGGCTCCCTGTCATCAGCTGACTAGTGAGTCAGGTCTCGGCTGCATTGCAACCTGGGAAAAATCTGAGACAACAGTAATTTTGTATGCTGTTAAAAATAAATATTGGAGAGAAAATCACAGAACAATTGTGAGAAAACCGTCACACACAGGTACAGACACTATATTATGAAGTACACTAAGTTTACAGCCCCTGTAGCATAGAAAAAAAAATCCTGGAATACCCCTTTAACCTTTGGCACTAGATTACTACCACAGTGTGACTAACCTCTTATAACACAGATAGATCTATACTCCAGGGGATTAATGTGCATCAATTCATGCCAACCAACTAGGTTGGATACTCCTGTTACCAGGCCTAAATTATACTTGAGTGACGCTAATGCGTTCCACCTTCAGGTTACTCAGCCACTTATATATGTGGTATTGGAGCAGATATTCCCATATAACATGTGGTAACACTCGACTGACAATTCAGGTTTATAAATATCAGTGTCCGTTGCAATGCTGTGCACTGCAGGTATGGACAAAAATTTGTCTCACTAGCCTTTCATTTTGAACATGACCCTATTAGATATTAGGCACAATGGAGATGCAATTAAAACATATAACTGTCACACCCCAACATGTTTTGCCACTTGCGTGGCTTTATCAAGGAGACAACTGACAGCAATGGATGTCAAACCCAAATGAGTGCTAGGATGACCTTATTACTCAACTCATCAATAAGAGTCTGTATCCAATACAGCAAGTCATATTGCTTCTACTAAAACTCACCATACTCACAAGCCTTCTATAGGGCCAATCAGTGTGAATTATCTTGCACCACGTCACGCGCTCATTCTGCAATCCACCAGCCCAAATTCCTTCTGAAGAGACCAATACATGTATCTAGTTATGTAAACATCCGCATAAGTCACTGTGTAGATGTCTCCTCTGTGAGCGCAACATCCTCTGCAATCTCCGGTCCACATGACCGGCCGGACTCATGTGGTCTAATTTTTACTCACGTGACCTTTCTCTCCATACTGCGCTGTATCGGTGTGTTTTGTACATGTGCGCATGCATCCAACCGTCACTGTTTTCGCAAGCGCTCTTATGTATGGTATCTGCCTCCTGTTAACTCCTGCATGACCAGAGTTTGGAACAGTAACTATTAAATAGCCTAATCTATTAAACTCTTGAAGGGAATCCTGATTTATTAGAGACATAAATGGACATATGTTAGTATATTAGTGATCTATGGCCTTGTAATTCCAATATGTATTACCTATGGTTTATTAAACAAAGTGATTAAAATACATATATTATACTGATAGATCACCCCCAGTCATTAAATCAATATTATAACCACAATATATTGGAAAATAGTCCAACTATCCACCAATTACTCTTTTCATTTGTAAAACCTATACTGGGGGCCTCATATGCTATGTGAGATGGCTTACCAATGGATATAAATTTGCTCGATAACTACTCTACAGAGAGGCAAAAGTAAGTATAGAGAGGATCAATAGATTTAAATTATGACAAATTATCCTAGTCTGAGGATTTAGTAGGTCAATTCCTAATGTGAAAAATTAATGAGAGTTTAGTAAGTGAATTCCTAATGTGAAGCTTCTATGATAGGTTCCATATTGGGAATTTTTATTTAGCACTGGACTCAGTTTGATAGACACCATATTCTTCTCTATCAATCCATACTATGTTTAGCTTTACCATGTTATATTTTCTTCACATGTGGTTGAATAGTATCCATAGGACACAACATAGTGCACTTAACAGGTCATGATTACATCTATAGGTGAGTATATCCATACTTCAGTAACATGTTAGATAAAGACTGTATAGTTGAATCCTTAATTTAATCCATAGGGATTTAGAGTTTTCAACCGAAAAATCTATTTTGATTCTTCCTTTAGCAAAATATTGCCCAAATTGCCACCTCTTGGACCAAATCTTATCTGTCTTACACCCCAAAACCTCAAACTTCTTGGGTCATTGGCATGTACCTCTCAAATGTTACGGGCTATAGGTGTATCGGGACCCGTCCGGGTGCCGCTGAGATGTTTCGAAATGCGTAGCCGAAATTCTTGTAGGGTTTTCCCTACACATAACTTTGGGCATGTGCATGCACAAATATACACAATGCCTGTAACTTTTGTAATTAATAAAGTCATACAGTTTGTAGACTCTATTGTCCGCTGGGTTGGTAAATTTTTTCCAGCGAGTCACAAATGTGCATTTTTCACATTAAAATGACTGTGAACTACAAGGTCTCTTAAATTTGAGCCCCTCCAATAGGTAACACTCGGGTAAGTATGTAACACAGTCTTAAGATCTTCATCTGCTCTTAAAATGGACCAGTATATTCTGATAATATTCATTACTTCATCTGATCTGTTATTGAATGTTCCGATACAACAAATCATTTTAGTTGGTTCTCTTACAAGTTTGTTCTTCTCTTTTTACAAGTCCATCCTAGATATGTGTTTTTTTCCCTATAAAGGCCTTTCTTAAGATATTCCTTGGGGTACTCCCTGTCCTCTAATCTCTTGATCAGCTGCCGAGACTACAATTTGAAGGTATTGTCCTGAGAGCAATTACGCCTTACTCTCAGGAACTGACCCACTGGTATCCTTTGCTTCAAAGGTGTTGGGTGCCAGCTCCCCCACTCAAAAAAGCTGTTTACTGCTGTATCCTTACGGAACATAGATGTCTGAATACAGCTGCTATCGTCGATCTGATCCAAAAAATTAATAGATTTGTGTCCAAATTCTGATGTGAACAACATCCCTATCTGATTGTGATTTAAAACTGAAACAAACTTGTGAAAAAGCTCCCTACCACCATCCCACAAAATCAAAATATCGTTGATGAATCGACCCCAGAAAAGAATGTGCTCAGTGAAAATGTTATTGTCCTCAGTGAAAACAATTGTGTCTTCCCACCACCCAAGAAAGAGGTTCGTGTAGGTGGGTGTGCATACTGTGCCCATTGCGGATCCCTTTATTTGATGATAAAAAATATGAAAAGCAAAATGCAAAAGTGAAAGAACAAATTTATTGTGTGCGTGATAATGTTTACCCTTAGTGCTCAGAAAGTGAGTGAGTGCCTTAATACCCAGGTCGTGTCTGATGCTGCTGTACAGGGCATTCCCGTCCAGACTAGCTAGACATGTACCACTCTGCATAGAAACATCATTCAATTTACACATCGTGTCCTTCGTGTTTCATAAGAAAGAGGGTAAACTCTGAACAAAAGGAAAAAGAATATGATCAACATTGCGGCTGCATTCCTGCATTAAATTATCATTCCCAGAGACAATAGGCCTCCCTGGAATTGGGGAGGCCTTCTTGTGCACCTTTGGGAATGCGTAAAACGTTGTTATGACGGGCTGGGTTAAATTTATCCTTCGTAATAAGCTAGTTATTCTTAGCTTCAGTCAGCAAAGCTTTAAGCTCCTTACTGATATTCCCTTATGGGGTTTGAGGCCAGGACCTCTTAAGTAGTTCGGTCCCCAAGAAGTCTTAGGACCATGGCAACGTAGTCATCCTCATCAAGGACTACCACATTGCCTCCTTTGTCCACTGGCTTAATTTCAATGGTCTCATCTTTCTGAAGAGACTGTAAGGCATCCTATTCTGATGGGCTCAATTTGCTCGGTCTATTTTTCTTATTCATCTTAATCTGCCCCAAATCTTGAGTGACCAACTGTATGAAGCAAATTCCAATTCCCTTCAGGGTCGGAGACCCATCCGGGACTAAGACCCCCAACTAGGGTCACACACACACTTCCTTTTTGTATTATTTTTGCACTATAATTTGGTTTATTTTAATATAATAAATAAAAGTGAAGTTTTAAAAGGGTGACCCTAGTTGGGGGTCTTAGTCCCGGATGGGTCTCCGACCCTGAAGGGAATTGGAATTTGTGAATTAAATACCCTGGGTACCCTATGGGGGATTTTTGTGTATATGACAACTGTATGAAGGTCTCAATATTATTAAATTGACTCAGAGGTGGGGTAATTTTACTCTTAATTTTGAGATTTGAAAAAGATGCCTTTGGTAGTGGTGGGCCGCTCACATTTTCTTCCAATGAGGATATTAATTCCTCAATTACCTGCTCGTCCCCCTTACGCATGCCCATTTCTGTACGTTCTTGAATTGCATGATATTTGTGTGAAGCCAATTTGCGGCCAAATTAATTAACATCCTTGACCCAGGAAAATAAATTGGGGTAAGCGCCTCCGAGCGCTCCTAGAAGACGCCGATCTTCCCAGTGTCCCCGGACTCCTAGGATGGATGACCGCAACCCAGCGGTGAGTGCATACTACCTCTTTTCTTTGTATTCTATTTCATACTGCAGCGTAAAGGATAAACCCTTGGAGAGCACTGCAAGATGTTTACTCGACAAATTAATAATCTGTAATTCATCCTTCTCATGTTCGACTGTAGGGTTGATCTCTATTTCCGTATCCCTAGAAAAGTCGCTGATGTAGACGGGATCCCCAGTGGAGGTGCAATTGTATAACTTGGTATTATAGATTATGTCAAGTTTGAGACATTCAATCCACTTACAGGTCCAGGGCCACTGGTTTGCATACCATTTCTATTTATAGGATATTGGCTGTTGGGTGAAGAGACAGTAGAGGGCACAAATGATGTAACAGAGGAGTTGCCTATTATCGGTTGAGTTCTCTTGGGAGGGCATGTTGTGCTCCGATTTTTGGATGTTCTGGGGACTTATGATTTCCTTGGTCTCTGAGGATACCTCGGACTGGTCTTCCTCTTAGTGCCTGATCTGTGTGAATTCTGATCACCACCGACTGAACTATCAGTCTCTGAGGTGTCAGTTTTATTGGTTTGTCTGAATCTTAGAGGGGGTCTTGAGGTTTGTTGTTTCAGTGGATCTTTCCTGATTGGAAATCAGTGGAGTCCCTAATGAATTTCTGATGTTTTTGATCTTTTAAATCCTTTTTGTAGGATTCAATATTTCTCTGTAGATTTAGCTTGAACCGACCAAAATCAGAAGATGCTGACAAGGTCTGGACTATGTTTCCATGGTTCTAAGACTTCTTGGGGACCAAACTATTTACGAGGTCCCGGCCTCAAAGCCCATGAGGGAATATCAGGCGGAGTTCAAAGCTTTGCTGACTGAAGCTAAGAATAGCCAGCTTATTACAAAGGATGAATTTAAAGTTTTCTTCAACCAGCCCGTCATAGCGATATTTTAAGATCTCCCAAAGGTGCACAAGAAGGCCTCCCCAATTCCAGGGAGGCATATTCTCTCTGGGAATGATAATTTAATGCAGGAATGAAGCTGTTATGTTGATCACATTCTTTTTCTTTTTGTTCAGAGCTTACCCTCTTTCTTTTCTGGGGTCGATTCATCGACAATATTTTGATTTTGTGGGATGGTGGTAGGGAGCTTTTTCACAAGTTTGTTTCAGTTGTAAATCACAATCAGATAGGGATGTTGTGCACATCACAATTTGGACACAAATCTATAAATTTTTTGGATCTCACAATTCAGATCGACGATAGCGGCTGTATTCAGACATCTATGTTCTGTAAGGAAACAACAGTTAACAGCCTTTTTGAGTGGGGGAGCTGGCACCCGAAACCTACTTACCCAAGTGTTACCTATCGGAGGGGCTCAAATTTAAGAGACCTTGCTGTTCACAGTCATTTTAATGTGAACAAAAAGGAAATGTGGCATAGGAATCCGAATATAGGCACTTGGCCTTGTGGCCAATGTTCTTTTTGCACATATGTGACTCGCCAGAAAGAATTTACTAACCCAGCAGACAATAGAGTCTACAAACTGTAGGACCTTATTAATTGCAAAAGTACGGGCATTGTGTATATTTGTGCATGAACATGCCCAAAGTTACATGAAGGGAAAACCCTATAAGAATTCTGGCTATGCATTTCAAAACATCTGAGCGGCATCCAGACAGGTGCCGATACAGAGGTACCTGCTAATGACCCCAGAAGTTTGAAGTTTTGGGGTCTAAGACAGATAAGATTCGGTCCAAGAGGTGGCAATTTGGACATATTTTGCTAAAGGAAGAATCCAAATAAATTTTTTCAGTTGAAAACCCTAAATCCCCATGGATTAAATGAAGGATTCAACTATACAGCCTCTTTCTAACATGTAAGTAAAGTATGGATATACTGACCTATATATATGTAATCATGACCTGTTAAGTGCACTATTTTGTGTCCTATGGATACTATTCAGACACCTGTGAAGAAAATATAATATGGCAAAGCTAAATATAGTATGGATTGGTAGAAAATAATATGGATTCTATTAAATTGAGTCCAGTGCTAAATAAAAATTTGCAATATGGAACCTATCATTAAACCTTAGTAAGCCATGTCACATAGCATATGAGGCTCCCAGTATAAGTTTTCCAAATGAAAAGAGTGATTGGTGGATAGTTGGACTATTTTTCGATATATATTGTGGTTATAATATTGATTTAGTAACTGGGGGTTATCTATAATTATAATATATGTATTTAAATCACCTGGTTCAATAAACCATAGGTTATACATACTAGAATTACAGACCATAGACCAATATTATGCTAACATATGTCCTTTTATGTCTCCAATATATCAGGTGGGTTATCTATCAATATAATATATGTATTTTAATCACCTGGTTTGGGAAATGATAGGTAGTACATATTGGAATTACAAGACTATAGATCACTAATATAATATCATGTGTGCATTCATGTCTCCAATATATCAGGATTCACTTTAAGAGTTTAATAGATTAGGATATTTAATAGTTACTGTTCTAAACTCTGGTAATGCAGGAGTTAACAGGAGGCAGATACCATACATAAGAGCGCTTGCGCAACAGTGATGGTTGGTCGCATGCACACATATACAAAACACTCTGATAGAGTGCAGTATGGAGAGAAAGGTCACATGAGTAAACATTAGACCATGTGAGTCTATGTTGCGCTCACGGAGGAGACGCGTACACAGTGACGTATGTGGATGTTTACATAACTAGATACACGGATTGATCTCTTCAGAGGGAATTTGGACTTGTGGATTGCAGAATGAGCAGGTGATGTGATGCAAGATAATTCAAACTGATTGGCCCTATAGAAGGCTTGTGAGTATGGTGAGTAATGATTGGCACTGTGAGGTTTAGTAGAAGCAATATGACTGGCTGTATAGGATACAGGCTCTTATTGATGAGTTGAGTAATAAAGTCATCCTAGCACTCTATAAAAAGGCTCATTTGGGTTTGACATCCATTGCTGTCAGTTGTCTCCTTGAGAAAGCCACGCAAGTGGCGAAACATGTTGGGGTGTGACAGTTATATGTTTTAATTGCATCTCCATTGTGTCTAATATCTAAAAGGGTCATGTTCACAAGGAAAGGCTAGTGAGCCAATTATTTGTCCGTACCTGTGGTGCACAGCAGTGCAATGGACGCAGATACTTATAAACCTGAATTGTCAGCCGAGTGTTACCAAATTTTATATGAGAATATCTGCTCCAATACTACATATATAAGTGGCTGAGTAACCTGAAGGTGGAACGCATTAGTATCACTCCAATATAATATAGGCCTGGTAACAGGAGTATCCAACCTAGTTGGTTGGCATGAATTGAGGGACGTTAATCCCCTAGAGTATAGATCTCTCTGTGTTATAAGAGGTTAGTCACACTGTGGTAGTGATCTAGTGCAGAGTGCCAAAGGTTATGGTCCACTCCACGGCTGACTATTCAGGATGTGATCTGAAAATGACATTTTTCAGAATCCTATAGAGACACAAGGGGTGTGTTTTTAAACGTGTGTTCTCACCTTTATTTTATTCCCTAATACACATTAAAAGTTATGTTGTATTAGTAATGTCAGAACCTATAGTGTTAAAAGGTTCTGACAGCTTCTTTGTTGTTTTTTGTTGCTGGGTTACGCCTGGCTGTCTGGACTGGTCAGCTGACCTTGTTTGCAGCACCTGCTCTGGCTCCATATAAGCTGGCAGTCTACTCCCAGTCAGTGCTTGCTATAGAGCTCAGTTTGTACTTTTGCTAGCTGTCTTTTGTATTGGTAATATCTGGCTTTTATGAACCTTTGGCTCCTCTCTCTGACTATTCTCTCTGGTATTAGCGACTTTGTACTGTGACTTCCTGGCTTCAGACGCTGATAGTTGACATTGGACTTATTGTGTGAGTGTTTAGTCTTCCTTTGTTAGTCTGTCTGTTCCTATTGTCCCGGACCTAGTCTGTCATTGTAGTTTATTATTTTGACAATTACGCCCCTCATGTATATAGGAAGGGACTGTCTTCATGGTTATGGACCTGTCGTTTAGGACAGGTACGTAAGTAGGCAGCGACAGGGCTGCGGGCGAGATTAGAGTGCACTTCTTCCCTGCCCATTCCTGACAAGTAACACATGTACCATAGAGGTTCTATCTAACCCCCAAGGGTTATATTGTTGCAAGAGTCATTTTTAGGGGGCACAACATTAAACACTGTTATACAGGTTGTGCACTCACTACTTTACATTGTAGCAGAGTGTCATTTCTTCAGTGTTGTCACAGGAAAATATGTAATAAAAAATTTACAGAAATGTGAGGGGTATACTCCCTTATGTGGGATACTGTATATACGAGAGAATAGCACATACATAGCAGTAAAAGAAGATTTCATTATAGTTATTAGTGTTGCTCGCAAATATTCGCAATACAAATTTTATTCGCCAATATCGCATATTCGCGAATTCGCGAATATTCGCAAATATAGCACTATATATTTGTAATTACGAATATTCGGGTTTTTTTTAATAATTTTTTTTTTTCACAGTACACATCACAGTGATCACCCCTCTCTGCTTCCAGCTTGTGTGGTGTAAAGAAGGCTCTAATACTACTGTGTGAGACTGGCATGCGAAGTTTTGCTTATGCTAATTTTTATATATGCTAATTTTCGCATACGCGAATTTACACATATGCAAAATTAAAACGCGAATATTACGAATATGCGAATTTAGCGAATATATGACAAATTTTCATCCATATATTCGTAAAATATCGTGAATTCGAATATGGCCTATGCCGCTCAACACTAATAGTTATCATTAATTAAAAGCCATCAGGAATACGGGCACCATAAACAATGTCTGTATTTTCCTAATTTTGCTCATTTGTTTTATTATTATTCTATATATAGTACCATCAACTTGCATAGCACTAAAGAGTTAACTGCTGCAATAGGTTTCATTTTCTTTAAGGAATGACATTTTCTAGGTATGGCTGCAGGCATATCTAAAGCTGCTATGCTACTGTTAGGATTCCATCTCTTCTTGATTTAGAAAAAGCTGTTTGTCTCTGTATTCTGTGTCTGATGCCTAACAAAGTGAACATTGTTTTATCAGTGAAGCCAGTAAGAGACTGATGAGATGGCATAAAAGATTACACCTTAGGTCTGTAAAGCAGTTGTGTTTATCTTCTCCTATAAACTAGTCCTCCAAGCTTAGTCTAGTGTGTCTGGAGAGAAGGGGATTGTCGGAATAGCGTGTGCAGGTGTGCAAATGCATCATTGTCTCAATGTCCACTAAATGGGTGCTTATCTTTTCTGAAATAAGCAATTTATGTATATGTTTTTTGTATTCTGCTTCTAGATGGAGAAGGAGTTTAAGGAATAGAATGGGTAGCCACATAATCGGTTAACACTAAAAGTTTTCTGGATGTACAGTATGCCTAATGCAAATGGTCTCGTTACAATACAGTACAACCTGATATGTAAAGATCTGTGATAGAGCACTGACAGCATTCTATTAATGTAGACAGAACTAAAAGCTTTTCTATTTTTATAGACAGCAATCATAGTATTCTATTTTTATAGACAACAATCATAGTATTCTATTTTTATACACAGCAATCATAGCATTCTATTGTTATAGACAGCACTTATAGCATTCTATTTTTATAGACAGCAATCAAAACATTCTGTTGTTATAGACAGCAATCATAGCATTCTATTTTTATTGACAGCAATCATAGCATTCTATAGTTATAGACAGCAATCATAGCATTCTATTGTTATAGACAGCAATCATAGCATTCTATTGTTATAGACAGCAATCATAGTATTCTATAGTTATATACTGCACTCATAGCATTCTATTGTTATATACTGCACTCATAGCATTCTATAGTTATATGCAGCAATCATAGCATTCTATTTTTATAGACAGCAATCATAGCATTCTATAGGTATAGACAGCAATCATAGCATTCTATAGTTATAGACAGCAATCATAGCATTCTATTGTTATATACTGCACTCATAGCATTCTATTGTTATATACTGCACTCATAGCATTCTATAGTTATATGCAGCAATCATAGCATTCTATTGTTATAGACAGCAATCATAGCATTCTATAGGTATAGACAGCAATCATAGCATTCTATTGTTATAGACAGCAATCATAGCATTCTATTGTTATAGACTGCACTCATAGCATTTTATAGTTATATGCAGCAATCATAGCATTCTATTGTTATAGACAGCAATCATAGCATTCTATAGGTATAGACAGCAATCATAGCATTCTATTGTTATAGACAGCAATCATAGCATTCTATTGTTATAGACTGCACTCATAGCATTCTATATTTATAGACCGCAATCATAGCATTCTATTGTTATACAAAATACCAACAAGGACCCACCCTTTAAAAACAACCCACCCTTAAAAACCATAAACCCCAGAACGCTGACAGGGACATCACGAGGGTCAGCGGAAAAACGCCCTCAATGTGCTACATATACAACAGCAATGTTGCATATACAAGATTACAGCCTATTACCTGATTGAGACATCCGGAGTCCTACTGCACCATGCCTCACCTCTACACGTGTTTCAAAAAGTCTCTTCCTCAGGAGACTTAGGGATTACTGCACCTTGCTACCTTAACCCCTTAAGGACATGTGCCGTAAATGTATGCCGCTGCATAGCACCTCTTAGCGCACAGCCCCATACATTTATGGCACGGCTGTGATACGAGCGCAGGAGCTGCACTCGCTTTATTCCTGGCAGGTCCCGGCGGCTGTCAGCAGCTGATCATTACATATCACGGCATCTGCAGCAGTGCGGCACTTATAATGGCTGATCTGATCCCCACGGCACTGCCGCAGGGATCAGATCACCCAAAATGGCGGACGGAGATCACCTCACCTGCCTACGTCCATCTCCTGGGGTCTTCTGCAATGATCTGCCTTCCAGCAGACCAGAGCAGAAGATCACCGATAATACTGATCAGCTCTATGCCCTATGCATAGCACTGAACAGTATTAGCAATCTAATGATTGCTATAAATAGTACGCTATGGAGAATAAAAAAGTGTAAAATAAAAATGTATGAAAAAGTAAAAAAATAAAAAAAAATTGAAAAAGCCCCTCCCCAATAAAGTTTTCCCCCATATTAATACATAAAAGCGTAATAAAACAATAAATAATAAACATATTTGGTATAATTGCGTGCATAAATGTCCGAACTATAAAAATATAATGTTAATGATTCCCCACGGCAAACGGCGTAAACGTAAAAAAAAAAGTTTAAAATTTCTTCTTTTTTGTTGCATCAAAATAATTTAATAAAAAGCAATCAAAAAGTCACATATGCGCAAATCTGCTACCAAAACAACTTTCAGATCATGGCACAAAAAATGAGCCCTCACACATCCCAGAATACAGAAAAATAAGAAAACTAGAGGTGGTTAAAATAGGGAAATTTTTAACATACTGATTTTGTAAAAAAAAAGTTTGAGATTTTTTAAAATAATAGAAATGTATATAACCATGGGTATCATTTTAATCGTATTGACCCAAAGAATAAAGAAAACATGTATTTTTTACTATAAAGAGTACAGCGCGAAAATGAAACCCCCCAAATTTGCTAAATTATGATTTTCGTTTAAATTTCCATACACAAAAAATTATATTTTGGGGTTTACCATACAATTTAGGGTATAATGAGTGATGTCATTACAAAGTACATCTGGTCACGCAAAAAACAAGCCCTCATATGGGTTTGGGAATGGAAATATAAAAGAGTTATGAATTTTAGAAGGCGAGGAGGAAAAAACTAAAATGCAAAAATAAAATTTACTGTTTCCTTAAGGTGAAAATGGGCTTAGTCCTTAAGGGGACTGTCGGCACATCCGCCCACTCTCCACGCCGCCCGACTTCCGTTTGACGTCATGAGAGGAAGTGCGTCATATGATGCACAACCTCCCAAAAAGACAGCCCTTCTAAAGCCCAGAGCCATGATCATAGCGGGCGCAGCGAACTCCACCCCGGACCTCAGAATACGATGACACAATATAGCCACAAGAGGGAGCTGCTCAAGAGTATTCAATGGATGGTAAGTGTCATTAAGAATTAACCATAGGGAAAATTAGATGTGTGGACTTCCCACAGCTTCATTAAGTTATAAGGTAAAATAACTTTTTAAGGTTTGTAAAATAACTTTGTATGCAAAGTGGACTCCTAGACTGGAGATCAATGATGAGCATAAGATTTTCACTTGCAGACATGGCCACTTCAGCGAACTGCGGGACAGAATGCCTGTGTTTTTGTGCGCACTTCACAAATGTATATAAGCAGACAAAATAAGACCTGTCTATAGGCAGCAGTCAAGGAGACATTATGATAGTCTTTTGGTTGCTCTATGTACAGTGCTACATAGTTCCACACAGTACATTGTTCAGTGTGATCTTTTAAACACCATGAAGAAAAGATGACACATGTTTCATACACCTCTGAAATGGCAAGAGGAAGCAAAACATCATGCTCATTTAGATCAATAGGAGTCAAAGAAGTAAGACTTCTACTTATAAAACATTTATGGCATCTCTTATCAGTATGCCACAGATGGCCCTACTGGGACAACCTCTTAATGCAGAAGGGAATGTAGTATCCAAGTACCGTATTTATCAGCGTATAACACGCATATTTTAGACTAAAATTTTTAGCTTAAAGTCTATCTGCGTGTTATACGCCGATAGAATGTTTCTGGCCCCGCAGAAGCCACTTTAGTTCAATGAGTTAAAGTGGGCACTTTAAATCATTGAACTGTGCAGCCAGAGTCCTGCTGCCACCACCCGATTCCGTCCCCTATCCCCTGTTTTATAGTTAGATGTCACTGTCCCTGTCGCTACCCGATTCCCTCACCATCCTCTGGTTGCATGTTCCGCCGATGCCCGATTCCCTCACCGTCCTCTGGTTGCATGTCCCGCCGATGCCCGATTCCATCCTAGTGACCGAGCTCTTTATGGTCCTGCAGCATCCTTATCTGTCACTGTGCGCCGCGCACTGACTGATGAGTGATGTCGCGTTGACATGTCGCGTTGACATAAAGAGCGCGGTCACCAGGATGGAATCGGGCATCGGCGGGACATGCAACCCGAGGACGGTGAGGGAATCGGGCATCGGCGGGACATGCAACCCTAGGACAGTGAGGGAATCGGGCATCGGAGGGACATGCAACCAGAGGACTGTGAGGGAATCGGGCATCGGTGGGACATGCAACTAGAGGTCAGTGAGGGAATCAGGCAGCGGCGGGACATGCAACCAGAGGACGGTGAGGGAATCGGGCAGCAGCGGGACAGTGACAGTGACATGTTACTATAAAACGGGGGATAGGGGACGGAATCAGGTGGCGGCAGGATTATGGCCCCACAGAAGCCGCCTCAGTTGAATGATTTAAAGTGCCCGATTTAAATCATTGAACTAAAGTGGCTTCTGCGGGGCCAGAAACTGTTTTATTGAGGTATACCCACTCACACACGCACCCATATTTTAACAAGGATATTTGGGTAAAAGAAAACTTTTTTACCCAAATTTTCTTGGAAAAATGAGGGTGCATGTTATAGTCCGGTGCGTGGTATACCCCGATAAATACGGTAGATTAGGGCCTACATTTAAAGGTCCTAAAGGTCCTGTGCAGGTCTAGAAAAACATGGCTGCTTACACAGGTCATTGTAGGTGACTCCATTTACTTTACAATACCAGACACAAAACATGAACATGTATACTTTATATCATATTTGGTAATAGTTCTCCTTATCTAATTGAGCTTGTTAGGACTATACATGGTGGTGATTCTTTCAGTCCTTAATTTCTCAGAATAGTTAAATGTTCTTACCGAAGTGGCGATCAACATAATAAATTATTGAGAAGTAAAGCCATTTGGATCCTAAGAATCAAAACACTTGGACCTTTGGGTTTAAATACAAAAATGACATATTTCATATTCATTTAACTGCTATCTCTTGTACATTTTAAATCACTGGTTTTAACCACTTTGTATTTTTATGTGTACATTTGTGAAGTTGATAGATGCTGCTATGGATTACCCTTTTGCACTTCCGCTGTCCTTCCGTGTACTTGGTTGCTATAGATCCGATTGGTGATGTATATTACTAGCACCAGTTGCATGAGGTTTCACACGAGTCAGAGGAATCACATAGCATGAAACAGCTGTAGCTTGTCCTTGTGGAATGCACTGCTCCTGTTCATGCACGCCATAGCAAATGGAATAAAAAGCTTGAACAAAAAATTAGTAAGTGCTGTTCATTCATGTCTCTATTAGTGATGAGTGTCAGGGGCCATATTTGAATTCGCGATATTTCGCGAATATATTGATGATTATTCGTCCTGTATTCCCTAAATTATTTGCATATTCGATATGTTCGTTCACTTTTTTTTTTCATGCGGAAATTCGCATAAAAATTTGCAGAAAAATTTGCATGTAAAAAAATATATTCGTCATTACGAATATATAGAACTATATTCTAAATATCCGCAAAATCGCAAAGTGCTAATATTTGCAATAAAAATCAGCATTACGAATATTCATGCTCAACACTAGTCTCTATTATGATACTGTTTGGATCGCCTTTGCTTTCTATGCATTTGAGCTGAGCACAGTCAGAAGCTTAATCTAGAAGTCTGTGGCATGGCTGCTCATG
The DNA here is from genome assembly GCF_029499605.1 of Hyla sarda. Classification (NCBI taxonomy): domain Eukaryota; kingdom Metazoa; phylum Chordata; class Amphibia; order Anura; family Hylidae; genus Hyla; species Hyla sarda. The sequence continues at coordinate 387,706,161 of NC_079189.1, read as the reverse complement.
TAAGTCATTGATGCTGTGATTAGTAGTGCCAGCTGTATACTTTCTCCCATTGGTAATTCCTAGAAGCAAATGGCAATGTTTTTTAAATCATGCGTAACCCCTGTCATGTAAAGGAAAAGTAACCTGGACAACTAGCGCACAGCAGTTTCTTAATATATTTTTGGGCCTATTTTACACTAAGTTGTAATTGTTTGACTTGGTAAACTAACACAAATTGTGCAGTCTTCATTTTCTTTTCCTCCTTCTGTAGTTTGCTATATACACAAAGAAAATCTCTTATTTAGTCATGCCATAGTCCCAGCAGTTCTTACACATAGGCTACATTTCCAAATGTAACTAAATTATTTATAAAAGGCCAATTGTAACTGGGCCAATTGGCCTATTGTACTGTAGTAAACACTGCCTCCAAGTGGTATTATGCTCAATTTGGTGGTAAGTTAGCTGGTGTTTCTTGCCATAGAATTTAATATGCATCTCTGAGGAATGCAAACATTTAAATACAAAGACTTGTCCTTAAGTAAATCAAAAGCTGATAGTTTTACTGCAAAAGTAGAAACAGGCAAGTGAAAATTAAAGGTGAAATAAGGTATTATTCCCCATATTATTCCCACGTCTGTTTAGTCAATTCTCCAGGGTCTATATCTGCTTGCATCAAGTGACAAGTTTCTTATCATCATTACACATTAGAGAGAAGTGTCAGACACATTTCTTGCATAATTGCTCTGGAAAAGTTACAGAACTTATTAGATTAATTGATGTTACCAATTCTAAAGCAGTTAGTAAGAGCATATGTGGCATCACAACTGCTGCTCAGAACCTTGAAGCTGCCAAGTATAGAAAACCAATCATTTTGTAAAGAAAAGTTATATAAATAGGTACAACTGTCCTTTAGGATTTGTGAATAAACTCCAAGAGATCCAGCATCATAGCATCCCCTCCTCTAGTGACCTAATGTTTTCTCACTCTCACTCTAGTTACCCTATCTTACATCTCCTCCCTACTGACCCAGTGTTCTAGTATCCACTGTTTATTGACATACAGCTGTGATTAATCTCAAGTGATCCTTCGGAATAATTTATTCATTGGTTCTCCTGTGCAACAGAGTCCTTTCCCTTGTGATATGCTGTAGGATCAAATACCTCAGACTCTGTTAAACAGTGGAAACAAGGTGTCGTAAACTAAATGTCTAAGTATGCAAGAACCTCTTTGGACAAGCAGGTGCCCTCCATACAAAAAGAGTAGTTTATGGAACTAGCAACAGGGTCAAAGCTAACCCCTTAAGGACTCAGCGTTTTTCCGTTTTTGCTCTTTCATTTTTCCCTCATCACCTTCTAAAAATCATAACGCTTTCAATTTTGCACCCGTTTCTACGCAGTGCATTTTTTAAAATCAAAATTACACCTTATATTTATTTTGTAGGTCCATACAGTTAAAATGATATCCTATTTATATAGGTTTGATTTTGTCGCACTTCTGAAAAAAATCATAACTACATGTAGGAAAATGTTATACGTTTAAAATTGTCATCTTCTGACCCCTGTAACTTTTTATTGTTCTGCGTACGGGACGGTATGAGGGAATTATTTTTGCGCCCTGTTCTGAAGTTTTTATCGGTACCATTTTTGTGTTGATTGGACTTTTTGATCGCTTTTTATTCATTTTTTATCATATAAAAAGTGACCAAAAATACGCTATTTTGGACTTTGGAATTTTTTTGCGCATACCTTATTAACCGTGCGGTTTCATTAATGATGTAATTTTATAGTTCGGACATTTACGCATGCGGCAATACCACATATGTTAATATTTATTTTTATTTACACAGTTTTTTTATGGGAAAAGGGGGGTGATTCAAACTTTTTTTTAGGGAAGGGGTTAAATGACCTTTGTTAACTTTTTTTTTCACTTTTGTTTTGCAGTGTTATAGGTCCCATAGGGACCTATAGCACTGCACACACTGATCTCTTATGCTGATCCTTGAAAAGCCATAGCTTTGCACGGATCAGCGAGATAGGGGCTTGATTGCTCAAGCCTGTAGCTCAGGCTTGGAGCAATCAAACCCCGATCGGACGCGGCGGAGACAGGTAAGGAGACCTCCGCCTGCGTCCCAGCTGATCGGAACATCGCAATTTTATGCCCGACTGAGCTGCTGGGAAGCGTTTACTTTCAGACGCGGCGGTCAACTTTGATCGCCGCGTCTGAAGGGTTAACAGCTCGCGGCTCGTGACCCCGTTTTTCACACAGGGACCGGGCTCAGGGCGTACAGGTACGCCCTGAGTCCTTAAGAGGTTAAGAGTGTTAAATGGGCACTCTTATTAAAAAAAAATTGCTATTGCACTCCTTATGGTAAATAAAAAAATCGTTCTAATCTACATTGTTTTAAAAAAATGAAGTTTTCTATGTTTTATTTGTGTTTAAAAAAAACTACAGCTAGGTGTCTCCCTACTTGTGCAGAGCACATTTTCCTGCATCTTTTGCACAGACTGGCCTGGCAGAAGTCCAAAATCAGGAAATACTCAGGGGGTGTGTGCAGCCTTAGCCAATCAAAGCTCATCTAACACACTGAACTGCTCTGGGCTGTGTGAAGCAGAGTGAGGGAAGTTCTCCCCTGTATGGATTCAGATGATGTCACAACCTGCTGGGGATCGCCCCTTCCCAGTCTGTATGAGACTGAGCAGAAAATACAAGTTAGAAAACTAAACAATTAATAAAAATAAATAAAGGCAGGGGGTGGTTTATCATGAAGGCGGCCGCGGGCAGTGAACTGGGAGGATTATAACATTTTACAAGATCATGAGAGGTACTCTTTAAGAAAAAGGTAACTTGTCTGGTCCAATCTCACAAAAGAACAACTGTGACACAACAGTCTAAAAAATGCTAAAAAAAAATGTCCAAAAATTTGAATTGTGGCTGTGCTAGAAAGGTATCAGAATACACAGAAGATGATACATTCCTGGGAATGGGGCGATTTAACTGAAGATTGTCAGATTGCCTATTAAGATCGATTTGCACTGTCAAAACACCTACAATGGAAATGTGAGCATCACACCTGATTCAAAATGGAAGATCTTGTGGATTGTCTCATGTACAGTATTGGTAGGTAGCCATGAGAAGGGGAACCCAAAGATCAATGATTCGCATGACAAATAAAAGCTAACAAATTTAGTCTATGATAGAATGGTGTGAGAAAGCCCAATGCATTGCCGTTTGCTTTGTATGTAGCTGTATAGCTGCAAACTGATCAGACAGCAAGTACTAAAAGCATGTACAATATGTATATGAGCATCAGAACCAGACCTTGGATCAACCTTGGTCTAATGAATCACATTTATTTACAGGTGTATTCTGGTGTTTCAAAATTCAAAATTACTATTACTCCTCTGTGCTCTCCTGTCTGATATAGTGTTGAGCGACATAGGTCATATTTGAATTCGCGAATATTCGCGAATATATGGATGAATATTCGTCATATATTCGCTAAATTCTCATATTCGTAATATTCTCGTTTTATTTTCGCATATGCGAAAATTTGCGTATGCGAAAATTAACGCATGCGAAAATTTGCATATAAATAATTAGCATAAGCGAAAATTCGCATATGCAAAAATTCTCAAGCCAGTCTCACACAGTAGTATTTGAGCCTTCTTTACACCACACAAGCTGGAAGCAAAGAGGGATGATCACTGTGATGTATACTGTGAAAACAAAAAAAATATGCGATATTCGCAAATAAAATTTGCATTGCGTATATTCGTGAGCAACACTAGTCTGATAGAACTCCTCTGTGCTCTCTCCTGTCTGATAGTACTCCTTTGTGCTCTCTCCTGTCTGATAGTACTCCTCTGTGCTCTCTCCTGTCTGATAGGACTCCTCTGTGCTCTCTCCTGTCTGATAGGACTCCTCTGTGATATCTCCTGTCTGATAGGACTCCTCTATGCTCTTTCCTGTCTGATAGCACTCCTCTGTGCTCTCTCCTGTCTGATAGCACTCCTCCGTGCTCTTCCCTGTCTGATAGAACTCCTCTGTGCTCTCTCCTGTCTGATAGTACTCCCCTGTGCTCTTTCCTGTCTGAGAGCACTCCTCTGTGCTCTCTCCTGTCTGAGAGTACTCCTCTGTGCTCTCTCCTGTCTGATAGAACTCCCCTGTGCTCTCTCCTGTCTGAGAGCACTCCTCTGTGCTCTCTCCTGTCTGAGAGTACTCCTCTGTGCTCTCTCCTGTCTGATAGAACTCCTCTGTGCTCTCTCCTGCCTGATAGTACTCCTCTGTGCTCTCTCCTGTCTGATGTTACTCCTCTGTGCTCTCTCCTGTCTGATATAACTCCTCTGTGCTCTCTCCTGTCTGATAGGACTCCTCTGTGTTCTCTCCTGTCTGATAGCACTCCTCTGTGCTCTCTCCTGTCTTATAGCACTCTTCTGTGCTCTCTCCTGTCTGATAGCACTCCTCTGTACTCTCCTGTCTGATAGTACTCCTCTGTGCTCTTTCCTCTCTGATAGGACTCTTCTGTGCTCTCTCCTGTCTGATAGTACTCATCTGTGCTCTCTCCTGTCTGATAGCACTCCTCTGTGCTCTCTAATGTCTGATATTACTCCTCTGTGCTCTCTCCTGTCTGATAGGACTCATCTGTTCTCTCTCCTGTCTAATAGTACTCATCTGTGCTCTCTTCTGTCTGATAGTACTCATCTGTGCTCTCTTCTGTCTGATAGTACTCCTCTGTGCTCTCTCCTGTCTGATAGCACTCCTCTGTGCTCTCTAATGTCTGATATTACTCCTCTGTGCTCTCTCTTGTCTGATAGGACTCATCTGTTCTCTCTCCTGTCTGATAGTACTCATCTGTGCTCTCTCCTGTCTGATAGTACTCCTCTGTGCTCTCTCCTGTCTAATAGCACATCTCTGTACTCTCTCCTGTGTGATAGCACTCCTTTGTGCTCTCCTGTCTGATCGTACTCCTCTGTGCTCTCTTCTTTCTGATAGTACTCCTCTGTGCTCTCTCCTGTCTGATAGTACTACTCTGTGCTCTCTCAGGCCTGATAGGACTCCTCTGTGCTCTCTCCTGTCTGATAGGATTCCTCTGTGCTCTCTCCTGCCTGATAGGACTTCTCTGTGCTCTCTCCTGTCTGATAGTAATCCTCTGTGCTCTCTCCTGTCTGATAGCACTCCTGTGTGCTCTCTCCTGTCTGATAGCACTCCTCTGTGCTTTCTCCTGTCTGATAGCACTCCTCTGTGCTCTCTCCTGTCCAATAGTACTCCTCTGTTCTCTCTTCTGTCTGATAGCACTCCTCTGTGCTCTCTACTGTCTGATAGCACTCCTCTGTACTCTCTCCTGTGTGATAGCACTCCTCTGTGCTCTCTATTTTCTAATAGCATTCCTCTGTGCTCTCTCCTGTCCAATAGTACCCCTCTGTTCTCTCTTCTGTCTGATAGCACTCCTCTGTGCTCTCTACTGTCTGATAGCACTCCTCTGTACTTTCTCCTGTGTGATAGCACTCCTCTGTGCTCTCTATTTTCTGATAGTACTCCTCTGTGCTCTCTCCTGTCTGATAGTACTCCCCTGTTTTCTCTTCTGTCCAATCAGACAGAGGAGTGTTAGCCCACCCTCACTTACTGGACTTTGTCCATGCCTGTGCTTCAGCTTGAACAAAGCCATGATTTTATAAACCATGATTTCTATAAAAAGGAAATAAAATGTTTTAAGAAGTATATTAGAAAGGTTAATGTTTTGCTAAGATGGACAACATATAAGTTTTTGTATCTGAGTGCCCATTTAACTGTGTTACACAATAGATTAAACATGTACAAATTATTATTATATTTTTAATGTTCCTATCTCATCTTCCTTATTTATGCTTTCACTGCCCCTTTATATTTAGTCAATGCCTTACAATTTCACCTGAAGCTACTACTGAGCGCCTCCCAGGGAGATTGGGAATGATTTGATCTATAGGATATAAAAATCTGTTGTGATCCTTAGTGATATTTTAATATCACGGCTAGTTTGTGTACATTGCAATCAATAGAATACCACCAAGAAATCTATGTGGGAATTTATCAGTAGTGTAGTTAAATGTTTTTTTACACCTCTAATTTGTGGTGTTGGAAATATGTACGTACCCCAAATATATTACATGGTGCAAGGCATGTGATAAATATGGCGCTGGCACACTTTTTTTTACTTCAGTATATCCCTTTGTAAATTTCCACCTGTGTGACTTTTTACGACCCGTTGCGAAAAAATTTGAACTTTTTAAACATGGTGTTTAACGTGATCTTTGTAAACCAGGTCTGTGCTGATGTAGATTTGTCGAGCTTCGGATGGGTTTGCAACTTTCTGTGCAACTTTTATAAGAAGTTGCAATAATAAATTCCTGACAACTGCCTCTGTAAACCGAGATTTGACTGTCCATAGTGTTTTCTCACAAAGCTGCTGTGGGCAAATAGTTGCAAAAAGTAAGCATGCAAAACGCGTGGAAATTTTTTAGTGCCAAACCACAGCGTAAATAAAAACTTTTAAATTCTTTGATAGATTCTCCCCTTTTTCTTTGTTCAAATGCTTTTACCTTCTTGTTTGCATTTCTGGACCCATGGAGACAACATTCCTTCAAACACCCATGGAAGAATTAGTTGTGAGTTCTTATTTTATTCATAGTAAGAATAAAATCGAAAAACATACATTTTAATAGTATTCTAAATTTGTCTCTTGTTAAATTGTCATATGTCAGTTCATACTAATACATGTCTTAGCTTACATAGGAAAGGTGCCAGGGGACTCATATTAGTGACAATTTACTATTTCCCTATTTAAACCATTGCAGGGTAACACTGGTAAATAGATGGATAATTAGTAAATATAATTGGTAATTATCTTCCTCCTCTCGTCCATGGTCTTGTTTACCTTTTCATGCAGACTCAAACTGTTTCCCTCAGATCAATGTAGCTACAAAGTCTAGCTCCTACTGTATGTCGCAAACATTTAGCGTGTTCATGTTAATTGCTTTTAGCATAGAGATAATGATACTTTCAGCCTGTAATCCCTTCATAAGCTTTGATCGTAATAGCACTGAAATCAATCAACCTTATACCACAATAATCTGGAAATTAATATTAAATTAGATAACATTATCAAAGCTTCTAGTTTTGGAAAATAGTCCTATATTCTAAGATTGGCTTTGTATATTTTAAATAATTTAGCACTTTGTACTTTAAATGCAGATACAAGTGATGCATTGTGCTATTATGTTACAGTATTTAACCCCTATTTCTCCATACAGCTCTCTTTTACTATTATGCATTGCTTTGGGAGCTCAAATATTGAATATTTACTTTTACCATAGAAAACAAAAAAAATCTTTTACATATGGAAATTACTATGTAGTAATATGATGCTGTTTTAGAAACTTCTTTCTGAGACCTTAGGAGGTATGGATGACAAGTAGATTTTAAAAGCTTCACAATAGGATATTGACATCTCTTTCTGGATTCTTTCCCAGGACTACCTTTGCAGCATATTTTACTGCTACCTAGAGGACATTCTGCTCACAAATTGCTGGAAGGGCCACCCTAGAGCATTACAGGCAATTCCTTACATCACCACACAAGAAATATTGGTCATTAAAGGAGTTGTCCACTGGTAAATTATTATTGATTCTACTTGCAGAGTACCCGGCGTTCTCCTGTGGATAGGGGAAAAGTTATTTTTTGCTGGAGTACTCCTTTAAGTGTAATGCTATGGCTCCTCCTTCAGTTGCTGATCTAGTAAAAGTAGTTATAGTGTTGCTTATCACTACAGTTCAGTTAATGTGAACAAAGTGGAGACCCCACTTCATATTTAAGTATTCTAATACACTGAGACCACAATATTCTTAGTCTATTCTTATTGTCATGGCAAGTATACTGTAAATAGTACAGTCAATAATAATACTACTGTATATTGGGTGACAGTACATATATGTAATTATGTAATATTTAGATTGTGATAAAATAATATATAAGCCACATAAATACAGCCAGATCATTTGAAATGAGTAAAACAAGGAAATAAAACATATTATTAACTACAAAGTAGGAGTGAAAGGCGTGCAATGTAACACCAAGCTAGAAATACACAGCATCCTGACAGTTACATCATTTACCTCTGATTATAACACCTAAGGTGGTTTACATGTTAAATTACAAATAAGTAACTAAGGCGCAGCTTATACTAAAGGAATTTGCCTACATTAGCTGCACACATTTTCTTGAAATACTTGTTTTATGTTTGAATAAAACTTTGATATAGACATTAGAGTCCTGCCTTGCTGTTCTGCAAGAGAAGAGAGCAAGTGGACTAGAGACTTCAAAGACGCTGTTATAATGGAGGCTGGGAAAGATACAAAAGCCTATGTGAAGCTGATCCTGATAAGGGGCCTAATGGTGTCAGTTAAAGATTAGCAAGCTAAGCCCCACCAACACAAATTCTAGATGAAGTTAAGGTTGACAGTGTAGCCCAGCATACTGATGTCAGGGTAGCCCAGCATACCTTGCAGCTATCATATGACCCCAAATTATCCAATCATGTGCTTGTGTTGATTTGTCATGCAGCTTCTAGGCCAATAGGATACAGCACAGGAGTGGGTTTAAGGGGTTGATAAAAACCCAATTTGGAGAGAGAAATCTGAGAGAGAGTAAGGACTACTGATCTCAGAAAGCCTTTACAAATCCTTTATAATTCCAATGCAAGCTAAGGACAACATTAATCAGTAAGCTTACCTCAGACAGTAACCTCCTGTCTCTTGCAGTACTGTGTCCAGTTGGTGCACTACAAACTTTAGCAAGCAGGAAACCAGCCCATAAAAAATCACATTACCATTACCTAGAAAACTGAGCAAAGCAATGGGCTAACCTGTATTTCAGCATAAATACGTGTTAATAGTGTTGTGAACTCGGTATAGAAATCTAAGGACAAGTTTCGTGTATTTTCTGTGTTTAATCTAATTTAGTCAATTAGATTTTACGTGGTGCTGGGGAAATGTACATCCTAGATGGTTTGTTCCATAACATCTGTCCTTACTCAACACAATTAGTGCTAAATAGGAGGATAGCATTAGCCACAAGGAGGAGTTGTGTCACAGCCAGGCTAGGTTTCCGTGCAGGTCTTTTTCTGACATTTTTTGAAAAACTGCCACTGCAGTTCTTGAGCTAGAGTCAGAAGTGGATGAAGCAGAAAGTATATTTGTATTTCCCATTGCTATTGAATACACTTCTGACCTTGGCTCAAAAGCTGCAGTGGCAGTTTTCCAAAAAACGCCAGAAAGAAACCTGTCTGAAACCTTGCCTCAGCCTTCAGGGTATGTTGCAGAGGTGGTGGAAGTGGAAGCAGTGGCCGAGCATAGCAATAGTGGGACTGGTGATGAGATCGTAATGTATCCTGGTGGATATGCAGAGGGGGAACAGACCATGATCAGATATCAGAAGTTCATGCTAAGACAATAGCGGGGGGGGGGGGGGGGGGTTAGTGATGAGAATGTCAGCAGACCTCAGGAGCAGGTGACAGCGACGTTGCTGTATCTGCGGGCTTTGTGAAAGAATCCTTCCAGAGAAGATGCACAGCCGCATAGTGGTGTACTTGTTTATGGTATCTTGCCATGTGGAGATTCTTTACTAACTTACCAGATGCAGATTCCATGGAGCAGCATCACATGGACTGGCTACAAGTATCAGTAGTCCACCAATGTCTGCTGGCTACAGGTAACTTCATGCAGTTGTCGATGAACAGCACAGTGCATGCCATACTACAGGGTCAGCCATTTATACTGATACACCTTAATAAAATGGGAATGGTTGGTGATATTAACTTCCTGTTTGTGGCACATTAGTATGTGTGAGGGGGAAACTTTTCAAGATGGGTGGGGACCATGGCGGCCATTTTGAAGTCGGCCATTTTGAATCAAACTTTTGTTTTTTCAATAGGAAGAGGGTCATGTGACACACCAAACGTATTGAGAATTTCACAAGAAACACAATGATGTGCTTAGTTTTAACGTAACTTTATTTTTTATTCATCTTCTTATTCACAAGTTTCTGACCACTTAAAAAATGTGTTCAATGTGCTGGCCATTGTGTTGGATTGTCAATGCAACCCTCTTCTCCCACTCTTCACACACTGATAGCAACACCGCAGGAGAAATGCTAGCACAGGCTTTTTGCACCTTTATCCTAATGTTAAAAGGCATACAAAATCTGCTAGTGTATTGTTTTTTAAACAAGTTACTCATGTAAATCAAACTTTGAAACCACTTTAAAATTAATTGAATACATTCCTATGTGACCCTAGCAGTGTTAAACAGGGCCTTAGAGCTCTTAGGCAATGATTTGTTGATTTGCAGAGAACTTGTTAAAGGGGTATTTCGGGCAAAAACATTTTATCTCCTACCCAAAGGATAGGGGATAAGATGTCTGATCGCAGGGGGCCCGCCACTGGCGGGAGCTGCGTCTCTATTTTCGGAAACCTCCAGGTTTCGAGGACTGGCGACGTGACGTCACACCACGCCCCCTCCATTCATCCCTATAGGAGGTGGCGTGATGGCCACCACGCCCCCTCCCATAGACATGAATGGAGGGGGTGTGTCATGATGTCACGTCCCCAGTCCCGTAAACTCGGAGGTTTCCGTAACTGGAGGCTCAGCACCCGCATAGAATGTGGGTGCTGCATGGAGATCGCAGGGAGTCCTAACGGTGGGCCACCCGTTATCAGACATAATATCCCCTATCCTTTGGATAGGGGATAAAATGTTTTTGCCTGGAATACCCCTTTAAATGCAAACCCAGGGTTATTGGGGCTATATTAGGGCTTTAACCCCGGGTCTCGCTCAGGCTCGCTCTCTCTCTCATGGGAATCTGGGACACTTGTCCTGGATCCCCAGGCGAGTGTGCGCCGCTTTTCCCTGTATGCACACACGTGCATACCGGTTAAAGCTGCCTGTCAGGGTAAAATGAAGGCCTGAAGGCCTCATGCAGTGCAGGCACAATGATGTCACTCATCGGTGCTTGCATTGTGGAGAAAAAAGGATGTGGCCGGACTGTGCACACCTGATCGCTGCGTTGGACTTTAGGTCAGTATATGTGTTTGCTTGTTTTTTTACTTTTTTTTCAACCTGGCACAAAGGGAAGGGGGGACTACCTGGCTGGCAAAATACCTGGCTGGCAAACTATATTACTGACTACCTGCATACCTAGATAACTCAATTCCTTGCTACCTCCATACCTGGTAAACTATATAACTGGCTAATTACATAACTGGCTACCTATATACCTGACTAACTACATAACTGCCTAACTTAACTACTGGATATCTACATACCTGGCTAACTACAAACCTGCCTACCTGTGTACCTGGCTTACTCGTTTCATTATTTTTTATTTGATTTTATATTCACATCAAACAGCAACATAAACAACAGAAAAGGAAACATGGAAAGAAGAAAAAATAAAAATAAAAGAAGAAAAAAATAAAAACATACACATAAACAAGCACAAAGGGAAAAGAACATTACATTTTGTCTGTGAAAGTCCTTATTCCTGGTCTCCTTTTTTATTCCTGATCTCCTTTTTATGAAGGTTATTTATATCTATTTCTACTACCTATTGTTTATGTTCTATTACATTTATCCACGGATTCCATATCTTATCAAAAAGAGCTATTTTACCTTTATTATAAGCTAAGGTTTTTTCACAAACATATGATTGCTTAATCAGGTTGGTAAGATCTTCGAATTTAAGAATATTCTCAGATTTCCACTGCTTGGTAATGGCCAACTTGGCCATCATTAAAATTTTGAATATTAATAGTCGTGATGTGCCCGAATATATGTGGGTATCTAGTAATAACAAAGCCCTCTGGAAAGTAAGTAGGATCGGAATGCCTGTTAATCGAACTAGTAGCATCTCAACTTTAGACCAGTAAGATATTAATTTAGGACAGCTCCACATAATATGCGTTATTGTGCCTACTGAACCACACTTTGTCCAGCAATTTGATGAGGCGTATAGTATAATTTTGCTGGGGTATAGTACCATCGGTATCTAGTTTTTATTGCAATTTCTAAATAAGTTACGCATGGGAGGGCTCTGTATGACCAATGGAAGCTTTCTTCCCATTCTTCTTCCGAAATACTACTGAGTGTATCCTTCTCCCATGCTCTAAATGGGGCATATTGTCGGAGGGCTTTAGGGCACTCTAGAAGATCATAGATAGGGCGAAGCCCTCATTGTGGTTTTGCTATGAGTTGATATGCCTCCATATTATAATGCCAACCCTTTTTAGTCCTCTCCTGTACCTGGCTTACTCAATAACTGGCTACCTACACACCTGGCTAACTACATAAATGATTACCTACACACCTGGCTAACATAATTACTGGCTACTTATATACCTGGCTAACGGCATAACTGGTTAATTACATACCTGGCTAACTCAATTACTGACTAAATACATAACTGGCTACCTATGTAACTGGCTAACTCAATTACTGGCTACCTACATATCTGGCTAACTACATACATGGCTAACTACATAACTGGCTACCAACATACCTGGCAAACTCAATTACTGGCTACCTATATACCTGGCTAATTACATAACTGGCTATTTACATACCTGTCTAACTACCTAACTGGCTACCTACATACCTGGCTACCTACATACCTAGCTAACTACCTACCTGGCTAACTACATTACTGACTAACTACTTAACTGGCTAACTACATTACTGGCTAACTACTTAACTGGCTATTTACATACCTGGCTAACTACATACCTGGCTAACTACATTACTGGCTACTTACATACCTGCCTGCTAAACCTCTTGGCTACCTAACTAACTACTTCAGTGTTTCCCAACCAGGGTGCCTCTGGAATTTGCAACACTTCAACTTCCACCGTGCATGGACAGCCAGAGGCTCTCTGGGCCTCTGGGCATGAGTTGTAGTTTTGACACTGCTGCAAGCATCCTCATTGGGAAACAGTGGCCTACCTACATTTTTGGCTACCTAGCAACATACCTGGCTACCTAACTACCTACTGCAGTGTTTCCCAATCAGGCAGGATGCCTCCAGAAGTAGCAAAACTACAACTCCCAGTATGCCCAGACAGCTAGAGGCTGTCCGGGCATGCTTGCAGTTACAGTTTTGCAGCAGCTGGAGGCACCCTGGTTGGGAAACACTGACCTACATACATACCTGGCTACCTAACTACCTACCTCAGTGTTTCCCAACCAGAGTGCAAAACTACAATTCCTAGCATGCCAGAGACTGTCTGGGCATGCTGGGAGTTTTAGTTTAGCAACAGCTAGAGGCACCCTGGTTCAGAAACTGTGAACTTCCTTCATGCCTGGCTACCTTGCTGTCTTTTTACTGAGCAGGAAACCAAGGGGGGATTATTACAGTTTGGGGGCCTATAGATAGGGAGATTGTGTAGAGGAGGGGAGGGCACTGGAGTCTAACATGTTTATCCTGCAGATGTTGAAGAGATACGTTTTGGCTGGAAGAAGTCATCATGGCGGTCTGATGCGAAAGAAGAAGCAAAGAAAAGAGAGTGTTGCTGATCAGAAAATATGTCATCTCTGAGTAACTTTAAAGGGGTACTCCGGTGAAAAACTTTTTTTTTTAAATAAACTGGTGCCAGAAAGTTAAACAGATTTGTAAATTACTTATATTAAAAAATCTTAATCCTTCCTGTACTTATTAGCTGCTGAATACTACAGCGGAAATTATTTTCTTTTTGAAACACAGAGCTGTCTGCTGACATCATGAGCACAGCGCTCTCTGCTAACATCATTTTAGGAACTGTCCAGAACAGCATATGTTTGCTATGGAGATTTCCTTTTACTCTGGACACTTCCTAAAATGGACAGAGATGTCAGCAGAGAGCACTGTGCTCGTGATGTCAGCAGTCAGCTCTGTGTTTCAAACGGAAAATCATTTCCACTGTAGTATTCAGCAGATAATAAGTACAGGAAGGATTAAGATTTTTTAATAGAAGTAATTTACAAATCTGTTTAACTTTCTGGCGCCAGTTGATTTAAAAAAAAAAAAAAGTTTTTCACCGGAGTACCCCTTTAACCCCTTAACGTCGCAGGACGTATATTTATGTCCTGCGCCGGCTCCCGCGATATGAAGCGGGATCGCGCCGCGATCCCGCATCATATTGCGTCGGTCCCGGCGCTCATCAACGGCCGGGACCCGCGGCTAATACCACACATCGCCGATCGCGGCGATGTGCGGTATTAACCCTTTAGAAGCGCCGCTTCTAAAGTGAAAGTGACCCGGCCGCTCAGTCGGGCTGCTCGGGACCGCCGCGGTGAAATCGTGGCGTCCCGAACAGCTAACCGGACACCGGGAGGGCCCTTACCTGCCTCCTCGGTGTCCGATCGGCGAATGACTGCTCCGTGCCTGAGATCCAGGCAGGAGCAGTCAAGCACCGATAACACTGATCACAGGCGTGTTAATATACGCCTGTGATCTGTGTAAAAGATCAGTGTGTGCAGTGTTATAGGTCCCTATGGGACCTATAACACTGCAAAAAAATGTTAAAAAAAAGTGTTAATAAAGGTCATTTAACCCCTTCCCTAATAAAAGTTTGAATCACCCCCCTTTTCCCATAAAAAAAATAAAACAGTGTAAAAAAATAAATAAATAAACATATGTAGTATTACCGCGTGCGTAAATGTCCGAAATATAAAAATATATCATTAATTAAACAGCACGGTCAATGGCGTACGCGCGAAAAAATTCCAAAGTCCATAAAGCGTATTTTGGTCACTTTTTATACCATTAAAAAATGAATAAAAAGTGATCAAAAAGTCCGATCAAAACAGAAACCATACCGATAAAAACTTCAGATCACGACGCAAAACATGAGCCCTCATACCGCCCTGTACGTGGAAAAATAAAAAAGTTATAGGGGTCAGAAGATGACATTTTTAAACGTATACATTTTCCTGCATGTAGTTATGATTTTTTCCAGAAGTGCGACAAAATCAAACCTATATAAGTAGGATATCCTTTTAACCGTATGGACCTACAGAATAATGATAAGGTGTAATTTTTACCGAAATATGCACTGCGTAGAAACGGAAGCCCCCAAAATTACAAAATGGCGTTTTTTTTCCGATTTTGTCGCACAATGATTTTTTTTTTCCGTTTCGCCGTGCATTTTTGGGTAAAATTACTAATGTCACTGCAAAGTAGAATTGGCGACGCAAAAAATAAGCCATAATATGGATTTTTAGGTGGAAAATTGAAAGGGTTATGATTTTTAAAAGGTAAGGAGGAAAAAACGAAAGTGCAAAAACGGAAAAACCCTGAGTCCTTAAGGGGTTAATCACGTTTGTGATATATAAATCCTGAGCACAGCTGGTATCTACCTCTATATGGTGAATGTATGTGGAAATATTGGTCTTTTGTATAGTCGATCTTATTTAGTAACAAAATACCAGTATTTAGTAAGTGGTAATGGTGGTGGTGGTAATGATGTTGTGGTGTAATTTGTCCCTTACTGGAAACACATAAAACTAGCAGTGCGCACATTTAAAAAAAAAAAAAAAAAAAAAAAAAAAACATTTGTACTGGTAATATTAGTATTACTGGCCTCGGTTTTGGTCAGTAACAGTATGAAGGTAATATGTATGGTGATAATATTCCTCCATGTATACTGGTATTATTGATAATATTGGTCTCAGTATACAGAATTTGGTCAGTAACAGTATGATGGTAATGTGTGTGGTGATGATATTCCTCCTTGTATACTGGTATTTTTGTTATATTGCTCTCAGTATAAAGGATTTGATCAGTAACAGTATGCAAGTAATATTGTCAGGGACGGACCAGGGGACAGGGAGAGTGAGCCCTAAACTGACCCTAAAACTGCTCTCCCTGCCTACTTGTCCATCTACCCTAAACGGTGGATTGACAACTGGGTCCCGGTCCCTTCCTGAGTTAAAGTGCAGGGGCCTAATAAAAACACATACTAATAAATAGTCGGTCACAAACAAGAAACATAACAGGAGCATGGAACTCAATAGTGTAGGTTCAGAGGACACAGATCAGTGAGCAGCACAGGGGACACTATGGATCAGCGGTCATGAACAGAGGACACTATAGGTCAGCGGACATGAACAGAGGACTCAGTGGTCGTGAACAGAGGACACTATAGATTCATGGTCGTGAACAGAGGACACTATAGATCAGTAGTCATGTACGGAACTCCAAAGATCTGAAATCAAGAACTAATAAAAATAGGGTTCAAAACACCAGACTTTAGGAACAGACAGGAATATAGCATAATCCCCCAGAACATCCAGTAGACACAAAGTCTCCATGGACCAGAAACAGGGATCAATCGCTAATCAGAAATATTTGCATTCCCTATGCAAAACCTCCAGTAGACAAGGAGTCCCATGGAGCAGTAACAGGGATGCCTAGATACACAGGATACATTTATAGAACACTGTTCACACTGAACACACAAACCGGACACTCCACTCAACTATAGGAGGAGCCATTAATAATAAATCCAAATAGACTACTGGCCAGCGGCACACTCCACCATGTGGTCAGGATGCTGGCCCAGTAGGAAAACAGAAATATAAAACACAGAACTTCCCATTAACGGATACAAGAGAAAACACAGTGTGAACAGACACATAACAGAAAGGATAAACAAATCCTAAAACCGACTAAACAAACACAGCTTAAAATCCACTAAGAGCATGCCACCTAACATGGCTTAAACCAGAAAATACAAAGTGCATGCTAAAACAGAGATAGTAATTTAAAAGATCAAACAAAGCGTGTTTCACCAAGCCTTCATTAGCAGCATAGCTAGCATGTTAGCAGCTAGACATCAGGAAGTCCATCAGTAAATGAAGTCAGGATGAAATGAAGTCAATCACCAGCCCAGAGGTTAGACTGGGCTGACTATAAATAGACACACCCTAAAGGCCATTGACTAACAGAGGCTGAGGCTGAAAAAAACAGAGACATTAACTATTCCCTGAGAAGAGAACATAAAACTGTTCACACACAGCAAATCCAAGAGCTGTGTGTGTATACAGACCAGGACAGACATGACAAATATGTATGGTGATAATATTCCTCCTTGTATACTGGTATTATTGGTTATATAGGTCTCAGTATAGAGGATTTAGTCAGTAACAGTATGATGGTAATATGTATAGTGATAATATTCCTCCTTGTATACTGGTATTATTGGTAATATTGGTCTCAGTATAGAGGATTTGGTCAGTAACAGTATAATGGTAATTTGTATGGCTATATTCTAGCTATGGCCCTGCCATGACAACTTACAGTGATGCATGTTTATGACACATGGATACATATACAACACACAATCCCCGCATAATCACACATACAACAGACAATCATCACATAATTACACAAATAGCACACAATCACCACATAGTCATGCATACAACACACACTAGATGTAACATGCATACATACAGAGTCACATATATGCACATTACTACAGAAATGAATAGCTATCTATCTTACTGCTAGTGAGGCTAGAAAACACATGAAGTACCATGACAGTAGTGCTGTGAGGTCACTTTATTTTCATGTCAGGGACCCGTTCCTGTGTAGATCATGGTTTTCATGGGAATGCAGGACAGTAATGAGTTAACTCTGCTTCTTCTGCAGTCGGGGTTGACAGGAGGGACTGTACAGAGCTGGTTTTTTGTCACTGTGTAAAGGCTGCTAGTTCTTATGTACCTGCACTCTATATGTACTCCCCTCCCCCTCCTTTCTGTCTCCATGGCTGAACCGTGCAGATCAATCCCATTCATGTTACTTCCTGACAGAGAAAAGGACACTTTTAGGAAGAGCATCAAAAGAGCAGGGACTCAGGCCCTCTTTCTAGTCAATACGTGCACGTCCCTGCTGCTACCACCAGCCCACTTACCCACAGACTAAGAAGTACACAGACATGGCAGGGGAAAATTAGGGGAGGCATTCTCATCAAATGTAATTGTTTCATTGTTTCAAAGTTAAAGAGGTATATCCAGCTCAACATTTGTGGCTTATCTCTAGATTTGGCACCTCTGACCCTAGATGCGATTCTATAAACTGATTTCTTGGGAGATAAATGTAGCCAACTGTGTTTACCACAAAAAGGGTGGACAGGGTCATAGGCCGCCATTCTAGAGACAGGTATAGACCCACATCTATCAGGCATTTATGCCATAAATGCTGAGATGGAAACACTTATTTAGCTGGTATAATTGTATTGATAAATCACCTTGGATATTTCTTTATCTGTCAATAAATTATTTGGTATGAAGCACTTCCATGTATAAATCAATGCAGGAATTGATTATGTAACATTTCTGAATCCGACTTTTATTAGTTAAATGCTAAATGAAAGGGAAATTCAGCTGTGTGTCTGATTAACAGAACATTTACAGTATCTAATTCCCAAAATGTTTATTGCCACCGCATATTAAATGAAGAAACACTTTCTTCTGGAACTATCAAACATTGTCTATGTGAGACTTGAGCCCGCATCAGGATAATATGATGAGATTCAAACATGCAGCTTCTATACATAATCTCTGGCCGGATGTGCAAATATATACACCCAGGTTCTCTGTTATCAATGCAAATCCAGTGCTGGGGCAGTCAGGGGAAATCAAAGAATACATTATATTTACAAATAAGTAGTAGGGCAAAGAATATTTTCCGAGAAGATTATGCTGAATGTTGAGAGCTTTTATCTCAGCAGAGTTGAAATATCTGCATAAAGTGAATAGTGAGATAAATAGATGTTCCTTATCGAATGTCACATTCACATTATAATAATTGTCTACTTTTGCATGTATTTATTAAAGAAAAGTAAAATTTAGAGATTTTGACTCTGCCCAGATGCGCACCAAAAACAAAGCTGTTTTATCGATCATAGGATATTGTAAATGTTAATTCAAAAAAGATGTTGCAAAAAGTAAAGGCCTGTAGTTCATGTAACATCAGTGGTAAATAGAGAGTGACTGAATATAAAAGCAAAACTGGCTTAGTTGCTCATAGCGACCAATCACAGCACAGATTTGATTATCAAGAGATACCGTATATCCTCAAGTATAAGCTGAGTTTTTCAGCACAATTTTTTGTGCTGAAAACTCCCCCCTCGGCTTATACTCGAGTGAACTCTCCGCCTGTCAATCCCTTCTCAGTAGTCTTCAACCTGGGGACCTCACGCTGCTGTGCACGGACGTCCCTGTTTGTCGTCGTCAAGGCAACGTCACTAGTCCGGGGCCGGGCCCGGAGCGGAGAAGAGGGCATCCCGGGGATAATGGACAGCCCGGAATGACTAACCCTCCCCACCGGACGGTCCCTGCAGCATAGATGGCCTGGACCAGCTCACCCTTCCTTCCCACCGAGGGGAGGTGAGTAGAAAACTAAAGGAGGGGGGTTTGGATGATGACGAAAGCCGATGGCTGTCCGGGCATGCTGGCAGTTGTAGTTTTGCAACATCTGGAGGTCCGCAGGTTGAAGACCACCGAGGGATTGACAGGCAGTGATGATGAAGGGGGGGGGGGATGATGACGGGGTGATGATGAAGGGGGGATGATGACAGGGTGATGATGAAGGGGGGATGATGGTGATGATGACGGGGGTGTTAATGACGGGGATCTGGATGATGACAGGGGGGGGGGGGATGATGTATTTCCCACCCTAGGCTTATAGTCGAGTCAATAACTTTTCCTGGGTTTTTGGGGTGAAATTAGGGGCCTCGGCTTACATTCGGGTTGGCTTATACTCGAGTACATGCAGTACATTTGAAATATGCCTACATAGTGTGATGGTGACATCGAGGAAAGAAAAAGCTTTTTGTGTGTTGGAATTTGCAAGAATTGGGTCTGTTGTGACTATACAGTGAAACTTTGGTAAATGTGTTCTGGATAAAAACATTTCACATTTGGTAAAGCAAATAAAAGCCGCTTGGTGTTAATGTCATCGGGAAAGACTCAAGAATAGACAGTGAACAGGTGTACGAGCCTGGTCATAGAAAGTTGACCAGACTAACTAGTATGAAACTACAGATCTCACAAACCAAGGCATGAAGTATCTTACAAAAATGTCTCAGTTATAAGCCATACAGATTACATCTTCTTTAGGAGATGAAACCAGAAACCAAACCAAACCCTGTTACTTGATCTGCAGGAACGATTGGAAAAGGACACATTTACTGACAGGCTGATGTTTAGAAATGAGGCAACCTTGGGGGCGTGGCTTGGCGGTTGAGATGAGCGGTCGCACGCTGTGAGTGCTCCCGCTTAGAACCTGCATTTAACTTATCCTGAGGTGAATCCTGGAGTCCCTGACCCCACAGACTCGGCTGAGGACCCGCATTATGGCCTCTAAACAAGACCCGACGAGAAACAGGGATCGACCGGCCGTGGAAAAGCTCCGGGACTATGCCCGCGCTGTCAGGCAAGATGGCGCCGCTCAGGCCGGGGCGCGTGTTCCACCAGCGGCTGAGGAGGAAGGAGAGGCTCCACATCGTGAAGAGGGAGCAGATTCTACTGACCTTA
Organism: Hyla sarda; assembly: GCF_029499605.1. Lineage (NCBI taxonomy): Eukaryota > Metazoa > Chordata > Amphibia > Anura > Hylidae > Hyla > Hyla sarda. The sequence continues at coordinate 387,685,582 of NC_079189.1, read as the reverse complement.
CCCTTCGAGAGGTGAGCGATACCCTCCTGATGGCGATCCAGACATGTCGCACTTCTCTCACCGGAAAGCTAGAAGAGGTCAGGGTGGACGTGGGCCTCCTACGGCAGGACTTTCAGACCCTGAGGGAGCGGGTGACGGAGACTGAGACGCGCATCTCCACCCTGGAAGACACGGTACAGCCTCTACCCTCTTCACTCCGCGAGGTCCGGGAGCAGCTGGATTTGGCCCGTCAGAAGAATGACGACCTCGAGAACCGGCTGCGCCGGAATAACATTAGAGTGATCGGTCTTCCTGAGCGGGCGGAGGGTCAGAACCCGGGGGCCTATGTGGAGTCCTGGATAAAAGAGCTTTTTCCGGATGCCCCATTCTCAGCTGCTTACGCCGTGGAGAGAGCACACCGAGTACCATCTAAGCCTCCGATCCCTGGTGCACCTCCTCGTCCTCTATTGGCGAGGTTTCTCAACTGCAATGATCGGGACTTGATCCTCCGCTCTGCCCGGCGGCTGCCGGAGATCATAGTGCAGAACGCAAAGGTGTCCATTTTCCCGGACTTCTCCTCTGATCTTCAACGCAAGAGGGCCTCGTTTACTTCTATCAAGGCGCGGCTGAGAGAGAGAGGGGTACCATATTCCATGGCATACCCTGCCCGGTTGAGAATCGTGGATGGTGACCGGGCGATTTTCTTTACTTCCCCGCAGGATGCGGATGACTGGCTACGGCGCCAACGTTGATCCGGATCCTGTAGGTGACCCCGGATTATGTGGGGAGATGGAGATGCTGGTACAGGACCTCCTGCCATGACCTTTACCCTCCCTCTCCTTACCTCTACCCCCCTGTATGGCCCCGGTCTCCTGGACCCCTCTGCGGAGCTCAAGGTACTGTGCTTCCTCTTCCCCCCTCCCCGGGAGCCTAGTCTCCCCGGACCCTCCACTCTCCCCATGCACCTAATGCCTCCCTGATGATCCCAGGCCTTACCTCTCCCTTCCCTCGCCCCCATCCTGTTGCTTACTTTGGACTGCTGTGTGCCCTGATTCAGGACTGTTCCTCCGGGACTGCATGAGGGCCCTACCCTGACCCTCTGAAGGGATTTACTCTGTCCCTCTCCAGTCTATCTTCCACGTCACCCTGTCCCTTTTTCCTTGGTCGGTCCATTTTTTTTTCTTTTTTTTTCCCCTTTTTTTTTTATTTTTATTTTTTGAGTCACGGACTTGGAGGACGTCGGCCGCTGGACTACTAGTACGCGATCTTTATCTGGTCTCCTTCCCCCCTCCCTGATGTGCCATTTTTTCCCCCCCCCTTCCCATTCTCCCTTCCTAACCAACAAACCCCCCCCCCATTTTGGTGCCTTAGGCCTTTTGTTCCTCGACTACCAGGACTGTCCCTTGCTGTGTGACTCCTGTTTGCTGGGGTTATAAATTTTTCTTTTTTTTTTTTTTGTTTTGTTTTTTCCTTTTTCTTCCCTTTTTTTTTTATTTTTTCCATTTGTGGGGGGGTCGGGGTGGCGGGTGGACAATCTCTTGAGGAGGGGATGGGATTTACTGTTGATCATATGAGTTTCTCATGTTCTATTTCCTCTCTCTCTCTCCTGCTTCCCCTATCCTTCTCTCCTTCGTAGGACCCTCCCTCCACCCCCTGTTCTTCCCCCTCCCGTCCCCCCTCTCTCTCCTTCCTCTCTCCTTCCTCTCTCCTTCCTTTTCTCTTCCTCCTTTTCCCCTTCCCCCCCCCTCGGGTCTTTTTTTTCTTTTCTTTTCTTTCTTCCTGTATTCTCCTCCACTTCTTCTCTCGGGTCCCAGTTGGACTAGTATTCTCCTACTGATTGATGTACATACTCAGGGTTCTCCACTGTTAGCATGTATGAGCAGGTTCTCCCCACTAGATGGAGCTGTTGCTCCACTGATGCTTATGCAACACTGGTATAAATATGTTTACTGTTTGATTTATTTACTGTTCCCCTACTTAGTTTGGGGTTTCATTTTGCCTCCAAGATACCTACCCGCGAGGTCGCCTATTAGTAGGGTTTTGTGTCTAACCACTTCAGTACTACGGTCTATATATGGTCCCACGCATCCCTGTCAGTATTTCTCACCCCGGCTGGGGCATGTATGTCTTCTCTGTCTTTACCTCTCCCCCTGCTGTTTTATGTGTTGTCTCTTCTTATGGCTGATATTAAGATAATGTCATGGAATGTTAGAGGAGCACGCACCCCGCGCAAGCGCACTATGATATTCTCCCATATTAGGAAATATCAGCCTCATATTGTGGCACTGCAGGAGACACATCTTACTCCAGATAGAGCTGGTCAGTTTTCTAAACCCTGGGTCCAATGGTCCTTGCACTCCTATCACACGTCCTTCTCAAGGGGGGTTTCCCTACTGGTTAGTCGGAGAGTGAGGTGGGACCCGGTTACAGTACGTAAGGATTCACAGGGTCGTTTTATCTTTGTATACGCATTTTTAAATAATGTGCCTTTTGTCTTCTTATTCATATACAACCCTCCCCCCGCCTCTATGGATATACTCCATAAGGCGGTTACATTCGCAGCTAGTTATCCCTCTGCCCGTGTCCTCTGTATGGGGGACTTCAACATGGTACCGAATCCGTCCCTAGATCGTCATAGCCCCAGGGGGATCCCGGCGGGAGTTGGGGGTGGCCCTTTATCGCTGTTTTTGGAGGAGGTTGGATGGGTAGACATTTTTAGGGCCAGGTACCCTCAGGCTAGGCAATACTCTTGTCACACTCTGGGCAGAAATGCGCTGTCCAGGATTGACCTTGCATGTGGCAACTCGCTCCTTCTTCCCCAAGTTTCAGCGGTTTCCTATGAACCGCGGGCTATATCAGACCATTCCCCCCTAATGCTTGATGTCTCCATGGTAGATCCTGGTTCACCGCGGAGGTGGAAAATCCACCCTTTCTGGCTGGAACAGATAGGCCCCTGCGACCGTATTCCGGACCAGCTTCGAGTCTTTCTTGAGGCTAATTCCCCTGGGAGTTCCCCCACCCTGGTATGGGAGACACTGAAAGCGTATTTGAGGGGGTGTTTGCGCTCCACTATCTCCTTTCTCAAAAAGTCAGCGTCTAGGCGGGAGGAGGAGCTGGCTGGACGATGTGCGGAGTTGGAGGCCCGATACGTTGCGGACTCATCCGAGGCTAATAAGGTTGAATGGCTGTGTGCGGGGCGGCAATATATGTTGCACCTCTCAGAGAAGGCCAATAGAAAGCTGTTTTTCACAAAACAATTCTACTTTGAACATGGCAATCAATCTAGTAAGCTGTTAGCACATATAGTCAGGCAGAACTCTTCTGCCCCTGCGATTCTTAAGATAGTGGCCTCGGATGGGTCCGAGCTGTTGGGGGTTGCGGACATTGCGTGTTGCTTTGCCACATACTACTCTAATCTTTATTCTTCACAGGTGCAATATGGTGCTGAGGAGTTGGACACCTACCTGGACGGTATTGACTTTCCGGTACTATCGGATAGTGATCGGATGATGTTGGAGGCCCCCCTCTCCTTACTGGAGATTCAGGATGCCATGGGGGACATGACTAAAGGTAAATCTCCGGGCCCTGATGGCCTTCCACTGGAGATTTACTTGCGGTATTCCGACATGCTCCTTCCTTCCCTGCTTGCAATGTTTGAACGGGCATTTGAGGATGATATTCTACCAGCCTCTATGTATGAGGCAACCATAGTTGTCCTCCTAAAACCTGATAAAAATCCTGTGGAGTGCGGTTCTTACAGACCCATTTCGCTGCTGAATCTGGATTATAAAGTGCTTACGAAAGTTTTAGCTAACCGATTGAACAAGGTAATCCTATCCATAATTCACCCAGATCAATCCGGCTTTATGCCTGGCAAATCCACATCCGATAACATCCGTAGGGTACAGGCGGCTGTCCAGGTGGGTAACGCTCTGGGGGGAGATTGGGCTTTGGCGTCGCTGGACGCCGCCAAGGCCTTTGATTCCGTGGAATGGGGTTATTTGCAGGCTACCCTTGTTAAATTTGGTTTTGGTCCTAATTTTAGAAAATGGGTGTCCCTCCTGTACAGATGCCCGCAGGCCCAGATCCTGGTGAATGGTGTATGTTCCTCCCCATTTGCTCTCGGCCGGGGCACACGTCAGGGGTGTCCCTTGTCCCCGCTTCTGTTTGCGGTGGCAGTGGAGCCCCTCACCCTCCGCATTCGGCAGGATCCTGGCTTCCGAGGTATGTCTACGGGGGGCCGGGAGGAGCGCATAGGCCTCTATGCCGATGATATGGTGTTATTCCTCTCTGACCCTACATTGATGCTACCCTATGTCATGACACTCATGGACCGATTTGGGTATTTCTCGGGTCTACTCATTAACTGGACTAAGTCTGCAGTGATGCCGCTTCTGTCTAGGGATTGGCCCCCGGTAATGAATGGCCTCCCGGTGGTTTCCTCATTTAAGTATTTGGGGGTGCACATTCACAGAGATCCTTTGCTTGACCTGTCCGCCAACATACTCACTCTACTTCCTTATGTTAAAGCGAAGTTCCGGGTGTGGACCACGCTCCCATTGTCGGTCGCTGGCCGTATCAATCTTATTAAACTCATTGTCTTACCTAAGTGCCTTTATGCGCTGGAGCATGCCTCAGTGCCTGTACCTAGACACTTCTTTGATTCTCTTCACTCCCTTCTTTCACCATTTATTTGGGGCCCCAATAGACCTAAAATTCGGCTAACCACGTTACAACGCCCCAAGTTGGCGGCGGGAATGTCACTCCCTGATTTTTATTTATATTATTTGGCCGGTCAACTTCGGTATATCAGGCACTGGATCTCTGGGGATGTGGTGCCAGACTCCGAACAGTCCCTAGCTAGGTCTGTCCCGATAATGTCCCTTAGGATGCTGCTAGATAGTCCTGTCATGGGTGGTAGAGCTTATCTCCAACTTCATAAGCTGGCTATAAAGGTGTGGCGGGCTGTTAAGGGGATATATGGATATACTGACATCGCTGAGGATACCCCTCTATGGCATAATCCTCAACTTCCTCAAGTGAGCGATGCTCTGGACCCAGTCTTCTGGCAGAACGCGGGGGTGCTCACCTTGGGGCATGTTTATCGTGACAATGTGCTCTGTTCATTTGATCAGCTGCAATCCAGTCATGCTCTTCCCAGAAACAGTTTTTTTAAATACCTCCAGCTCCGACATGCCCTGAATGCCCAGTTCCCCATTGGGAGCCCATCGATATCAGCGTTTCCCCTCATCGGGGTTCTGAAGTCACAGGGTCCCAGGGGGCTGGTGTCCATCCTGTACACGCACCTTATTCAGGCCAAGAACTCCCGCAATCCAGTACCGGCGGTCCGGCATTGGGAATCCCATATCCCTAATTTGACTAAGGATGTATGGGAGGACATTTTTTCCTCCCACATGTTAGTGTCCCCGGCGGCGAATAATAAATTGATCCAATTGAACATTATACACTACAGTTATATCACTCCTTTAAGGCTCAATAGAATGGGTCGTTCAGACTCCGATGCTTGTCATCGTTGTAGCGCTGCCAGGGCAGACTTTTGGCATTTGATTTGGGCTTGCCCATATATCGCAGCTTTCTGGCATGCAGTGCTCACTTTTTTAGCTACTCTGGCTCAACCTTCCCTATCTCTTGATCCTTTGATCTGCCTTTTTGGTATCTTAGATGAAGAGATATGGACACATCACGTACGTACGTTTTTGCGGGAAACTCTGTTCTTGGCCAGGAAGGCTATTGCTCTTAAATGGATGGACCCCGGCTCTCCTACCCTGACTCAATGGAAGGCTATGGTAAATGCTACATTGCCTTTCTCACACATAGTGTACAAAAATAGGAAGTGCCCGGGTAAATTTTATTCTGTGTGGGGTGGTTGGTGTTCCTCTCCCTTGACTCAATGCTCGTATTCTGTGACCCCCTCTGGGACAGTGTAAGATACATTGATGCTATGCTTGCTATCTGTGGTCTCTACTAACCTTCGTTTCTCTTTCTGTGTACGTCTGTTGATTCTTTTTCTACCTCTTTGGATGCGTGGGTGCCTTTCGGGATTATTTATCATGGGTTATTTGATGGTACCACTAACTAGTGATAGTATTGGTGCTCCTCGCGGGATGGTATACGATTGCTAAATTTGGCGAATGTTCGCCTTCTTGTTCTATTTTGTTCTCAGTTTCCCTACCTCAGTTGGGTAGTGTTTTATGACTTCGACGTTTACCATGTGATGTAACCTGGAGTATCCTGTCGCTTACATTCTGTAAATTGATGTATGGTCTCATGACCCTTTTCTATGTACTGTGGATATGCTTCATGTTCACTTTAATGGGCCTGTGGTCTACAGTTATTTACTTTTCAATAAAACGAATTTAAAAAAAAAAAGAAATGAGGCAACCTTTCACCTCAGTGGGAAGGACAAGTGCCTCAACATTAGAATTTGGGGCTCAGAAAATCCATGTGCTCTTATGTAGCACAGGAGGGATTCACCCAAAGTAAAAGTATTCTGTGCAATGAGCAGGTGCAAAGTCTACAGTCCCTTCTTTTTAACCAACAATACTTTCACTGGCAACTCCTACCTGGACAAATTAAAGGAATGGCTTATGCTAGAAATAGAGGAGAATCTTCCAAATGTAGTCTATCAGCAGGATGGTGCATCTCCACATTTCTATTTGGATGTTCGCCGATACCTGAATAAAACTCAGCTACGCCAACACACCAATGTTGCGCTGGCCTCCATGATATCCAGATGTAACACCCTGCAATGTCTTTCTGTGGGGCAACATCTGCCCCCAGCCACAGGATTTAAACAATCTGAAAAGATGTTTCACTGAAAGAGTGAATTCCATATCCAAGGATATGCTGGCACAAGTCTGGGCAGAACTGGACTATCACCCAGACATCTGCTGTGTCACCAATGGAAATCACTTTGAACATCTGTAGTGTATAAATAATACTTAGATAGATAGTGAGCCCTCATGTCCATACATTTGTGTTATAAACTCTTGGTTATACAGTAGATATGTGGCCATCATTTTACACCATCTTTTTTTAATCACTCTGTATATGAAACACATTTTAATCAACTAACTGGAATTAAACTTTCATCTGCACCTATTTTACAGTAGGGCTCCTCTTACCAGACCAGCTGCAGAGATAATAATGATGCACAATAATGATGCAGTTTGGGGTTTTCATTATTATTATATTTTCAATTTAAACAGCCAATTTGTATACCTACCATAAAATTGTCCATCCTCCCCACCATTTATTTTGTTACATACAACTTTCTGGTTGTTCAAGGGTCTGTGCTTGTCTTGGGGCTAAATGGCTATGTTGTGAGATTTCCTTAACACTGTGGCTAGCTTTTTGTGAACTGATATTTCCTGTTTGAATTTCCTTCTTTGCTTTCAAATCCCATAATTCTATTTTCCTCCCCCCCCCCCACACACACATCAGCCACCCCACCAATTGAAACATAAAGTGGTTTTCAATCAAGGTGCCTACAGCTGTTGAAAAACTACAATTAGTTGCAGATTGATCTCTCTCCTACCTAAGCGATTGCTCCACTCATTGAAGCAGACAGGCTCCCTGTCATCAAGTGACTAGTGAGTCATTGCAATCTGGGAAAAATCTGAGACAACAGTCATTTTGTATGCTGTTAAAAAGAAACATTGTGGCAAAGATCACATAAGAATTGTGAGACCACAGTCACACACAGGTACAGACACTTTATTATACACTACACTATCTTTACAGCCCCTGTAGCATAGTCAAATAAAAAACAAAAACATTCCTGGAATACCCCTTTAATTATGCAGCCACCGGCAACAAACAACAACCGCAACATTAGAAAATACTCTTAAAGGAGATGTATCATGCTGAAAACTTGTCCCCTATCAAACGGATACGTTTTAGATCCGGGAGGAGGGGGGGGGGTGGGATCCATCCACTGAGACCCCAACACGATCTTCAGCATGGGGCCCTAGCTCTCCCTGGGCATGGTGTATGTCCACTCCAGCACGAAACAGTGGACGACATGCCCCCTCCACATATTTCTATGGGAGAGCTGGAGATTGGGGAACGGCTCTCCCAAAAAGATACACAGAGGGGTGATCTAAAACTTATCCCCTATCCTTTGGATAGAGGATAAGTGTTTTTGGCATGATATATCTCCTTAAAATCCTTTTACTATATAAATCCCTTGCGACTTATTGGCTTTTCCTTAATTTTTTTCTCTCTCATTTTTAGGTGTATTGGTTGTTTAACTGTTTTTATAACACATGATGTACATGTATACAACGTCTACAACCAGGTACTGCGGCGTAAGCTCTGAAGCTTAAAGGGGTACTCCGGTGAAACCCTTTTTTCTTTTAAATGAACTGGTGGCAGAAAGTTAAACATATTTGTAAATTACTTCTATTAAAAAATCTTAATCCTTCCTGTACTTATTAGCTGCTGAATACTACAGAGAAAATTATTTTCTTTTTGGAATGCTCTCTGATGACATCACAAGCACAGTTCTCCCTGCTGACATTATTATAATCATAATAACGCTTTATTTATTGTTGTCCTTAGTGGGAATTGAAGTGGGATTGCAAGGCAGCAGTGCTAGCCACTGAGCCACCATGCTGCCCTTAGCATACATCTGCTATGCATGGTTGCTAAAATGGACAGAGATGTCAGCAGAGAGCACTGTGCTCGTGATGTCATCAGTGTTCCAAAAAGAAAGGAATTTCCTCTGTACCATACAGCAGCTAATAAGTACTGGAAGGATTAATATTTTTTTAATAGAAGTAATTTACAAATATGTTTAACTTTCTGCCACCAGTTGATTTAAAAGAAAAAAGGTTTTCACTTGAGTACCCCTTTAACTCACTCTATAGATGGTAGATGCCAGCTGCTATCAGTACATAGAGATCATGCTATTTAAAGGGGTACTCTGGTGGAAAAAATTTTTTAAATCACCTGGTGCCAGAAATTTTACCTCTTAAGGACTCAGGGCGTACCTGTATGCCCTGTGCCCGGTCCCGGTCTATAACGCTGGGTCACGTCGTGACCCTGCATCATAGCGGGTCAGTCCCGGCGGCTAATGCAAGCCCGAACCTTGGGCGAATAGGATGCAGAAACAAACGTTGTGCCGCATGCAATTAACCCTTCTAAAAGTTGATCGCCCCATCTAAAGTAACAAAAATACACTCCCGACCATTCAGTTGAGATGATCGGGACCATCGCAGGGCAATTGAGATGTCCCGATCAGCTAGAACAAGAGCAGAGGGTCTGTTACCTGCCTCCGGCACGTCTGATCGGCGGTTGATTGCTCCATGCCTGAAATCCAGGCTTGAGCAATCGACCGCAGATAACACTGATCATTGCCATGTCAACGCATAGCAGTGATCTGTGTAGAAGATCAGTGTGTGCAGTGTTAAAGCCCCTAAAGTGTAAAAAATTAATCATTTAACCCCTTCCCTAATAAAAGTAAGAATAACCCCCATTTTCCCATTTAAAAAAAACTGTGTAAATAAAAAACATATGTGGTATTTCTGCGTGCATAAATGTCCGAACTATAAAAATATATAATTAGTTAAAAAGTATGGTCAATGGCGTACGAGCAAAAAATTCCAAAGTCCAAAATAGCGTATTTTTTGTCACTTTTTATATCATGAAAAAATGAATAAAAAGCGATCAAAAAGTGTGATCAATATAAAAATATTACCACTAAAAACTTCAGATCAAGTTATAGGGGTCAGAAGACAACAATTTTAAACATATTCATTTTCATGCATGTAGTTAGGATTTTTTCCAGAAGTAAGACAAAATCAAACCTAAATACGTAGGTTATCATTTTAATTGTATGGATCTACAGAATAAAGAAAAGGAAGGTGTCATTTTTACCGAAAAATGCACTGTGTAGAAACGGATGACCCCAAAAATTACAAAAAAGCATTTTTTGTCAATTTTGTCACACAATTATTTTCTTCCATTTTGCTGAGGATTTTTTGATAAAATTACTAATGTCACTGCAAAGTAGAATTGGTGGTGCAAAACATAAGCCATAATATGGAATTTTTGGTGCAAAATTGAAAGGGTTATGATTTTTAAAAGGTAAGGAGGAAAAAACTAAAGTGCAAAAACTGAAAAACCCTGAGTCCTTACGGGGTTAAACAGATTTGTAAATTACTTGTAATCTCAGTCCTTCCAGTACTTATCAGCTGCTGTATACTACAGAGGAAGTTATTTTCTTTTTGAATTTCTTTTCTGTCTTACCACAGTGCTCTCTGCTGACACCTCTGTCCATGTCAGGAACTGTCCAGAGCAGGAGAGGTTTGCTATGGGGATATTCTCCTGCTCTGGACAGTTCCTGAAATGGACAGAGGTGTTAGCAGAGAGCAATGTGGTCAGACAGAAAACAAATTTAAAAAGAAAAGAACTTCCTATGGAGCATACAGCAGCTGATAAGTACTGTAAGGATTAAGATTTTTTTTAACCTAATTTACAAATCAGTTTAACTTTCTGGCACCAGTTGATTTAAAAAAAAAAATACATTGGAGTACCCCTTTAAATGACAAAATAATTGTTGCCATGGTTTTAGGGTGATTGGTCTGCTTGACTTTTGGGTAACTTCTGAATGCCTTCGTGCTAGCTATATTGGCTCTGCTAATCTAGTCTTCATCAGACAGACTATACTAGCAAACTGCCAAATTAGCATAGCATTGATCAGTATCTGCAATCCAATGATTGCTTACATAATTTGCCTAAAATGTTTTTTAAAAATTATAGAAAAAGTTTAAAAAAATATCCAAAACGCTCTCCCCTAAGAAAAATTTAAATCATCCCCCTTTTCCCATTTTTTTTTTATAAAAAAAGGAAAGACAAAAGATATTTGATATTGCTGTGTAATATAATTTTTAAGGTACTATACAGTAATTGGCATAAATGAGGAGAGAAGAACAAAATGTCATTTGCGATGCGTAAACATTAAAACCCCAAAATTAGCGTTGTTTTTTTTTTATCGGCTTTGCCATAGATTTTTTGATAAAATAAATAATGTTAAGTACAAAGGGGGAGATTTATCAAAACCTGTCCAGAGGAAAAGTTGCTGAGTTGCCCATAGCAACCAATCAGATCGCTTCTTTCATTTTTGAAAAGGACTGTAAAAAATGAAAGAAGCGATCTGATTGGTTGCTATGGGCAACTCAGCAACTTTTCCTCTGGACAGGTCTTCATAAATCTCCCCCAAAGGGTTCAGCATAAAACAAGCCCTCATATGGCCATGTAGATGTAAAATTGAAAGAGATATGCTTTTAATGGCGTGGAGGAAGAAATTAAAATTAAAAAAATAAAACTGGCTGTGTCATGAAGGGGTTAACCCATTAGTGGCATCTGCCATCCTGCTGAAGCTCAAGGGAACATAGCTTGGGGTGTAATAGGAGATTGGTAAAATGACAGTATGGTGCAATGCATTAAGATTGATGTGTATTTTATACTCCATCAAAGGAATCATATGTTCAAGTCCCCTAGGGGAAGTAAGAGTATCAGTTCAAAAAAGGTTTAAAAAATTAAAATAATAAAAAAAATGATCGTATAAGAAAATCAAAACTATTAAAATCATAATTTATATTGCTTTGATCTGAAGGGTTCGGATTATTAAAATGTGACCTATTTTATATCCTGCACAGTGAAATTCACAATGCCCAAATTTTTTATAGTAAAACTTCACAAACTAGAATACTGCAGTATCACTGTAACCAAATCAAACCACAGAATAAAAATAACATGTCATTTTTAGCACAGAATAAATGCCGTAAAAATACTATGTTAGAAAAACATTACTTTAAAGAAGATCCCTCAAAAAGGCTATGAGGAGGGACAAATAAAGCAGCTTTGGCTCTTTAGAGGCAAAGAGAAAACAATGCAAAATAAATCTATGTCCCTAAGGTATAAATGGCGCTTGGGATACAACTGTTGTCAAGTAAGCACAGTTAACAATTGACTGAGCTCAAAGGAAGATGGTAAGATAGAAGAATACAGTGTAATACAGTGTACAGCATAGTCAGATATATTACTGTATCGAAAGAATAGAGGTTATCATTTAATAAAGCAGCTGGGACAGTTCTAACAGGATTGCGACAAGCTGTCATGCTATTAATACATTCTCTAGTTCCCAACACTAATGGTTAATGGTGTTTGTTTGTCTACCAACATTTGTCTCTAATGTCTTTATGTGCAGATTAATTCATGTTGCGTTGGTGCCATTCCATCTCACAAAAATAAATGTATCTCGGCAAGACAGGAATAAATGTCTAACTGTTTTTGGAACAGCATTAATATACAAGGTACAGCTTGTCTTTTACTTGGTGGATAAAATCCCGTATTGAACCACACATGAAAATCCCTTTACATAAATCATACAAGACATAGAAGATTACTGGCAGTAAAGGATTATCCCAACTCGTAAAACATTCAAGAGTCTTTGGCACTATGTTATCCTTTGCTTTGATTTGCTGGCCACGGGAGATTTAAGATGGAAGTTACAAAAGTCCCAATGCAAATAATCTTATTTTAGGTCCTTTTCAATTTTGAAATGGCAACATTTCCCGAGGTTTCATAAAAGCAAGGCAAATTGATGGTTTGCTAGGGTTACTACTTGGATCCACAATACAGAACATAGAATATTTGTAATAGTTGAAACATATCAAAGATTGTCATGAAGCAGATAGTGTTCACTTTACTGCTATAAGAGAAGATCACTTTATTCTATAGTAAACTTGTCATTTTAATTGAAGTCAAGAAAAGTCCACTTGTGCCACTAGGACATGGGTGTGACTGACAGGTATACACTATTGTACAGCTTAATCTCAAATTCACCCCACGTTTAGCTCAACACATACCCTAAACAGTCCACACTCCAAGAAACACTAGTGCTGCTATCATTTTTTCAGAAATAGGTGATAAGAGCTGAGCCTGGCGAATAAAATTTCCACTCAGACTTGGGGATGACCGCAGCTAGCTGTTCTTCTGAACAGGAGCAGGCTGGGGAGCTACAGGGTGATGAGGAAGAGAAGACAGAGTACCCAGACACACCGTTACCATGTGGTCTCCTCATGCTGCTGGCACATGAAATGAAACTTAATCTATTTAAAATCTTCAATTAAAATTTTCCAAAATATCTTTAATCCTTTAAATTGTGAGGCCCTATGGTCTCGTCAGGCTGTTGCCACCTCCAGGCTGGGTCATTCTGTCCCTATATGGTCTCCTCTTGCTGCCGCCAATTCCAGGCTGTGTCACTGCCAGTCAGATTATGGTCTCCTCATGCTGCTGACACCTCCAGGCTGTGTCATTGTGCCACCATATGGTCACCTTATGCTGTTGGCACCTTAAATCATTTTTTATTTATTTGAATGCATCTAAAATCTTTAATTTAAGTTTTCAAAAATATCTTTAAACTTCTCTTTTATAATGCCCTATGGTCTTGTCGGGCTGCTGCCACCTCTAGCTCTGTCATTGTGCCGCCATGTGACTCCTTGTTATATTGTGTTTTGTGGTCATACAGTATGAGTTCAAAGTAAACGCGTCGTGCACCCTGGACATTAAACTTGAGAATCTAATCAAAATCTTAAATTTAAAGGGGTACTCCGCCCCTAGACATCTTATCCCCTATCCAAAGGATAGGGAATAAGATGTCAGATTGCCGCTGTCCCGCTGCTGGGGACCCTCGGGATCGCTGTTGCGGCACCCCGTTGTCATTACTGCACAGAGCGAGTTCGCTCTGTGCGTAATAACGGGCGATACAGGGGACGGAGCAACGTGACATCATGGCTCCGCCCCACGTGACATCATGACCCGCCTCCTTAAGACAAGTCTATGGCAGGGGCGTGACGACCATAGACTCGTATTGAGGGGGCGGGCCGTGACATCACAAGGGGCGGGGCCGTGATATAACAATACTCCGGCCCCTGTACTGCCCGTCATTACGTGCAGAGGGAACTCGCTCTGTACAGTAATGACAGCGGGGTGCAGCAGCAGCAATCCTGGGGGTCCCCAGTAGCGGGACCGCGGCGATCTGACATCTTATCCCCTATCCTTTGGATAGGGAATAAGATGTCTAGGGGCGGAGTACCCCTTTAAGTAAAAAAAAAATCAATGTACACAAGAATCCAATGAAACAGGTTGGAGCAATAACAATGAGTCATAACTGATTAAATGAAACATTTGCAGTTCCACACAAGGTAAGACAGTCAGGGGGGGGGGGCACTGAGAGGCTGGGGCTGGAACAGGTGGAAGCTCGCCTTGCGGCGAACCGCCAGCTTGATGTTCGCCAGAATGGTTACTCAACATTTTTTTATACATTCAAATTAAATTAAATAAAAATTACATCAAGAAATCTTTTTAATCTCTTCAATTTTGATGCCATATGGTCTCCATGTTGCCACATCCAGATGCTCTGCGGCAGTGATTCTAATAGCGATGCCTGTAATCTGCATGTCATACTGAAGAACACTATTATTTCCCTAACACAGCACACTCCCTATGCGTGTAATGACAAGGCAAAGTGTTCTACACCCCTATTGAGGCTCTCTGTAGCCCAGAAATAGCCGTTTTTAATAGCGATTTGCCACAAATAAATTCGGACCGAAATACATTTTGGCGGAAAATTCAGCAAATTGGCCAAATTAAATTTTTCATAAATTCCTTTGTCTCTAATAAGGCCGTTTTAGACTTTAGTATGCAAAAATACAGTGTCTACTAGTTACAAGAAAAAAAGAAATAAAGGCAGAAATGCTCAATGACACAACACCCTTTCAACCTCAAGGAAAAGTTTGGTCCTGCCAGAGCTAGTTCTGTAAGAACCTGATGTTACTTAACCCCTTAAGGACTCAGCCCATTTTGGCCTTAAGGACTCAGACAATTAAATTTTTACGTTTTCATTTTTTCCTCCTCGCCTTCTAAAAATCATAACTCTTTTATATTTTCATCCACAGACTAGTATGAGGGCTTGTTTTTGCGCGACCAGTTGTCCTTTGTAATGACATCACTCATTATATCATAAAATGTATGGCGCAACCAAAAAACACTATTTTTGTGGGGAAATTAAAACGAAAAACGCAATTTTGCTCATTTTGGAAGGTTTCGTTTTCACGCCGTACAATTTATGGTAAAAATGACGTGTGTTCTTTATTCTGAGGGTCAATACGATTAAAATGATACCCATTATTACATACTTTTATATTATTGTTGCGCTTAAAAAAAATCACAAACTTTTTAACCAAATTAGTACGTTTATAATTCCTTTATTTTGATGACCTCTAACTTTTTTATTTTTCCGTATAAGCGGCGGTATGGGGGCTAATTTTTTGCGCCATGATCTGTACTTTTTTTTAATACCACATTTGCATATAAAAAAACTTTTAATACATTTTTTATAATTTTTTTTAAAATAAAATGTATTAAAAAAGTAGGAATTTTGGAGTTTTTTTTTTCCGTTGACGCCGTTCACCGTACGGGATCATTAACATTTTATTTTAATAGTTCGGACATTTACGCACACGACGATTCCAAATATGTCTATAAAAAAAAAATTTATGCTTTTTGGGGGTAAAATAGGAAAAAACGGACGTTTTACTTTTTTATTGGGGGAGGGGATTTTTCACTTTTTTTTTACTTTTACATTTTTTTAAATTTTTTTTTACACTTGAATAGTCCCCATAGGGGACTATTCATAGCAATACCATGATTGCTAATACTGATCTGTTCTATGTATAGGACATAGAACAGATCAGTGTTTTTGGTGATCTTCTGCTCTGGTCTGCTCGATCACAGACCAGAGCAGGAGACGCCGGGAGCCGGACGGAGGAAGGAGAGGGGACCTCCGTTCGGCGTTATGAGATCGCGGGCGTCGGCCATTGCCGGCGGGTCCCTGGCTGCGATCAGCAGCCAGGATCAGCCGCGCATGACACGGGCATCGCTCTGATGCCCGCGGTTATGCATAGGACGTAAATGTACGTCCTGGTGCGTTAAGTACCACCTCACCAGGGCGTACATTTACGTCCTGCGTCCTTAAGGGGTTAAAGGGGGTACTCCGGTGGAACCCTTTTCTTTTTTTTTATATATCAACTGGTGCCAGAAAGTTAAACAGATTTGTAAATTACTTCTATTAAAAAATCTTAATCCTTCCAGTACTTATTATCTGCTGAATACTACAGTGTAAATTATTTTCTTTTTGGAACACAGTGCTCTCTGCTGACATCCTGACCACAGTGCTCTCTGCTGACATCTCTGTCCATTTTAGGAACTGTCCAGAGCAGCATATGTTTTCTATGGGGATTTTCTCCTACTCTGGAAAGTTCTTCAAATGGACAGAGGTGTCAGCAGAGAGCACTGTGGTCATGATGTCAGCAGAGAGCTCTGTGTTCCAAAAAGAAAATAATTTCCTCTGTAGTATTCAGCAAGTACTGGAAGGATTAAGATTTTTTAATAGAAGTAATTTACAAATCTGTTTAACTTTCCGGCACCAGTGGATTAAAAAAAAAGTTTTCCACCGGAGTTCCCCTTTAATATAACTTTTAATAGTATATTCAGAGCAGGTGCACTGCAACTAATGCGGGTAATCTTTCCCCAGCCTTAGGGAAGGGTCACACGTAACGGATCCGCAGCGTATTTTACGCTGCGGATCTACCGGTGACATGGCCCATTGTGTGCCTCCAACTGTTGCCATCCTCATCCCCCCCCCCACACGCTCCGAGCAGCCACACAGGGGCCTGCGAGTGGCCACGCACATGCGCAGTACACTCAGACATCACGGCTGTTCCGCGATGTCTAAGTAAACTGTGAGTGCACTCGGCCGTTGCGAGCAGGACAGGGGCCAAGGCAGGGTGGGGGGTGGCAATAGCTGGAGGCACACTATCAGTCAGGCCACCGGCGGATCCGCAGTGTAAAATATACACCTGATAGAGGTTGGTGGGGTGCAAGAGCCAACATGGAGGTAGCCACTCCCCCATATGTGTAATTCAAACAAAGGATAAGTTGCCCAGCACTATTGATTCCAAACTATTATATGGACCTGGCTTACAGGTGCAGGCTGCTGGGCTAAATATACAGCAACAGGAGAATACAGCAGCACACTGCTAGCACAAAGATTGTTTGGAATCAATAGTGCTGGCCAACTTATCCTTTGTTTGTATTACACATATGGGGGAGTGGCTACCTCCATGTTGGCTCTTGCACCCCACCCACCTCTATCAGGTGTATATAAGGGGACTTGGATGTTCCAGATCCTGCAATGCCTGCTGATCTATTCACACAGAGGCATATTCATAGTGTAGGGTCCGTCCCAATGAGGTCACTTTATCGTGGTGGGACGGTCCAGGCTATTTGGCCACCAAATTGCAAGCTAAGTACCTCACTATTTCATTACTTCACAATTTTATACTTTCATCTACTGCACCATAGCTGAATAGCTTCTCATGTTGTATCTATATACTCATGTTTTATCTATATATTTGTGCTAGCAGTGTGCTGCTGTATTCTCCTTTTGCTGTATGTATATATATACCGTATATATATATATATATATATATATATATATATATATATATATAATTTTTTTTTTTACATATTTGTAATAGACCCCTCCAAAATCTGGATACTGGCAGGCCCGAACTATCAAAAATATTATTCTCTGGGACTGGGCATTAGAAGGCTGGTATTACTTGACTATCAATGGCAAAATACAGTGGGGCAAAAAGTATTTAGTCAGCCACCAATTGTACAAGTTCTCCCACTTAAAAAGATGAGAGGCCTGTAATTTTCATCATAGGTATACCTCAACTATGAGAGACATGAGAGAAAAAAATCCATAAAATCACATTGTTTGATTTTTAAAGAATCAAACAATGTGAGAGAAAAAAAATCCATAAAATCACATTGTTTGATTTTTAAATAATTTATTTACAAATTATGGTGGAAAATATGTATTTGGTCAATGACAAAAGTTCATCTCAATACTTTGTTATGTACCCTTTGTTGACAATGACAGAGGTCAAACGTTTTCTGTAAGTCTTCACAAGGTTTTCACACACTGTTGCTGGTATTTTGGCCCTTTCCTCCATGCAGTTCTCCTCTAGAGCAGTGATGTTTTGGGGCTGTCACTGGGCAACACAGACTTTCAACTCCCTCCAAAGGTTTTCTTTGGGGTTAAGATCTGGAGACAAATGCTTCTTACGAAGCCACTCCTTCGTTGTCCGGGCGGTGTGTTTAGGATCATTGTCATGCTGAAAGACCAAGCCATGTTTCATCTTCAATGCCCTTGCTGATGGAAGGAGGTTTTCACTCAAAATCTCACGATATATGGCCCCATTCATTCTTTCCTTTACACGGATCCTTTCCTGGTCCCTTAGCAGAAAAACAGCCCCAAAGCATGATGTTTCCACCCCCATGCTTCACGGTAGGTATGATGTTCTTTGGATGCAACTCAGCATTCTTTCTCCTCCAAACATGACGAGTTGAGTGTTTACCAAAATGTTCCAGGTTGGAGCTGTAAGAATCATTCTGTATAGTGGACCACACAGTTTCCCAGGCTTTCCTACTGTTGTTGGGCTGCCACCTCCACCATGCCTGGAGAGCCTCAAGCATAATGGCAGCTGTGTTTATTTGTTTTTTTTTCTCTCTCTTTTTTATTTGACTATGCTACAGGGGATGTAAAGATAGTGTAGTTAATAACATAGTGTCTGTACCTGTGTGTGACGGTTTTCTCACAATTCTTCTGTGATTTTCACTCCAATATTTATTTTTACCCGATTTTTTACCCAGCTTGCAATGCGGCCGAGACCTGACTCACTATTCAGCTGATGACAGGGAGCCTGTCTGCTTCAGTGGGTGGAGGGATCACTTGGTGGGAGAGGGATCAATCTGCAACTAATGCACCAGATTGAAAATCACAGGTCTTTTGAATGGATGCAGCTCATTTATGTTTCAATGGGTGGGGTGGCTGATGTGTGGGAGGGGGGAAAATGGAATTGTGGGATTTGTAATCAAAAAATGAAAAGTCAAACAGGAAATACCAGTTCACCAAAAGCTAGCCACAGTATTATGGTAATCTCCCAACATGGCCATTTAGCCCCAAGACAAGATCAGATCCTTCCTAAGCATGTCCATTTCTGCATGCCAGGTTCGTACTAAAATCACCTTATGGTGGATAACCCCTTTAAGTGTTAGCTTTTAGTACATTATTTCCTATTATTGCCAATTAACCTCAAGCACCAGAGGTACTGGTAACAGTAGGATTCCATAAAACTCAGCGTGTAAAAAAACAAAAAAAAAACAGGAATGCTGTGGCACTGGAGCATAATAGACTGGTAAAATTAGACTGGGAATGGCCAAAATAAATAGCCCTTGCCACCATGGTAATGTCAGGCTGCTACGGCTTAGTTTTGTACCTGGCTGGTTATGGAAATTTGAAGGGCCGCACACATTTTTTCATGAATAAATAAAAAAAGTGGGTCCACCCTATTTTCCATTAAACAGACAGGTATAAACCCAAACTGGGCAGCAATGGCCATTTATTTTGATGTTGCCAGCCTAATAATACCTGCCTACTTATCCACCAGGCATGATGGCCCGGGCCTGCCAGTACCCAGCTCTTACCAGTACCGCTGGTGTTGGTAGGTAGTGGGGTCAAAATAGGGGGGATTAGCAACAGCCAGTTTAGGGGCTAGCACAATTAATTATTATTATTATGGCTATAATTAATAGCCAAATATAATAAAAATATATATACACTACAAAAATTTGATTGATAGAAGCCTCTCATTAACCATTTTATTAAGTAATCATTTTATTTTCTGTTCTTGCCCTGGTTTTCTTTTTGTAAAAAAAAAAAACTAAAACATACCTCTTCTTTCTAGCATCTTAAGTGATTGGCACCAAGCCAATGCTGGTCAGGACAATCTATTTCAGTAGGCTATTATAGTAGCACACATTAAGTCCCTCCCATCTGCACACAGGATCTTTGGAGCTTCCTTACTAAGAATCTTTTTCCTCAATTACTTTTGTTTTGTGGGGTGACCAGCTCTAGAATCCTGGTTGCTCCAAAAAATTTTTAATTTTGGGATAGTTTTTGTACTTTTTTGTACCAATCTCCAGATCCTGTCTCAGAGGTCTACAGCCAGATCTTTGCACCTAATGACTATATTTGGAAAAACATTCACCGCTGACGAACTGTCCAGGGCAGGAGAAGTTTGCTATGGGGATTTGCTTCTACTCTGGACAGTTCCTGACACAGACAGAGGTAACAGCAGAGAGCACTTTGGTCAGGCAGAGAAGAACTACCGTATTTATCGGGGTATAACACGCACCGGCCTATAACACGCACCCTCATTTTACCAAGGATATTTGGGTAAAAAAAGTTTTTTACCCAAATATCCATGGTAAAATGAGGGTGCGTGTGTGCGCGTGTATACCCAGATACACCCCCAAGGAAAGGCAGGGGGAGAGAGGCCTTCTCTCCCCCTGCCTTTCCTGGGGTCTATAGCCCTGCTGCCGCCACTTCTCTCCCGCTGGCTATCTGCGCCGCTGCCCGTTCTCTCCCCCTGACTATCGTGCCGGCGCCGATAGCCGGGGGAGAGAAGCGGCGCCGACAGCCAGGGGGAGAGAAGGGGCAGCGGCACCCATTGCCGGCACCGCTGCCTTGTTGCCTTCCCCCATCCCCGGTTGCATAATTACCTGGGTCGGGTCCGCGCTGCTTCAGGCCTCCGGTGTGCGTCCACCGCGTCTGACGTCATGCGCCGCGCCGTGCAGCGCATAGCAACGACTCAGGGGACGCACACCGGAGGCCTAAAGCAGCACGGACCCGACCCCGGCAACAGGAAATTATGCAACTGGGGATGGGGGAGGCAACGGGGCAGCGGCGCCGCTGCCATTTCTCTCCCCCTGTCTGTCGGCGCCGCTGCCCCATTGCCGGCGCCGCTTCTCTCCCCCTGGCTATCGGCACCGGCACCGATAGTCAGGGGGAGAGAACGGGCAGCGGCGCCGATAACCAGGGGGAGAGAAGAGCCGGCAGCAGGGCTCTAGACCCCAGGGCAGGCAGGGGCAGAGAAGCCGGCAGCGCTGGCTGTCTCTGCACCTGCAAAGCCGCTGCAGTTCATTGATTTAAAGCGCCCGCTATCGGCGTATAACACGCACATAGACTTTAGGCTAAAAATTTTAGCCTAAAAAGTGCGTGTTATACGCCGATAAATACGGTATATAACTTCCTCTGTAGTATACAGCAGCTGATATGTACTGGAAGGATTAAGATTTTTAAATAGAAGTAATTTACAAATCTGTTTAACGTTTTGGCACCAGATAGGTAAAATATATATATATATATATATATATATATATATATATATATATATATATATATATATATATATTCCAACAGAGTACCCCTTTAACAAAATCTTTTTAAAATAGACAAAAATCTTACTAAAGCTCTTAATGATCTCTGCCTCTGTAGCAAAATGTCAGCTGTATGAACTTGAGAAGCATTATTTTATTTATTTATTATACTTTATCGTTTATTATAAAAAAGGAAGGTTGTTTACCTTTTTACATTAAACACGGAAAATTCAAGAAAACTTTGCCAACTATAAGTAATTGTGTGCATTCAGAAGCTATTGGCAGATGATGCCCTTTGTAAGCAAACCTGCATAACCACTGGATTCATAAACTGGAAGAAGGCACTTGAGTAATTCCAGACATATGATGCCAGCTTTTCCCATACGTTTCCATGCTGTCAGATCATACAGGCACAGAGCTTGGCTATCACAAGACACAGCTGTCACAGCAGGTATTAAGTCCAACTATGAAGAACGTTACGTTAGTTTCTGCAAGTTTCATCATAATAAAAAAGTCTAAAATTGTCAAAGAAAAAAATTAACACATATTCTCTGAAACTTGCTGGCAATTGGCTCTATATTATTTGACAAAAAAGCAAACAAATAAAATGATAAAACTTATGTTCATGCCTTCCAAAATATTTATTATGTTATACGCAAAAGGGTGAGGGTCTTGGCTCAGTGATAAAGAGGCATGGCTTTGCAGTAAGGATTGAGGCTTGAAATGTAACACTGAGTTTTTGGTGTAAACTAAACCAACCAATTAGTAAAATAAAGTAAGACAAAAGTGCCTAAAGATGCATAACCCCTTAAGGACATGCACTGTAAATGTACAGGGCTGTAAAGCACCTCTTAGCACACAGCACCATACATTTACAGTCGGCTCTGATACGAGCACAGGAGCTGGGCTCGCTTCATTCCGGCAGGTCCCGGCGACTGTCAGCAGCTGCGGACCCGCCGGTAATGACAGACATCAGCGATCGCACTGATGTCTGCTATTAACCCCTCAGGTGCCGTGATCAATACAGATCACAGCATCTGCGGCAGTGCGGCACTTATAATGACTGCTCTGATCACCCGAGGTACTGCCGTGGGGATCAGATCAGCAAAGATGGTGGACGGAGGTCCCCTCTCCTGCCTCCGTCCGTCTCCCGGGGTCTTCTGCACTGATGTGCCTTCCAGCAGACCAGAGCAGAAGATCACTGATAATACTGATCAGTACTATGCCCTATGCGTAGCACTGAACAGTATTAGCAATCTAATGATTGCTATAAATAGTCCCCTATGGGGACTAAAAAAGTGTCAAATAAATGTAAAAAAAGGTTTAAAAAAAAAAAGGAAAAAAAATTGTAAATAATATCCTCTCCCAATAAAGTTTTAAATCACCATTTTCCCCTATATTAATACATAAAAGCGTAGAAAAACGATAAATAATAAACATATTTGGTATTGTTGCGTGTGTAAATGTCCAAACTATAAAAATGTAATGTTAATGATCCCCTACGGCAAGCAGCGTAAACATAAAAAAAGTAAACAATGTCAGCTTTTTTGTCACATCAAACTGCAAAAAAATTTAATAAAAGGCGATCAAAAAGTCACATATAAGCAATTCTTGTACCAAAACAAGAATTCAAGATCAGGGTGCAAAAAATGAGCCCTAAAAATCCCTGAATGCGGAAAAATAAAAAGGTTAGAGGTGGTCAAAATATTAAACATACTGATTTTGTGAAAAAAAAGTTTTAGATTTTTTAAAGCAGTACAATAATAGAAATGTATGTAACCATGTGTATCATTTTAATCGTATTGACCCAGAGAATAAAGAAAACATGTATTTGTTGCTGTAAAGTGTACAACGCAAAAACGAAACCCCCAAAAGTTATGATTTTCGTTTAAATTTCCTTACACAAAAAATATTTTTGGGGGTTTACCATACATTTTAGGGTAAAATGAGTGATGTCATTACAAAGTACAACTGGTCACGCAAAAAACAAGCCCTCATATGGGTCTGGGAATGGAAATATAGAAGAGTTATGAATTTTAGAAGGCGAGGAGAAAAAAAAAAAAACACAAAAATAAAATTGGCTGCGTCCTTAAAGGAGATATCCAGTGGTGAACAACGTATTCCCTATCCTAAGGATAGGGCATAAGTTGCAGATCGTGGGGGGTCTGACTGCTGGGGCCCCCCGCGATCTCCTGTACGGGGCCCCGACAGCCCGCAGGAAGGGAACGTGTTGACCTCCGCACGAAGCGGCGGCCGACACGCCCCCTCAATACAACTCTATGGCAGAGCCGGAGCGCTGCCTTCGGCAATCTCCGGCTCTGCCATAGCGTTGTATTGAGGGGGCGTGTCGGCTGCCGCTTTGTGCGGTGGTCGACACCCGCTATCTGGCCGAAGAGAGCCTGGCCCCCGTACAGAGAGATCGCAGGGGCCCCCAGCGGTCGAACCACCTGCGATATCAAACTTATATGTTTTTCACCACTGGACTACCCCTTTAAGGTGAAAATGGTCTGAGTCCTTAACCCCTTAATGACAATGGACATAAATGTACGTCATGGTGACATGGTAATTAGCGCACCATGACGTACATGCCCAGCAGGTCCCAGCTGCTATTAGCAGCCAAGGACCCGCCGGTAATGGCGGACATCCGCGATCACGCGGATGTCCGCATTACCCCCTCAGATGCCGTCATCAATACAGATCACGGCATCTGCAGCAGTGCGGTACTTTGAATGGATGATCAGATCGTCCGCAGCGCTGCTGCGGGGATCCGATCATCTAGCATGGCGGCCAGAGATCCCCTCACCTTGCTTTGGCCGTCTCCCGGGGTCTTCTGCTCTGGTCTGAAATCGAGTAGACCAGAGCAGAAGATGACCGATAATACTGAACAGTGCTATGTCCTATACATAGCACTAAACAGTATTAGCAATCAACTGATTGCTATGAATAGTCCCCTATGGGGATATAAAAAGTGTATAAAAAAAGTTAAAAAAAAGTAAAATAAAAAAGTAAAAAAATTAGAAAAATCCCCTCCCCAAATAAAAAAAGTTAAACGTCCGTTTTTCCCATTTTACCCCCCAAAAAGCGTAAAAAAAATTAATACACATATGTATTTGGTATCGCCGCATGCGTAAAAGTCTGAACTATTAAAATATATTGTTAATTATCTCGTACGGTGAACGGCGTAAATGTAATAAAATAAAATAAAGTCCAAAATTGCTGCTTTTTGTCACATTTTATTCCAAAAAAAATTTATAAAAAATTTATAAAAAGTAAAACCTAAGCATTAGTGGTACTGATAAAAACTACAGATCATGTCGCAAAAAATGAGCCCTCATATTGCCCCATATACGGAAAAATGAGAACGTTATAGGTGGTAAAATTAGGGCAATTTCAAACATACAAATTTTGTTAAAATGGTTTGAGATTTTTTTTGATTGGTACAATTATAGAAAACCATATAACATTGATATCATTTTAATCGTATTGACCCACAGAATAAAGAAAACAAGTAATTTTTACCGGAAAGTGTACAGCGTGAAAACAAAACCTTCCAAAATTTGCTAAATTGCATTTTTGGTGAGGCAAAAAACAAGCCCTCATATGGGTCTGTGGATTGAAATTTAAGAGAGTTATGATTTTTAGAAGGCGAGGAGGAAAAAACAAAAATGCTAAAATAAAATTGGTCTGGTCCTTAAAGGGGTATTCCAGGAAAAAACTTTTTTATACATATCAACTGGCTCCAGAAAGTTAAACAGATTTGTATATTGCTTCTATTAAAAAATCTTAATCCTTTCAGTACTTATGAGCTTCTGAATTTAAGGTTGTTCTTTTCTATCTAAGTGCTCTCTGATGACACCTGTCTCGGGAAATGCCCAGATTAGAAGAGGTTTGCTATGGGGATTTGCTTCTAAACTGGGCATTTCCCGAGAGAGGTGTCATCAGAGAGGACTTAGACAGAAAAAAAACAACCTTAACTTCAGAAGCTCATAAGTACTGAAAGGATTAAGATTTTTTAATAGAAGTAATTTACAAATCTAGGAAAAAGAAGAAAGAATATGTGCAGCTCACAGTTATATAACCTACCGAGGACAAACGGGTAATATACCTATACCTATGGTGCTAGTATTAGAAATAAGAAAAAGAGGAAAAATACCCAGACCTCAAGGAAGGTATGAGAAATGTAATACATTGAACTATAATCAATAGACCAAGGATCGTGCTTCAATTATAATAAAATGTATTTTTATTAATTAATAAATAAAAATACCACCTCACAATGGGCCCCTTGTGAGGGAAGTATACATCTACCAACTAAAAGATATATAAAAATATAAAAACTATCACTGATATAGAAGGGTATTTTTTCTATTGTAGAATGCACTGAAGGAATAAAAAACACTTAATTAGTATCCTTAAACTCATTCTTTTCTCACTGTAGAGATGGTAAGAAGAGAGGATGCAATGATGTATGCGATATTGCAACAAGTTCCTTTTGGCAGACAGGAGTGTAACAGTGTTCAATATGTTACAACTATGAGGGTACCATTATTCTCTGTTGCACGTTTTTCTGTATCTCTGTATCAAAACAGATGACTGACAGCTTTACAGTACATTACCGGTCCTTGTGAGCGGAGATCTCCCGTTGGGCTAGATGGAAAAAGCCCTATGGATGGTCACTGTAGGTGAATCACCTCCGGATCCCGGCGCTGGCAGGCGTCGGGGATGGTATCTTGGAGAGGTGGTACTGACTGATGGAATGTCTCGGCGTGGAGGTCAGGTCTGCACTAGACCAAAGGTGGAAACTTCTGCCTCGTGGAAATGGCGTGTGACGTCAGTACCGATGTTACGCCTTGTGCCAGAGAAAGCGTTTAGTGTTGTCCAAAGCCTGTGTTCCAGACCTTCTGCTATTGCTATTGACTACGAACCTTGCCGCCTGCCCTGACCTTCTGCTACGTCTGACCTTGCCTCTGTCTAGTCCTTCTGTCCCACGCCTTCTCAGCAGTCAGCGAGGTTGAGCCGTTGCCGGTGGATACGACCTGGTTGCTACCGCCGCAGCAAGACCATCCCGCTTTGCGGCGGGCTCTGGTGAATACCAGTAGCAACCTAGAACCGGTCCACCGACACGGTCCACGCCAATCCCTCGTTGACACAGAGGATCCACATCCAGCTAGCCGAATCCTAACAGTAGATCCGGCCATGGATCCCGCTGAGGTGCCGCTGCCAAGTCTCGCTGACCTATCCACGGTGGTCGCCCAGCAATCCCAACAGATTGCCCAACAAGGACAGCAGCTGTCGCAGTTGACCGCCACGTTACAGCAACTTCTGCCACTGCTACAGCAGCAACCATCTGCTCCGCCAGCTCCTGCACCTCCTCCGCAGCGAGTGGCCGCTTCTAGCCTCCGCTTGTCCCTGCCGGACAAATTTGATGGGGACTCTAGATTCTGCCGTGGTTTCCTGTCTCAATGTTCCCTACATATGGAGATGTTGTCGGACCAATTTCCTACAGAACGGTCTAAGGTGGCGTTCGTAGTTAGGCTTCTGTCTGGAAAGGCCTTGTCTTGGGCCACACCGCTCTGGGACCGCAATGATCCTGCCACAGCCACAGTCCAGTCCTTCGCTGAAGTCCGTAGTGTCTTCGAGGAACCAGCCCGAGCTTCTTCTGCCGAGACTGCCCTGCTGAACCTGGTCCAGGGTAATTCTTCAGTAGGCGAGTACGCCATCCAATTTCGTACTCTCGCCTCCGAATTATCTTGGAATAACGAGGCCCTCTGCGCGACCTTTAAAAAAGGCCTATCCAGTAACATCAAGGATGTGCTGGCCGCACGAGAGATTCCTGCCAACCTGCATGAACTTATCCATTTGGCCACCCGCATTCACATGTGTTTTTCTGAAAGACACCAGGAGCTCCACCAGGAAAAAGACCTTGATCTCTGGGCACCTCTCTCACAGTATCCTTTGCAATCTACCCCTGTGCCTCCCGCCGAGGAGGCTATGCAAGTGGATCGGTCTCGCCTGACCCATGAAGAGAGGACTCGCCGTAGGGATAAAAATTTATGTCTGTACTGCGCTAGTACCGAAAATTTCTTGGTGGATTGCCCTATTCGTCCTCCACGTCTGGGAAACGCACGCACCCAGCTCACGTGGGTGTGGCGTCTCTTGGTACGAAGTCTGCTTCTCCGTGTCTCACTGTGCCCGTGCGGATTTCTCCTTCTGCCAACTCCTCCTTCTTAGCCGTGGCCTTCTTGGACTCTGGTTCTTCTGGAAATGTTATTCTGGCCTCTTTGGTTAATAGGTTCTACATCCCGGTGACCCGTATCGTCAAGCCGCTCTACATTTTTTTCGGTCAACGGAGTGAAGTTGGACTGCACTGTGCGTTACCGCACAGAGCCCTTGCTTATGAGCATTGGACTGCATCACGAGAAAATTTAATTTTTTGTCCTGCCCAACTGCACCTCTGAAGTCCTCCTCGGTCTGCCATGGCTCCAGCATCATTCTCCCACCCTTGACTGGACCACCGGGGAGATCAAGAATTGTGGTCCTGCTTGCCGCAAGAGATGCCTCATGTCTGCTCCCAGTCCCGTCTGTCGGGCCTCAGTGTCTCCTCCTGTGCCTGGTCTCCCCAAGGCCTATCAGGACTGTGCCGTGCCTCCTCATAGCCCCCGTCCTGGTGACACTCTGATCCGTGACAAGCTTCACCCTCTGCCCCCCCTCCCCATTCCCACTTCTTCTGGATTACCGGCCGCTGATGTAGCTACCCAGTACTTTTTTTTGTTCCGGGAGGAAACTCAAGAGGCGCCCCCTATGTTCTCTTCTCATTTGAAGGGACAAGGAGACAAAAAGAGGGGGAGACCTAAGGGGGGGGTACTGTTACGCCGAGCGCTCCGGGTCCCTGCTCCTCCCCGGAGCGCTCGCGGCGTTCTCCTCTCTGCAGCGCCCCGGTCGGACCCGCTGACCGGGAGCGCTGCACTGACATTCACGATGGGGATGCGATTCGCATAGCGGGACGCGCCCGTTCGCGAATCGCATCCCAAGCCACTTACCCGTCCCGGTCCCCGGCTGTCACGTTGTGGCGCGTGCGGCTCCACTCTCTATGGCGCGCGCGTGCCAGCTTTCTAAGATTTAAAGGGCCAGTGCACCTGCTCCCTGTCTATTTAACCTCACTTCCCCTGCACTTCCTTGCCGGATCTTGTTGCCATGTGCCAGAGAAAGCGTTTAGTGTTGTCCAAAGCCTGTGTTCCAGACCTTCTGCTATTGCTATTGACTACAAACCTTGCCGCCTGCCCCCAACCTTCTGACCTTGCCTCTGCCTAGTCCTTCTGTCCCACGCCTTCTCAGCAGTCAGCGAGGTTGAGCCGTTGCCGGTGGATACGACCTGGTTGCTACCGCCGCAGCAAGACCATCCTGCTTTGCGGCGGGCTCTGGTGAATACCAGTAGCAACCTAGAACCGGTCCACCGACACGGTCCACGCCAATCCCTCGTTGACACAGAGGATCCACATCCAGCTAGCCGAATCATAACAACCGGCACCTACAGGATGTGCTTAGATTGCCCTGGCTTTCTGCAAGTCCGCTCTGGACTGAAGCAGCAGGATCGTCTCCGGACCGGAATAGCAGGATCGCAATAAAATATCCAGGTGGATATGAAACAGAGGATTAGGATGTAGTTGTTGTAGTATCAAGTGCATTCAGAGCGTAGTTTCAGTGATAGTCCACAACTGACTAGACGCGTTTCAGGGTATATAAATGAACCCTTTCTACAGTAGTCATGACTACTGAAGAAAGGGTTAATTTATATACACTGAAATGCGTCTAGTCAGTTGTGGACTATCACTGAAACTACGCTCCGAAAGCACTTGATACTACAACAACTATATCCTAAGTGCAATTAAGCACATCCTGTAGGTGCCGGTACTGATGTCACACGCCATTTCCACGAGGCAGAAGTTTCCACCTTTGGTCTAGTGCAGACCTGACCTCCACGCCGAGACATTCCATCAGTCAGTACCACCTCTCCAAGATACCATCCCCGACGCCTGCCAGCGCCGGGATCCGGAGGTGATTCACCTACAGTGACCATCCATAGTGCTTTTTCCATCTAGCCCAACGGGAGATCTCCGCTCACAAGGACCGGTAATATACTGTAAAGCTGTCAGTCATCTGTTATGATACAGAGATACTGAGAAACTTGCAACAGAGAATAATGGTATCCTCATAGTTGTAACATATTGAACACTGTTACACTCCTGTCTGCTAAAAGGAACTTGTTACAATATTGCATACATCATTGCATCCTCTCTTCTTACCATCTCTACAGTGAGAAAAGAATGAGTTTAAGGATACTAATTAAGTGTTTTTTATTCCTTCAGTGCATTCTACAATAGAAAAAATAGCCTTCTATATCAGTGATAGTTTTTATATTTTTATATATCTTTTAGTTGGTAGATGTATACGTCTGTGATGCGAAAGCGCGCTGTCGTTCTGCTGATAAGCTCCTGCTCCGGCTGCCGGCTGGTAGCCGTATTCCCTCCCTGATGTTGTTTATGGACTCTGTTCATTTTATCGTGCTATGAATTAAAGCATGAATTGCATTTGAACATTATGGTGAGTGCGGACATACTTCTTTCTACTTTGCTTTTTGGTACTAAATTTAACAGGAGCTACTATGAGGAACTCCGCGGATGTATTTTAATTTATGACAAATAAGGTGGTGAAGGATTGGCAACTATTCTAAATATGTGCTAATGTTAATGCATTAATACGCATAGGCCATGCCCCTTTCTCTGCAGATGAAAGTTGGATAATCTATATACTAAATCTACTACAATCTCAACATAGAGATTAAATATATCTATTCACTATCTCAATTGCCATAATGACATCCACATTTTAACTCTGATTCTTAACATCTAAAAGTTAACTTGTTGTTACCAGTTGCATGTAACAAAGTAGCTTTTGTATATAGAAACCAAGAAGAAAGGAAAAGACATAATACATAACTATAATATTGTTACTGGGTATCTTTCCATGACACACAGCAGCACCTGGGACAGTCTCCCAGAGCCCTCATCTTGGCATGTGCCCCCGCCCCCTTGGTGCGGGTGGAGATGGCATACTACCTCATGGCATCTTCTGGTGTCCTCTGTTCCCATAAACCTCCCTTACTTCCTGTCCCCAGGTGCTTTTATGATCTCTTGCTGTCAATCAAGTAGACCCCGTGGTACGGACTTCTTAACCAATGGGTATAAATGACCATCCAAGTTCCAAGTTCCAAGCATATTCCAAGTTACACAACATAAAGGGGTATTCTGGGCAGAAACATGTTATCCCCTATCGAAAGGATAGGGGATAAGATGTCTGCTCACGGGAGGGGCCTGCCGCTGGGACCCCCCGCAATCTCCCTAGAGATAACTTGTCGGCGACAAAATGGAGCCTTACATGTTGGACTTAGCCCAATATGTCCGACACAGTGAGTAGTGGCAATATTGTGCAAATATTTTTTGTGCAAGACCTGCTATTAGGCAAAAAAAAAGTTGCACAAGCTCCCACTTGGCACAAAATCTATGTGCAAAATTTAGCTTACGCAAAAAATTGTGCAATATGACATTCTGCCCTAGCACAGGGAGTAATACATTCAAAGTAAAGAATTGTGAGAAAAAAAGAAAAATAACCAACTGTTCACTGTTAAGCATAAGGCAGTTGCTGGGGGCACTAGATATACTTTGCAGATGGAAACAAATGGATTTCACTAAACTTATCACCAAACCCTAAAAGCCAAGAGAAGTACCACACGAACTCACCTTATTCATAAAGTTGTGTGGGATAATTCAAAAATCAACAATACCGGCATGGTTTCTAACATAGGTTTTAATGCTATTTACCATGTCGTATAAATAGGCCAAAATGTACTGTTTATAGCACCCATTAAGTCTTTTCTTGGGGCCCTTGCTGCTTCAATATATTTAACCCCTCTCAAACACCCAACCAAAATTCATGGCATGGTTGCCATGCTTTAATGCATCATGCTGTACATTTAAGTTATAAGGGGCACTGTATCAATGAAGGGAGAGCATAACCAGTTGGCTCTCAGCAGTCAGCACTCACAGTCAATGTCTGATATTATCAATCATATTGACCTTAAATATGGTATCTAAGAGGTTCTGTGACAGGAGCAGCACCTGTCATCTCTTCTATCAGAACCACCGAAGTTGCATGTGACTGGGGTTGGCTTTCATGGTAGCCGGAGGCCTTCAGTTTATAAAACATGCCTCAGGCAGACGCTACATGCCAAGTGCCAATGCTATGTTATGGTGTTGAAATTGATTAAAATGATTCTGTCTGCTGATTAATATATTAATACTTATATGCCATTGCTATTGCTGCAAAAAGATATTTGTTACCCACCCTAAACCTATATACCAGCTTGCTATCTGCTCGTGACTAAGATGGAGACCTTGGGATGAGGCCAAGAGAAGCAATATAAAGAAGGCTGGAAGTTGGAAGACAAAATATTAGAAAAGATATAGACTGTGTAGGAGGACAGAGAAATCTGTAATTTTCCAGTATGAGAGTGAGAGGGCAGCATAAGTGAACTTTGGCCAAGAAAGAAATGGATGCTTAAATATGCTAATATATACAGACGCAATACTCAAATAACCAATCAAAATATAACATGATGAATTTGACAGGATAACTAACCTCCCCTTTTTGTCAAATGTAAAAACCAATGTACTTCTGTGTAATAAACACAACTTTTGGGACAGCTCCTGAGCTTCCTGCTGAGAAAGAGTTTTATACCAACCTTTTGTCTGTTGTATATTTCTTGTGTCGACACTCAGCAGTATACATCAGCAGTTATGCACATTTTAAGGTCTAACCAGAAGCCATCCTTGACAATAGCATAACATTGCTTATTATATGCATTCTAATGAATGCTTATAAAAGTTCCCTAGAGGGACCTAACTGGTTTATTCAGGATTAGAAGAAGTAGCTGATTTCTTAAAAAAAAAAAAAAATATATATATATATATCCACAGGTTACGTGTGATATTGCATCTCATTTCAATTTAGGTGAATAGAGACAAGATGTAATACCATACACACTATTTCTCTATAACCCCTTCAATCCCTTAACAGAATGGGTTTTGACATTGAAGACACCAATTAGTTTCATAACTCTTTTATTTTTCCATCCACTTTCATTTTACTATAAAATGTACATTTTTAATTAAAGGGGTACTCCCCTGAAAAACACTTTCTTTTTAAATCAATTGGTGCCAGAAAGGTAAACAGATTTGCAAATTACATCTATTTAGAAATCTTAACCCTTCCAGTATTTATCAGCTGCTGTATGTTCCAGAGGAAGTTCTTTTCTTTTTCAATTTCCTTTCTGTCTGAGTACTCTCTGCTGAGTGCTCTCTGTCCATTTTAGGAATTGTCCAGTGCAGGATAAGTTTGCTATGGGGATTTGCTTCTACTCTGGACAGTTCCTAAAATGGACAGGGGTGTCAGCAGAGAGCACTGTGGTCAGGCAGAAATGAAATTCAAAAATAAAAGAACTTCCTCTGGAACATACAGCAGCTGATAAGCACTGGAAGGATTACATTTTTTAAATAGAAATAATTTACAAATCTCAAAATAGATGGAGAGCTCACAACAAAAACTATACAAGGTTAACTGGGTGTACAATGGAATGTAAAATAATAGAGTTCCCAGTCCTCAAATATCTCAGCCACAATGGATGTTTGGAAAGATGCATACATTTTATTATAAATAACTTTTACACATAAAGTTTCTCACTGGGCCCGTGTGATATAACAAAATAACATAAAAATATTCATGATAATAAATGGACAATCTATAAAAAGGGAAACCTGTAAGATAGAAGAAAAATGTCCAGTGTGTTTGGAAGGACACTTCTGAATATATATATATATATATATATATATATATATATATATATATATATATATATAATAGTGATTGCTATTTACATTCAATAGCAGTTCGTATTCAATAATGCGGTATCTGAATAACTGATGGTACTATGTACAGCACACCACTCCTTGAATAATTGCTTTCCACCACTCTGTAAAGGCTCCGTTGATGTATGTAAAAATTGCCGGTGTACAGTAAATAATATTGCGACTCTGCCGGAACAGTATACAGCCAAGGTGCTCCAGACCAGGCACGTGTAGATGGTAAGTAAAAGCGTTGTCTGACGTCACTCAGTCAGCTGTTTCTGCTACGGCCAGAAGCTGAAGAGCTCCGGTGATTTTGAAGCGCTGGAGACACATGGTGGTATGCAAAGTAGTACCTGGCAGGGTACACAGATGGAAGCACACACAGTGGTATGCAGTGGTATATGAAATAGTACCTGGCAGGGTACACACATGGAGGCAGCTGGAGTAGTATTTGGCAGGGTACAAGGTTGGAAGCACAGATGGAGGCAGCTGGAATAGTACCTGGCAGGGTACACAGATGGAGGTAGTCTGGCGCCAAGAGCGGCAGAATTTTCGATCTAATAGCGGTCAGATAGTAATCCAGGTAAAGTTCCTAAATAAAAAGTCCTTTCTTAGCACCTTGTTCAGACAGGGTAGGTAGGCCAAACGCATTTTGGGGCATGGACAAGTGTGTACTAACCCCTTCCTCAGTGGCTTTAGAAGGCAATAAGGAAGCTCCTGCCGCCACACTGTTCCAACTACTTCCATCTGTGTACCCTGCCATCTACTATTCCAGCTGCCTCCATCTGGTTACCCTACCTTTTACCCTGCCAGGTACTACTCCAGCTGCCTCCATCTGTGTACCCTGCCAGGTACTATTCCAGCTGCCTCCATCTGATTACCCTACCTTTTACCCTGCCAGGTACTACTCCAGCTGCCTCCATCTGTGTACCCTGCCAGGTACTATTTCATATACCACTGCATACCACTAAGTAGTACCCTGCCAGGTACTATTTAGCATACCACCATGTGTCTCCAGCGCTTCAAAATCACCAGAGCTCTGCAACTTCCGGCCACAGCAGAAACAGCTGACTGAGGGACATCAGACGCAATTGGCTGTATACTGTTTCGGCAGAGTCGCAATATTTTTTACTGTACACCAGCAATTTTTACATACATCAATGGAGCCTTTACAGAGTGGTGGATGGCGATTATTCAAGGAGCGGTGAGCGGTACAAAGTACCATCAGTTATTCAGATACCGCATTATTGAATACAAATTACTATTGAATGTTAATTGCGGTCAATCACTATTACAGTTATATATATATATATATATATATATATATATATATATATATGTGTTTTTATATATATATATGTATATATATATATATATATATATATATATATATATATATATATATATATATATATATTCAAGCTGTCCTTCCATACACACTGGGCATTTTTCTTGTATCTTAAAGGTTTCCCTTTTTAAAGATTGTCTATTTATTATCAGGTATATTTTTATGTTATTTTTAGAGATGAGCGAATCGAAGTTGACGAACCCGAATTCTTTACGAATTTCATGAAAAATTTGATTCGCAACAAATACGAGTATCGCCACGATTCTATTGCTTGAATCGCTTCGTTAAACTCCATTTTACAGCGTTCCAGGCTATTGGAGACCTAAAATGGCGGATCCACATGTGAGTGCATGGGGAAGGGGATTATGGGAGGGCGGGAAACAGCGGCAGGAATGAAGGTAGGCGGGCTGACCCTGAATCACATGTGAGATGCAGCCTATCAGTGTTCACTGACCCCTGTGATGTCACAGCCCCTATATAATCGGCGGCCATCTTGCCTCTCTTCATTTCATCTATGCACTCAGATGGAGAGGACGGGACTGCGTGTGTGTGAATAGCTCATACCCCAGCGTTACACTGCAACTGCTAGTCACATCAGCATTAGGGAAAGACAGGAGTGCAGAGTGCTTTGCTGTTACTCTGAAAAGGATCATTAATTGCTAAACCTCCTATTCACCTTATAGAGCATTGCAGCAGAGAGGGGCAGATAGCTGTCAGCTGCATCATACATATCTCCAAGCTGCCTGAACTTTCTGAAGCATCTTATCTCCTCATTTTTCAGCTCTATTGAGTTTATTTTTATTTGCTTCACAAATCTTCTGCTGCTCAGAATTGTGTGACAGAGTGCAATTTAGGATTTAATCCCTGGATTTTTTTTTTCTGGTGCTGCACTGTTGGGTCCTGCTGCTGTTCAGAAATACGTGATTGTTCAGTGGACTGTAGTGCATTTGCACCATTTTGGACCTGTTAATCTGTCAAGGGGCTGGCTACATACTGTGCAAGTCCAAACAATACTATTCACCGTCTGTTTTTTTTTTTATTATTGTTTTTTCTGCGTATAGTTACGCAAATATAACAGCCCTCATCAGTGCATACCACATAGGTACATGCAAGTAGTGTACCATTTAGTATCTGTTAAGCTGTCAAGGTGCTCCATACTGTCAAAGTCCAAACAATAGTATCCACCGACTGGTGTTTTACAAAAATACAGATTTTTTTCTGCCAATAGGCATATTACTGCCCTCATCAGTGCATACCGCATAGGTACATCCAAGTATTGTACCATTTAGTACCTGTTAAGCTGTCAAGGTGCTCCATACCGTCAAAGTCCAAGCAATAGTATCCACCGGCTGGTGTATTACAAAAATACAGATTTTTTTCTGCTAACAGTTAGGCATATTACTGCCCTCATCAGTGCATACCGCATAGGTACATCCAAGTATTGTACAATTTAGTACCTGTTAAGCTGTCAAGGTGCTCCATACCGTCAAAGTTCAAACAATAGTATCCACCGGCTGGTGTTTTACAAAAATACAGAGTTTTTTCTGCTAATAGTTAGGCATATTACTGCCCTCATCAGTGCATACGCATAGGTACATCCAAGTATTGTACCATTTAGTACTTGTTAATTTGTCAAGGTGCTCCAAATAGTCAAAGTCCAAACAATAGTATCCACCGGCTGGTGTTTTCCAAAAATACAGAGTTTTTTCTGCTAATATTTAGGCATATTACTGCCCTCATCAGTGCATACGCATAGGTACATCCAAGTATTGTACCATTTAGTACCTGTTAAGCTGTCAAGGTGCTCCATACCGTTAAAGTCCAAACAATAGTATCCACTGGCTGGTGTTTTACAAAAATACAGAGTTTTTTCTGCTAATAGTTAGGCATATTACTGCCCTCATCAGTGCATATGCATAGGTACATCCAAGTATTGTACCATTTAGTACCTGTTAATCTGTCAAGGTGCTCCAAACCGTCAAAGTCCAAACAAAAGTATCCACCGGCTGGTGTTTTACAAAAATACTGAGTTTTTTCTGCTAATAGTTAGGCATATTACTGCCCTCATCAGTGCATACCGCATAGGTACATCCAAGTATTGTACCATTTAGTAGCTGTCAAGGTGCTCCAAACCGTCAAAGTCCAAACAAAAGTATCCACCGGCTGGTGTTTTACAAAAATACATTTTTTCTGCTAATAGTTAGGCACATTACTGCCCTCATCAGTGCATACCGCATAGGTACATCCAAGTATTGTACCATTTAGCACCTGTTAAGCTGTCAAGGTGCTCCATACCGTCAAAGTCCAAACAATAGTATCCACCGGCTGGTGTATTCCAAAAATACTGATTTTTTTTCTGCTAATATTTAGACATATTACTGCCCTCATCAGTGCATACAGCATAGGTACATCCAAGTATTGCACCATTTACTACCTGTTAAGCTGTCAATGTGCTCCATATCGTCAAAGTCCAAACAATAGTATCCACCGGCGGGTGTTTTACAAAAATACAGAGTTTTTTCTGCTAATAGTTAGGCATATCTCTGCCCTCATCAGTGCATACCGCATACGTACATCCAACTATTGTACCATTTAGTACCTGTTAATCTGTCAAGGTGCTCCAAACCGTCAAATTCCAAGCAATAGTATCCACCGGCTGGTGTTTTACAAAAATACAGATTTTTTTCTGCTAATAGTTAGGCATATTACTGCCCTCATCAGTGCATACCGCATAGGTACATGCAAGTATTGTACCATCTAGTACCTGTTAATCTGTCAAGGGCCTACATACTGTTCAAGGACAGCCGTAAGTAATCACCTGCTGCTGTTCTAGACAAATACTGTTTAAAGAGTAGTGTAGCGTATTGTAATACCCTCATAAACACACTAAGTATGTCAGGCAGAGAAGTGCCAGGACGTGTGCAGAGGAGTGGCAGAGGCCTAAATACTTCAGTCAGAGTTGGCAGCAAACTTGGGGCGAGTGGCAGCAGGAGGCCTGAGCTCCCGTTATCAGCCAGCGGTCGTGTCTCCACCAGCAACCCATCTGCCATCGTGGATTGGTTAACACGCTCATCCACATCCTCACAAGTGACATCTGACACCCCCAGTCAACAGTCGGTGGGTTCGTCGGACACAACCCTCAGTTGGCATGGCCCGGTAGCAGTCCGTGTCCTCCCATTGCCTTTGTCCTATGCTGTTCCCTCTCCTAAAGAAGTATCTTATGCTGTGGATTCAGCTCCACTATTTACTGAGGACGATCTAATAGAGGACAGTTAGCAGCTACTGGACAGCCAAGAAGGGGAGGAGACATGCGCCACTTGCTCCGCTAGGCGGCCAAGTATTGATGCAGAGAGTGACGTGGGAGGCGGTGTTGCAAGTGTTCCGGGTCCTGAAGCAGACACTGTTGGGGAACCTGAGGAGGACATCAGTGACGTGCACACACATGTGGATGATGATGAAGCCGATTGCAATTCGGAGCCGGGTGCAGAAGGGGCTTCATCATCATCAGGAGAAGAGAGTTGCAGGTTGCCCTTGAGGAAGCAAGGCGGTAGCACGGTTGGCAGTCAGCCTGGTGGCAGTAGTGGAATTTCAGGAGCTAAACGTGCCCGGGGGAGACCACCTGCTTCGCGGCAGCCTACCTTTCCGGGAGGTAGTGGAACAGGGGTTCCTGGAGACAGTGCCAGAAGCAGTCAATTAGTGCGGACTGCGGGTAGAGAAAATCAGCTACTCGGCGGTGTGGAAGTTTTTCATAAGGCATCCGGAGGAGGTTCATGTAGCCACATGCAAGATCTGTCGGCAGAAGGTGAAGCAGGGCCAGGGTCTCAATGTCGGCACCACGGCCCTCCGTCAACACATGGTTCGCCACCATAAAGCGGCCTGAGAGAACCGTGGCTCCGATGTAGTGGTCCAGCCTGCTGCATCACCCAGTGGCCATCCGCTCCCTCCTTCATCCAGCCAAGGCTCCACCACCTCAGCCGAAGGGAACTGTGTGTCAAACCCTCCTTCTGTCGCTCCTGCTTCTCCCACTTTTAGTCAGCCATTCTGCCAACAATCCATCGGCGAAGCCATGTCCAAGAGACAACAGTATGCGCCCACTCATCCAATGGTGCAGAAGTTGAATGTGCTCCTGTCCAAGTTGCTGGTGTTGCAGTCCCTCCCTTTTCAAGTGGTGGACTCTGCACCTTTCAGAGAATTGATGGCTTGTGCCGAGCCGAGGTGGAGAGCCCCAAGCCGTCATTTCTTTGCGAAGAAGGCAGTACCAGCCCTGCATAAGTTTGTACAAGAGAAGGTGGGCCAGTCCTTGAGCCTGTCAGTGTGTTCAAAAGTGCACGGCAGCGCCGACGTGTGGAGCTGTAACTACGGGCAGGGACAATACTTGTCTTTTACGGCTCACTGGGTAAATGTGGTTCCTGCACAGCCACAACAGCAACTTGGACAGGTCACACCGCTCCCTCCTCCACGCTCTCGCTCCCAGGCAGTTGGTCCTGTTACAGTGTGCGACACCGCCTCCTCATCCTCCACCGTGTCCTCGGCCTCCACTGCACGTCCAAATCTTGGTGGCCTTTCATCATACCATGTGTGTAGGGCACGGCGGTGTCAAGCTGTTCTTCACATGGTTTGCCTTGGCGAATGGAGTCAAACAGGGGAGGAACTGCTAAAGTTCATTCGTAAAGAAATCAGAGTATGGCTTACTCCATGACATCTGGAAATGGGAACCATGGTGACCGACAACGGGTAGAACATTGTGTCCGCGCTGCGACAAGGAAGTGTGAAACATGCGCCCTGCATGGCACACGTGTGGAATCTGGTTGTCAAGCACTTCCTCAAGTCTTCACCCCATTTGCAAAACATCCTGAAAATGGCAAGGAAACTGTGCATGCACTTCAGCCACTCGTACACCGCCAAGCACACCTTTCTTGAGCTGCAGCATCAGAACGGTATCCCACAACATAGTCTTATTTGTGACGTTGCCACACATTGGAATTCCACCCTCCATATGTTGGACAGACTATACGAACAAAGAAAAGCCATCACCGATTTCTTGATTATCCAAGCAGATAGGAGTACTCGCCTGTGTAACTTCAATGTGAACGAGTGGCAGCTCATACGTGACACCTGTCGTTTGCTGAGACCCTTTGAGGAAGCCGCATTATTTGTGAGTAGCCTGGATTACGCCATGAACGACGTAATTCCACTCTTACATTTCCTACAACAAATGATTGAAACCATGGCTGGTCACGGAAATGGAGACGTTGCGCCTACATCTCAAGGCTACATGAGCCCTGTGGGGGCTAAACTGGAGGAGGAGGAGGATGATGAGGGGCAGAGCGGAGCACAGTTTAGGTTGGATGAGATGGCCGGTGTTTCTAGTCTTCGGACTGGAGAGGAGGAGAAGGAGCAGCCAGAGGAGCTGGAGGGTTATGAGGAAGTTGAGACAGAGGACCCAGACACACCGTGGCAGTATGCAGTGAAGATGGAGGCAGGGAGTCCCTCTGAGACACTGGCGCAAATGGCACGATGCATGCTCAGTTGCTTGCGTAGTGACCCCCGAATTGTCAAAATTCGTCAGCGGGATGACTTCTGGATCTCCACCTTATTAGACCCTCGCTACCGTCCCAAAATGGGGTCCTTTTTTACACCCACTGAGAGGAAGGACAAACTGACCTACTACAGAGAGATTCTACGTAGTCAGTTGGCTGATGCCTATCGGCCACATGGTCCATTCACTCGCAGGTCTGACTCGGGGGGCCCTCTGCGCTCACCTTCCCCTGCCATGGCTGCTGGGGAGAGGAGGGTTGGGAGGAGCAGTACCAGCTCAATCAGCAGCAACCTGAGTCTACAGTCGCTGATGAGTAGCTTTTTTCACCCGCATAGTGAAGCAACTCATCAGCAGCAGGTAGACATGGAGCAGGACCTGAACCAGCAGGTGGTGCATACCTTGACATGGCCATGCCAACAACCATTGAAGATCCGCTGGACTTCTGGGCAGCCAAACTTGATTTATGGCCACAACTAGCAGAGTTTGCCCTGGAAAAGCTGTCCTGCCTGGCCAGTAGTGTGCCATCAGAGCGGGTGTTTAGTGCGGCCGGGGCCAAAGTCACCCCAAGGCGAACTCGTCTGTCCACCAAAAATGTGGAGAGACTGACGTTTGTCAAGATGAATCAGGGATGGATCAGCCAGGATTTCCAGCCACCAATGCCAGATGCCTCAGAGTAGATTGACCATGCTGCTACACCAACATTTCCCAATTATGGTTGGTTATGAAACCCTCTTGGGATATCAATTAGGGTTATGAAACCCCCTTTCGTACTGCGATTGCCTGCTCCTGGCTCATCCTGTCTTTCAGGAACTACTTGCCTCACCGATGCTTCTGGCCTTGGGCCTTTAATTTTTGGATGTTTAGCAGTAGCTAAATATATGCTTAATGTAAATGTCAACATTGATCTTTAAATGTAAGGAGTTATGAAACCCTCTTGGGTACTGCAAATGCCTGCTCCATACTCATTCTGTGTCTTTCAGGAACTACTTGCCTCCCTGCCCTCAGGCCTTGGGCCTTCAATTTTTGGATGTTTAGCAGTAGCTAAATACATGCTTAATGCAAATTTCAACATTCATCTTTAAATGTAAGGGGTTGGTTATGAAACGCTCTTGGGTACTGCCAATGCCTGCTCCTGGCTCATCCTGTGTCTTTCAGGAACTACTTGACTCACTGATGCTTCTGGCCTTGGGCCTTTAATTTTTGGAAGTTTAACAGTTGTTACGCCGAGCGCTCCGGGTCCTGCTCCTCCCCGGAGCGCTCGCGGCGTTCCTCTCTCTGCAGCGCCCCGGTCAGACCCACTGACCGTGAGCGCTGCACTGACACTGCCGGCGGTGATGCGATTCGCATAGAGGGATGCGCCCGCTTGCGAATCGCATCCCAAGTCACTCACCTGTCCCGGTCCCCTGCTGTCACGTCCTGGCGTGCGCGGCTCCGCTCCTTAGGGCGCGCGCGCGCCAGCTCTCTAAGATTTAAAGGGCCAGTGCACCAATGATTGGTGCCTGGCCCAATCAGTCTAATTAGCCTCCACCTGCTCCCTGCTCATATGACCTCACTTCCCCTTCACTGCTTTGCCGGATCTTGTTGCCTTGTTCCAGAGAAAGCGTTTATAGTGTTTGCCTTACCAGTGTTCCTGACGTCTTGCTATCGCCATTGACTACGTACCTTGCCGCCTGCCCCGACCTTCTGCTACGTCTGACCTTGCCTCTGTCTAGTCCTTCTGTCCCACGCCTTCTCAGCAGTCAGCGAGGTTGAGCCGTTGCCGGTGAATACGACCTGGTTGCTACCGCTGCAGCAAGTCCATCCCGCTTTGTGGCGGGCTCTGGTGAATAACAGTAGCAACCTAGAACCGGTCCACCGACACGGTCCACGCCAATCCCTCGCTGACACAGAGAATCCACATCCAGCCTGCCGAATCCTAACAGTAGATCCGGCCATGGATCCCGCTGAGGTCCCGCTGCCAGTTCTCGCTGACCTTACCACGGTGGTCGCCCAGCAGTCTCAACAGATTGAGCAACTAGGACAACAGTTCACCCAACAAGGACAGCAGCTGTCGCAGTTGACCGCCATGCTACAGCAACTTCTGCCACAGCTACAGCAGCAAATATCTCCTCCGCCAGCTCCTGCACCTCCTCCACAGCGAGTGCCCGCTCCTGGCCTCCGCTTGTCCCTGCCGGACAAATTTAATGGGGTCTCTAGACTTTGCCGTGG
Source organism: Hyla sarda (assembly GCF_029499605.1). Taxonomy (NCBI): domain Eukaryota; kingdom Metazoa; phylum Chordata; class Amphibia; order Anura; family Hylidae; genus Hyla; species Hyla sarda. The sequence goes on along the minus strand of NC_079189.1, from coordinate 387,643,167 downwards.
TTTCCTGTCTCAATGTTCCCTACATTTGGAGATGTTGTCTCCAAATGGACCAATTTTCTACAGAACGGTCGAAGGTGGCTTTTGTGGTTAGTCTCCTGTCTGGGAAGGCCCTGTCATGGGCCACACCGCTCTGGGACCGCAATGATCCTGTCACTGCCACTGTACAGTCCTTCTTCGCTGAGGTTCGTAGTGTCTTCGAGGAACCAGCCCGAGCTTCTTCTGCCGAAACTGCCTTGCTGAACTTGGTCCAGGGAAATTTTTCTGTAGGAGAATACGCCATCCAATTTCGTACCCTCGCCTCTGAATTATCTTGGAACAACGAGGCCCTCTGCACGACCTTTAAAAGGGCCTATCCAGTAACATTAAGGATGTGCTGGCCGCACGAGAAATTCCTGCCAACCTGCATGAACTTATCCATTTGGCCACCCGCATTGACATGTGTTTTTCTGAAAGACACCAGGAGCTCCACCAGGAAAAGACCTTGATCTCTGGGCACCTCTCTCACAGTATCCTTTGCAATCTACCCCTGTGCCTCCCGCCAAGGAGGCTATGCAAGTGGATCGGTCTCGCCTGACCCATGAAGAGAGGACTCGCCGTAGAGATAAAAATTTATGTCTGTACTGCGCTAGTACCGAACATTTCTTGGTGGATTGCCCTATTCGTCCTCCACGTCTGGGAAACGCACGCACCCAGCTCACGTGGGTGTGGCGTCTCTTGGTATGAAGTCTGCTTCTCCACGTCTCACTGTGACCGTGAGGATTTCTCCTTCTGCCAACTCTTCCTTCTCAGCTATGGCCTTCTTGGACTCCGGTTCTGCGGGAAATTTCATTTTGGCCTCTTTTGTTAATAAGTTCAACATCCCTGTGACCCGTCTCGTCAAGCCGCTCTACATTTCCTCAGTCAACGGAGTAAAATTGGACTGCACTGTGCGTTACCGCACAGAACCCCTGCTCATGAGCATTGGACGGCATCACGAAAGAATAGAATTTTTTGTTTTGCCCAACTGCACATCTGAAGTCCTCTTCGGTCTGCCATGGCTCCAATGCTACTCTCCTACCCTTGACTGGACTACCGGGGAGATCAAGAGCTGGGGTGCTTCTTGCCACAAGAAATGCCTCACGTCTGCTCCCAGTCCCGTCAGTCAAACCTCAGTGTTTCCTCCTCATAGCCCCCGTCCTGGTAACACTCTGCCCCATGCCAAGCTTCACCCTCTGCCCCCCCTCCCCATTCCCACTCCTTCTGAACTACCTGCCGTTTATGAGTATACCCAGGACTTCTCTGTCCTCCAGAAGGAGACTCTACAATCGCTCCCAATGTCCTCGTCCCATGTGGAGTGACAACCGGACAAAAAAGAGGGGGAGACCTAACGGGGGGGTACTGTTACGCCGAGCGCTCCGGGTCCCTGCTCCTCCCCGGAGCGCTCGCGGCATTTCTCTCTCTGCAGCGCCCCGGTCAGACCTGCTGACCGGGAGCGCTGCACTGACACTGCCGGCGGGGATGCGATTCGCATAGCGGGACGCGCCCGCTCGCGTATCGCATCCCAAGTCACTCACCTGTCCCGGTCCACGGCTGTCACGTCCTGGCGCGCGCGGCTCCGCTCCTTAGGGCGCGCGCGCGCCAGCTCTCTAAGATTTAAAGGGCCAGTGCACCAATGATTGGTGCCTGGCCCAATCAGTCTAATTAGCCTCCACCTGCTCCCTGCTCATATGACCTCACTTCCCCTTCACTGCTTTGCCGGATCTTGTTGCCTTGTGCCAGAGAAAGCGTTTATAGTGTTTGCCTTACCAGTGTTCCTGACCTCTTGCTATCGCCATTGACTACGTACCTTGCCGCCTGCCCCGACCTTCTGCTACATCTGACCTTGCCTCTGTCTAGTCCTTCTGTCCCACGCCTTCTCAGCAGTCAGCGAGGTTGAGCCGTTGCCGGTGGATACGACCTGGTTGCTACCGCTGCAGCAAGTCCATCCCGCTTTGCGGCGGGCTCTGGTGAATGCCAGTAGCAACCTAGAACCGGTCCACCGACATGGTCCACGCCAATCCCTCGCTGACACAGAGGATCCACATCCATCCTGCCGAATCCTAACAGCAGCAGCTAAATATATGCTTAATGCAAATGTGAACATTGATCTTTAAATGTAAGGGGTTATGAAACCCTCTTGGGTACTGTGAATGCCTGCTCCATATTCATTCTGTGTCTTTCAGGAACTACTTGCCTCCCTGCCCTCAGTCCTTGGGCCTTCAATTTTTGGATGTTTAGCAGTAGCTAAATACATGCTTAATGCACATTTCAACATTGATCTTTAAATGTAAGGGGATGGTTATGAAACCCTCTTGGGTACTGCTCCTGACTGCTCCTGACTCATTCTGTGTCTTTCGGGAACTACTTGGCTCCCTGATGCCTCAGGCCTTAAATTTTTGGAAGTTTAGCAGTAGCTAATACATGCTTAATGCTAATTTCAACAATGATCTTTAAATTCTCAGCGCTCTGCTAGGGCCTTCTCCTACCCCGCCGGGGCCAATCCGAGGACCTCACTAAACCATCAAATTGGTAGTAGAGACATGCGGTGTGTACAAAGGGCAGGGACTTAATGAAGCCGAGTTTATGACCGGCGCTTAGTTGTGATTCTTCTTTCCTGTCAAATAATTGCAATCCCTGATCCCTATCGCGAAGGGGGTTCAGCGGGTCACCCGCACCTGTCGGTGAAAGATAGACACATTTTAGGATTTTTTAAATACATACATACATGCTTAATTTAAATTTCAACATTTATGGTGCAATGTATGGGGTTATTAAACACTCTTGGGTAGTGTTTTTTTCAAATTTTCTGATAATTATCACAGTAATAAACTTGAATTTTCCACATTAATAACCATTACACCATTGAACAATTGTTGAGTGTGATTTTTTAAGTAAAATTTTCAAAAAAAAATACGCAGAGAGATGAACTCTGTGTCTTTATTTCATAAAAAATTATTTTATAGAAGAATGTCTTTTGGTGGTCCACCGTCCTGCATTATAGAGTCTTCTGGACTCTTGGATATGCGCTTGTTCTTAAACAAAGGTACAAAAAACAAAAATGGCCGGTCAGGACTATGGAGATGTTGCGCCTACATTTTACAGCCACATGAGCCCTGTGGGTGCTTGTGAGATTAGGTCCTTTGTACCCACACGGCGGGGTCCGGGACACAAATTTTTATTTAAATTTCAAATAAAAAAATCACACATTTCAATGGTCTCCTCATGCTGCAGCCAACTCCAGGCTGCGCCATTCTGGTAATATATAGAGAGCACTCGCTGTCCTAAATTTTCATAAAAAAATTTTCAGCAAAAATGTTTGTCTTTTTTTATTAGGGATTGTGAAGCTTTGGTGCATACTCATTCATCAGCCAACTCCAGCCTGTGTCATTCAGGCAATATATGGTTTACTGACGGTGCTGCTGGGCCTGGGTCTGGGAATTTCAAATTTTCTCATAGGTAGCACCCGCTATCCATAAGTCTTCTTCATAAATTTCTACAATTGTTGTGTTTTTTTGGATGGATTGTGAAGCCCTAGTGTGTACTCATGCATCAGCCAACTCCAGGGTGTGTCATTCATGAAACATATAGGTAGCACCCGCAGTCCTAAATATTCTTAAAATTATTTTAAAAATGGTTGTTTTTTCTTTGGGATTCTGAAGCCCTGGTGTGTACTCAATGCTGGTTCCTGCTACACTCTGTCAGCCCGTTGGTCCTGCGACAGTGTGCTACTCCGTCTCCACATCCTCCACTGTGTTTTAAAGGGGTATTCCAGGAAAAAACTTTTTTTATATAAATCAACTGGCTCCAGAAAGTCAAACAGATTTGTAAATTACTTCTATAGAAAAATCTTAATCCTTTCAGTACTTATAAGCTTCTGAAGTTATGATTGTTCTTTTCTGTCTAAATCCTCTCTGATGACACCTGTCTCAGGAAATGCCCAGTTTAGAAGAGGTTTGCTATGGGGATTTGCTTCTAAACTGGGCGGATCCCGAGACAGGTGTCATCAGAGAGGATTTAGACAGAAAAGAACAACCTTAACTTCAGAAGCTCATAAGTACTGAAAGGATTAAAAAAAAATTATAGAAGTAATTTACAAATCTGTTTAACTTTCTGGAGCCAGTTGATATATATAAAAAAAAGTTTTTTCCTGGAATACCCCTTTAAGCCTTCACTGCCCGGACAAGTCTCAGTGGCCCTTCAGCATACCATGTGTGCAGGTCACGGCAGTGTCACGCTGTTCTTCACATGGTTCGCCTTGGTGAGAAGTCTTGGAAACATTGGCCAGTCAGGGTAATGGAGACGTTTCGCCTAAATCTCACGGCCACATGAGCCCTGTGGGGCTTGTTGGATTTGGTCCTTCGTACCCACACGCTGGGGTGTGGGACACGCAAAGGTTGTTTTAAATTTCAAATCAAAAAATGATGGCGCTGCTGGGCCTGGGTCTGGGAATTTCAAATTTTCTCATGGGTAGCACCCGCTATCCAAATCTTTTTCAAAAATTTCAAAAATTCTAGTGTTTTTTGGGGGGGATTGTGAAGCCCTGGTGTGAACTCGTGCATCAGCCAACTCCAAACTGTGTAATTCAGGCAATATATGGGTTACTGATGCCGCTGTGGGTCCTGGGTCTGGTAATTTCTAATTATCTCATAGGTAGCACCCGCTATCCAAAATCTTTTTCAAAAATTTCAAAAATTGTTGTGTTTTTGGGGGGGAATTGTGAAGCCCTGCTGTGTACTCGTGAATCAGCCAACTCCAGGCTGTGTCATTCAGGAAATATATGCTTTACTGATGTTGCTGTGGGGGCTTGTTGGATATGGTCCTTCGTACCCACACGATGGGGTCCGCGACACTCAAAGTTTGTTTTAATTTTCAAAGAAAAAAATGATGACGCTGCTGTGCCTGGGTCTGGTAATTTCAAATTTTCTCATAGGTAGCATCCGCTATTCAAAATATTTTTCAAACATTTCTAAAATTGTGGTGTTTTTTGGGAGGGATTGGGAAGCCCTGGTGTGTACTCGTGCATCAGCCAACTCCAGGCTGTGACATTCAGGCAATATATGGATTACTGATGCCGCTGTGGGGCCTGGGTCTGGTAATTTCAAATTTTCTCGTAGGTAGCACCCGCTATCCAAAATCTTTTTTCAAAAATTTCTAAAATTGTGGTGTTTTTTTCTTAGGGATTGTGAAGCTCTGGTGTGAACTCGTGCATCAGCCAACTCCAGGCTGTGTCATTCAGGCAATATATGGGTTACTGATGCCGCTGTGGGGCCTGGGTCTGGTAATTTCTAATTTTCTCATAGGTAGCACCCGCTATCCAAAATCTTTTTCAAAAATTTCTAAAATTGTGGTCTTTTTTGGGGGGGGGATTGTGAAGCCCTGGTGTGTACTCGTGCATCAGCCAACTACAGGTTGTGTCATTCAGGCAATATAGGGGTTACTGATGCCGCTGTTGGGCCTGGGTCTGGTAATTTCAAATTTTCTCGTAGGTAGCACCCGCTATCCAAAATCTTTTTCAAAAATTTCTAAAATTGTGGTGTTTTTTTCTTAGGGATTGTGAAGCTCTGGTGTGAACTTGTGCATCAGCCAACTCCAGGCTGTGTCATTCAGGCAATATATGGGTTACTGATGCCACTGTGGGGCCTGGGTCTGGTAATTTCTAATTTCTATTCAAAATCTTCGTTGAAATTTCTTAATTCATCTTTTAATCTTAGGGATTGTGAAGGCCTAGTGCCTACTCATGCTGATGGCAGCTCCGGGCTGTGCCATTCATCCTCTATATGGTCTCCTCATGCTGACAACATGTCCATGCTGTGTCATTCAGCCACTATATGGTGTCCTCATGCTGCCAACACCTCCACGCTGTGTCATTCAGCCACTATATGGTGTCCTCATGCTTCAGTTTCATCCAAGCTTTGTCATTCAGCCACGATATGGTGTCCTCATGCTGTCAACACCTCCACACTGTGCCATTCAGCCACTATATGGTGTCCTCATGCTGCCAACACCTCCATTCTGTGTCATTCAGCCACTATATGGTGTCCTCATGCTGCCAACACCTCCACACTGTGCCATTCAGCCATTATATGGTGTGTGTCCTCATGCTGCCAACACCTCCACACTGTGCCATTCAGCCACTATGTGGTGTCCTCATGCTGCCAACACCTCCATTCTGTGTCATTCAGCCACTATATGGTGTCCTCATGCTGCCAACACCTCCAAGCTGTGTCATTCAGCCACTATATGGTGTCCTCATGCTGCCAACACCTCCATGTTGTGCCATTCAGCCACTATATGGTCTCCTCATGCTGCCAACACCTCCATGCTATGTCATTCAGTCACTATATGGTCTCCTGACACTGATGCCACCACCAAGCTCTGTCATTGTGCTCCTGTGCGGCAGTTATTCTAAAAGCGATCCCGGTAGTCTGCATGTTATTCTGAATAACAGTATTATTTCACTACCCCAGCACACTCCATATGCGTTTTAGAACACAGCAAAGTGTCCTATACCCCTATAGAGGCTGTATGTAGGCTAGAAATAGCCTTTTTAATATAGATTCACCGCAAAAAAATTCAGATCGAAACAAAGTTTTTCGGAAAATTCAGCGAATCGGCCGAATAAAATTTTTGAAAAGTTCGCTCATCTCTAGTTATTTTATGTTATATCACACAGGCCCTGTGAGAAATTTTACGTGTAAAAGTTATTTATAATAAAATGTATGCATCCTTCCAAACATCCATTGTACAATTTTTTTGGCTGAGGTATTTGAGGACTGGGAACTCTATTATTTTAATTTACAAATTTGTTTAACTTTCTGGCACCAGTTGATTTAAAAAATAAAAAAAAAAATGTTTTCCAGTGGAGTAACCCTTTAAGGTAAAACTGACATGCTATTTTTATTCTGTGGGTCAATACAATTAACCCCTTAAAGGTGTTAAACACCATAAGATGATTTTAGTACGTACCTGGCAGACAGTGATGGACATGCTTATGAAGGATCTGCGCTTGTCTTTGGGCTAAATGGCTATGTTGTGAGATTACCATGATACTTTGGCAAACTTTTTGTGAATGGATATTTCCTTTTTGAGCTTTCTTTTTTGCCTATAAATCCCATAATTCCAATTCCAATAAAAAAAAATCCTGGAATACACCTTTAAGGGCACAGACCATTTTGGCCTTTAACCCCTTAAGGACTCAGGGTTTTTCCGTTTTTGCACTTTCGTTTTTTCCTCCTTACCTTTTAAAAATCATAACCCTTTCAATTTTCCACCTAAAAATCCATATTATGGCTTATTTTTTGCGTCGCCAATTCTACTTTGCAGTGACATTAGTCATTTTACCCAAAAATGCACGGCGAAACGGAAAAAAAAATCATTGTGCGACAAAATCGAAAAAAAAACGCCATTTTGTAACTTTTGGGGGCTTTCGTTTCTACGCAGTGCATATTTCGGTAAAAATTACACCTTATCATTATTCTGTAGGTCCATACGGTTAAAATGATACCCTACTTATATAGGTTTGATTTTGTCGCACTTCTGGAAAAAATCATAACTACATGCAGGAAAATTTATACGTTTAAAAATGTCATCTTCTGACCCCTATAACTTTTTTATTTTTCCACATATGGGGTGGTATGAGGACTCATTTTTTGCGCCGTGATCTGAAGTTTTTATCGGTATGATTTTTGTTTTCATCGGACTTTTTGATCACTTTTTAATCCATTTTTAATGGTATAAAAAGTGACCAAAATACGCTTTTTTGGACTTTGGAATTTTTTTGTGCGTACGCCATTGACCGTACGGCTTAATTAATGATATATTTTTATAGTTCGGACATTTACGCATGCGGTGATATCACATATGTTTATTTTTTATTTTTTTTACACTGTTTTATTTTTTTATGGGAAAAGGGGGGTGATTCAAACTTTTATTAGGGAAGGGGTTAAATGACCTTTATTAACACTTTTTTTTTACATTTTTTTTGCAGTGTTATAGGTCCCATAGGGACCTATAACACTGCACACACTGATCTCCTATGCTGATCACTGGCGTGCATTAACACGCCTGTGATCAGCATTATCGGCGCTTGACTGCTCCTGCCTGGATCTCAGGCACGGAGCAGTCATTCGTTGATCGGACACCGGGGAGGCAGGTAAGAGCCCTCCCGTTGTCCGATCAGCTGTTCAGGACGCCGCAATTTCACCGCGGCGGTCCCGAACAGCCCGACTGAGCAGCCGGGTCACTTTCACTTTCGCTTTAGAAGCGGCGGTCAGCTTTGACCGCCACTTCTAAAGGGTTAATACCGCTCATCGCCGCGATCGGCGATGTGTGGTATTAGCCGCGGGTCCCGGCCGTTGATTAGCGCCGGGACCGACGCGATATGATGCGGGATCGCGGCGCGATCCCGCTTCATATCGCGGGAGTCGGCGCAGGACGTAAATATACGTCCTGCTTCGTTAAGGGGTTAAAGCGGTATTATTTCAGGATTTTTTTTATTTGACTATGCTGCAGGGGCTGTAAAGTTAGTGTAGTTCATAATATAGTGTCTGTACCTGTGTGTGACGGTTTTCTCACAATTCTTCTGTGATTTTCACTACAATATTTATTTTTAACAGCATACAAAATAACTCAGATTTTTCCCAGGTTGCAATGCGGCCGAGACCTGACTCACTAGTCAGCTGATGACAGGGAGCCTGTCTGCTTCAATGTGTGGAGGGATCGCTTGGTGGGAGAGAGATTAATCTGCAACAGCTGTAGGCACACTGATTGAAAACCACAGGTCTTTTGAATGGATGCAGTTCATTTATGTTTCAATGGGTGGGGTGGCTGATGTGTGAGAGGGAGGAAAATGGAATTTTGGGATTTGTAGTAAAAAAAAAAAGAAAAGTCAAAAAGGAAATTCCAGTTCACAAAAAGCTAGCCACAGTGTTATGGTAATCTCACAACATAGCCATTTAGCCCCAATACATGCACAGATCCTTCTTAAGCATGTCCATTACTGCCTGCCAGGTACGTGCTAAAATCACCATATGGTGGATAACCCCTTTAAGATACAGAGAATAAGAACCATAACTGATTGTTTTCTTTTCTATCTACAGACCCATATGAGGTGTTGTGCATGAAGCAATCACAGCTCCAGCAGTTGCTTCATGTACGGGACATAAATGTTCGCCCTAGTGAGCCAAGGCATTGGGATGTACATTATGTCCATTGTCCTTAAGGGATTTAAGCGATTTTCTAATAACATACTACTTTTATTTTAACAGTGTGTCCTGTTATGACAAGTGCCAGGCTGTCAAGGTGTACAGGTAGTCCTGCATTCCTCTGGGGGTTAAAGAGGTATTTACATCTCAAAGATTGTATTTTACTTTGTGGTTCATGTAAAAAAAAAAAACACTTTTGCAAATAGTTACAATTACCTTTCTTGCATCCTTTTAAATATATGGAGGGAGATTTATTAAGGGATTTAAGCATCTTTTTTGGCTTACAAAAGTCGCACAAAAAGTCTCACGTGCGCCTAAGCAATTTTTGTGTGACTTTTGTGGGTAAGCAAGAAATACCAATCAGCCCTACCTAAGCAACTTTCAGTTTTTACTTTGCAGTGGTCCAGGATTTATCATGGTTAAAGTCGCACGTAAGCAAATAAAAGTCACAAACCCCCTTCAAAAAGTCGCAAGTGTAAGCAAGGTCAGACCTGGCTTACAAACTTGCCTATGACAGCATTTTCAAAAAGTCGTAGGTGAGACTTTTTGTGCGACTTATTTTACTTTCATTTTCACAGGCACAGTGGGACGAGCAGGTAGGAGAAGTACAGGAGGGTGACAAGCTTGTCAACTGCCCGCACATCTCCTGCACACGCAACACTACTACAACTCCCAGCATGTCGTTACTGTAATGACATGCTGGGAATTGTAGTTGTGCGGCACGGATGGAGTTTGTTAGATGGGTGGGTGGATGACAAGCTTGTCACCCGCACACTGCTCTGAGTGCAGAAGCCCTTATCTGTATGTTTACTTTACTAGTGACAGCTGCCTGACTACTGGGGAAGAGGGCTCTCCAGCCCTGCATATTATATCTTAGCCTCCTTTAGGAGTCCTGAGCCAATTTAAGACTGTATTCACACCACATTGGGGAATATGCCAGCCGGAGCTAGCAGTGGAATTTCAAAACCGCCTCCCTTGTCAGATCCATGCCTTATCCCATTCATTTCGATGAAGTGATCGAAGTCAGCTGGTAAATCTGGTAAATTTTTTCTACCATATCTAGTTTTTGAACCAGATAGAAAAGTGCAGCAGACCCTTTTAATAAAAGAAAAAAGATGATGGTCATTAATGTAATCAAATGAATCCAACATGTACAGATCTGAAACGAGCAGAAAAGAAAAACACAAAAAGGGTTAGTAAATTTTAGGTGCTCTCTCCTGGGGAAGATTTCCCATAATGCAGTGTCTTCCCAAACAGGGAGCCTCCAATTGTTGCAAAAGTACAACCCCATAGCCTTTGGATGTCTGGGAATAATGTATTTGTAGTTCAGCAACAGCTTGAGTCTCCCTGTTTGAGAAGACACTACCAGAAGGGTCTGTTCACAAAACGCACAATGTTATGTTATACAATGTTATACAAAATGCACAATGCAATCAGAGCCTTACACATACACCCCCCCACCCTGGCGCCTACATACACCCCTCCCCCCCAGCCAGGGAGGTAAGTGAACTTCGGCTTCTCTATCCAGTATATCCAACTATCCAGCTAGTGCAGTATATCCAGCTAGTGTGGCTGTTTAAGTGTTTTTTGGGCCAACATGACCAAGAAAACCCCAGTGGAAACCTAGCAGAAGGAAGATATAAGCTAGTGAGGGAAGTAAAGTGGGATTGTGAAAGTGAAATGTATTTGATTTTGTATACTGTATATGTGTGTATGTATGTGAGTGCGTGCGTCTTTATAGGACCACCCACTCATTTTAGAGCCAAACCAGAAAGCTACACTAAGCCTGCAATTCCCTTAGTGATGCGTGGCACAAAGGAATCAAATAATGTATTGGCAGAAGAAAATGTAGGACAAATAATAATAAAAAAATCATCATAACTTTTATAAAAATAAATAAAATAATAACTTAGCATCATCTACACGAGAAGCAGAAATTCAGGATTATTTTGAGAACCTGAGCATATCTGCATTTTATATATGCAAATTACCCAATTTTGAATATCCAGCAGCAGAACACTGAAATATGTCATGGATGGTTTAACTTGCGTTTACGTGTGAAAGCATGTCAAAAGAATGTCCTTATCACTGTACTCCATTCACTGACATGCAATATGACTTTCCTATTTTAAATGAAAAATAAAACAGCTTTGGGACAAATCCCTCATACAGCCTGTACTTTTCAGGCAAGTCCCACTTTTTCCTGGTAATGCTAGATGACATCAGCCTTATAAATTGAGCAACTCAATCTTCTTAAGCATTATGGTTTACCTGGGCCTTCTCATGAGACGTTCTCTTATTGAGCAATTATTGTAATCCAGCTGTGTGGCTGCTGAACTGTGAGACACTGATTTCAATGACTTTCCGAGGTGTTTAGAAAAGCTGCAACAACATCCTTCGGATATTGTCAAGTGCTGCAGACTTTTCAGTCAGAAACAATACAAGTTCCGTGAAATTAATCCTAAAATCCTATTTCAAAAGGAATGAAGCATTTCATCATCCAACTCTTTGTACACAAACCAAGCATAATTCTGCGTACATATAACAAGCTTAAAATAGTATGATTTGATAATTGATTTGTATGACTATTCTCACTAAAATGTACATGACAACCAAGTTTTAGCAGATATCTAAAAATAAAACTTGCGGCAAGTATCGTCCTTACAAATTTTAGCGCTAAATTTCCTTAGCTGAAGATCAAAAATATTCTAGAACATTAAAGAGCTTATATTACACACTGTGTCATTCTCATGCTAGAAAAGAATTGCTAAATTCTGGATGGACTCCATTGTACTTATCTTTCCCAACTGGATACATTCATTTAACCCCTTAAGGACTCAGGCTTTTTCCATTTTTGCATTTTTATTTTTTCCTCATCAGCTTCTAAAAATCATAACGCTTTTAATTTTGCACCTAAAATTTCATATTATGGCTTATTTTTAACATTAGTCATTTTACCAAAGTATACAAGGCAAAATGTAAAAAAAAAATAATTGTGCGACAAAATTTAAGAAAAAATTCCATTTTGGGGGCTTCCGTTTCTACGCAGAGCATTTTTCGCTAAAAATGACACCTTATCATTATTCTGTAGGTCCCTATGGTTAAAATGATACCCTACTTATATAGGTTTGATTTTGTACTACTTCTAAAAAAAATCCTAACTACATGAAGGAAAATGTATACGTTTAAAATTGTCATCTTTTGATCCCTATAACTTTTAGATTTTTCCACATACGGGTCGGTATGAGGGATAATTTTTTGCACCATTTTTATATTGCTCAGACTTTTTGATCGCTTTTTATTAATTTTTGTTCATGATATAAAAAGTGACAAAAAATACGCTATTTTGGACTTTGCTATTTTTTGGTGCGTAAGCCATTGACCGTGCAGTTTAACCCCTTAAGGACCGGGCTTTTTCTGTTTTTTTCATTTTCAATTTTTCCTGCTCAACTTTAAAAAATCATAACTCTTTAAAATGTTTACCAAAAATTCTTTATGATGGCTTATTTTTTGCGCTACCAATTCTACTTTGTTTTGACATCAGTCATTTTACCCAAAAATCTACGGCGAAACGGGAAAAAAAAATCATTGTGCGACAAAATTGAAAAAATGCCATTTTGTAACTTTTAGGGGATTCCGTTTCTACGTAGTACATTTTTCGGTAAAAATGACACCTTATCTTTATTCTCTAGGTCCATATGGTTAAAATGATACCCTACTTGTATAGGTTTGATTTTGTATTACTACTGAAAAAAAAATCATAAATACATGCAGGAAAATTTATATGTTTAAAATTGTCATTTTCTGAGCTCTATAACTTTTTTATTTTTCCATGTTCAGGGGTCTATGAGGGCTCATTTTTTGTGCCGTGATCTGAAGTTTTTGTCGGTACCATTTTTGCATTGATCAGACTTTTTGATGGCTCTTTATTCATCTTTTCATGATATAAAAAGTGACCAAAAAATACGCTATTTTGGACTTTGGAATTTTTTTGCGCATACGCCATTGAACGTGTGGTTTAAAAAGCAGTATATTTATATAATTCGGACATTTCTGCACACGGCGATTCCACATATGTTTATTTTTATTTACAAAGTTTTTTTTTTATTCTTGGAAATGCCGGGTGATTCAAACTTTTATTAGGGGAAGGGATCATTGAAAGGGTTAGCGATTTTTTTATGCTTTTCTTATGCCATATTATAGCCCCTAAGAGGGGCTATAACATTGCATGTACTGATCTTTAACAATGATTGATGCATCTCCTTAGGAGTGCGTATAACCCCGCGTTATATCACGGGAGCGGGACCAAGGGTGTAAGTTTACGCCCTTGGTCCTTAAGGGGTTAATTATTTATATATTTTTATAGTTCGAACATTTCCGCATGTGGGGATACCACATACAGTACAGACCAAAAAGTTTGCACACACCTTCTCATTCAAAGAGTTTTCTTTATTTTCATGACTATGAAAAATGTAGATTCACACTGAAGGCATCAAAACAACGAATTAACACATGTGGAATTATATACATAACAAAAAAGTGTGAAACAACTGAAAATATGTCATAATCTGGGTGGAAAGTGTCCTCAAGTGCAGTCACAAAAACCATCAACAGCTACAAAGAAACTGGATCAGATGTGGACCTCCCCCAGGAAAGGAAGACCAAGAGTCACCTCTGCTGCAGAGGATAAGTTAATCCGAGTCACCAGCCTCAGAAATCACAGGTTAACAGCAGCTCAGATTAGAGACCAGGTCAATGCCAAACAGAGTTCTAGCAGCAGACACATCTCTAGAACAACTGTTAACAGGAGACTGAGTGAATCATGCCTTCATGGTAGAATATCTGCTAGGAAACCACTGCTAAGGACAGGCTACAAGCAGAAGAGACTTGTTTGGGCTAAAGAACACAAGGAATGGACATTAGACCAGAGGAAATCTGTGCTTTGGTCTGATGAGTCCAAATTTGAGATATTTGGTTCCAACCACCGTGTCTTTGAGCGACGCAGAAAATGTGACTGGATGGACTCTACATGCCTGGTTCCCACCGTGAAGCATGGAGGAGGAGATGTGATGGTGTGGGGATGCTTTGCTGGTGACACTGTTGGGGATTTATTCAAAATTGAATGCATACTGAACCAGCATGGCTACCGCAGCATCTTGCAGCGGCATGCTATTCCATCCAGTTTGCGTTTAGTTGGACCATCATTTATTTTTCAACAGGACAATGACCCCAAACACACCTCCAGGCTGTGCAAGGGCTATATGACCAAGAAGGAGAGTGATGGGGTGCTGTGCCAGATGACCTGGCCTCCACAGTCACCAGACCTGAACCCAATGAAGGCAAAAGGGCCAACAAGTGCTAAGAATCTCTGGGAACTCCTTCAAGACTGTTGGAAGACCATTTCAGGTGACTACCTCTTGAAGCTCATCAAGAGAATGCCAAGAGTGTGCAAAGCAGTAATCAAAGCAAAAGGTGGCTACTTTGAAGAACCTAGAATAAGACATATTTTCAGCTGTTTCACACTTTTTTGTTATATCTATAATTCCACATTCATAGTTTTGATGCCTTCAGTGTGAATCAACAATTTTCATAGTCATGAAAATAAAGAAAACTCTGAATGAAAAGGTGTGTCCAAACTTTTGGTTTGTACTGTATGTTTATTTTTATTTACACAGTTTTTTTTTAATGGGAAAAGGGGGGTGATTCTTACGTCTATTAGGGATGGGGTTAAATGATCTTTATTAACTTTTTTTCACACTTTTTTTTTTTGCAGTGTTATAGCCCCCCCAGTGGCTATTACACAGCACACACCAATCTGCTACACAGATCATTGCCGTGCATTGACACGGCAAAGATCAGTGTTATCGGCGGTCAATTGCTCAAGCCTGGATTTCAGGCTTGGAGCAATCAATTGCCGATCGGAAGTGACGGAGGCAGGTAAGGGGACCTTCGCTAGCATTCTTGCTGATCGGGACATCGCGATTTCAACACATTGGTCCCGATCAGCCCGACTGAGCTGCCAGGAAGCTTTCACTTTCATTTTAGATGCGGCAATCAACTTTGAACGCCTAGTTACAATGATTGGTACCGCATGCTATTAGCCCAGGGTCCTAGCTTTCATTAGCCACCGGAGCCAACCCGGTATGACGCGGGGTCACACCGTGACCCCGTGTTATATACAAGGATCAGGCGCAGGGCGTACAGGTACGCCCTGCGTCCTTAAGGGGTTAACAGAGTTTTCCAACATAAGGTGACTTTAGTATTTACCTACCAGACAGTAAAACAAATGCTTAGTAAGATCTGTGCTCATCCTAGGGCTAAATCACTGTGTTGTGAGTGCACCATAAAGCTACTGCGTTCTATGTGTGAAATGGTGTAATGTTTGAAACTACAAGTCCCAGGATCCCTTGTTTGTTAGTGTGAGGTAACTTTTCTCACTCTCACACATCAACCACCCCCTCCATTGCAGCACACCTGAGCTCCCTTGCATATATTCTCTGTTTGAAACTACAATTACCTGCAACCCTATGGAATATGATCTCCCACAGGTTCCCCTTCAACACCTGACTAGTGACGTAATGTCTTGGGCCACACTGCAACCTGGGAAAAGCTGAGACAGCACTCCTTTTAAATGCTGCTAAAAATGAACTTCCAGAGCAAAGATCACATAAGATTGCGAGACCAGCCATAAAACACAGGTACAGATAGTATATTATGAATTACACTAACTTTACGGCTCCTGTAGCACAATCAAATGAAAAAAAAAATCCTGGAATACTCCTTTAACCTTACACTACCACCTAAAAAATGACCTGTGAACACAAAAGTAAAGAGGTCATATTTTATAATACTAACAATTGCACAAACTCTCCGGCTACCATCTCCACCCAATCTCTTTTATTTGACTACAATTATAAACATCTATTAAAATATAATAATAATGAAACTGCGTGAGTGGTATAAACACAAATAATACAAATGTCAGGACAGTGGATTTTTTGGTCACATTACATCCACCAAAAACTGAAAAAAAAAAAAAAAACATCAGTGCCAAAAATCTACCAATAAAAACTACAGATTATGGCAATAAAATAGCCCCTCCATACAGGGTAGACAAAGAAGTAAATAGGTTATAGGGGTCAGAAAATAGAAAATTTAATAATTATTGTTAAATTTGTGAAAAATTGTGTAAAACGTGATGAAAACTACACAAATTGGATATTGTAATTGTATACCTCTCAATAATACCTTGTAAATTGCTTGAAAACAAAAAATTGAGCCCCAACCAATGCAGCCTTCCATTAAACTAATTTTTTTAAAGTATTGTTCAAGAGTTCACTGATTTTGGCATGTAAGACAATGATACCTTTACAATAAGTTGATCTCCCATGATCAACTTTGAGGAGTATCATTAAAAAATGTAAATGTTTAAAATCTGGGGGAACTCAACCACAAAGTGGGGTGGCCACATGCAAAGATGCGAATAACATAAAAATTGCCAACTTTCTGCTCTCTCAATAACTACATAGTTCCAAACCTTACTGGGCACTAATCTCACATAGAAACTTGTGTTGGGAGCTCAATGGCATGCAATTCCATAGCCAAACATGCAAGCCATACATCACCAAACACAATGCCATGCTTTAGATGGAGTGGGGAAAATCATGCTGCCATTAGACTCTAGAGCAGTGGAAATGTGTTCTATGGAGTTCTAAGGTGTTCTATAGAGTGACAAAATATGTCGGAGTGTAGGAGTGCAGCAGCGCTACAGTCTGTTACAGTTGAGAGAAATTCATCAGAGCTGTGGTAGGTATAATGCTGGCCTTTACACTGGGTTAAATAAAACTTGGAAGGCCGTGATCCAACACTTTGATCCAACAATGCGACTAGGGACTTTTAAAAAGGTATTCTGGTGTTTTTAGAAAAAAAAACTTATACGTTTCAGGAGCTATAGTTTATGCAGTCCTTAACCCCTTAAGGCCCATGGACGTACGCGTACGTCTAAGCACCCTGGTAGTTAAGGACCAAGGACGTATGCGTACGTCCGTGGGAATTTCGGTCCCTGCCTATCAGCAGTCACCCCGCGCAAATGCCCAGGGGGGTCATTAGACCCCCCCATGTCGGCGATCGGCGCAAATCGCAAGTGAATTCACACTTGCGATTTGCGCGATTCCGGGTCATTACGGGTCTGTGGTGACCCGATGACCAGGATCCCCCTGAAGGGATAGGAGTGAGGTGGCAGTGGTGCTATAGCATATCGGGGGAGGAGGGGTTAACTTTCATTTTCCCCATCCTACCCACCCACAATAGGCGGGGCAGGATGGGGAACCGAAGGGGACCGGCGCCGGAGTCCACTTACCCTGCGGGCAGCGATGACTTGCAGCAGGCTCCCTGCATCTGATGGAAGCCGGTAAGTTGCCTAGCAACATCTGGAGGGCTACAGTCTGAGACCACTATACAGTGGTCTCTATACTGTAGCACTCCAGATGTTGCAAAACTACAACTCCCAGCATGCCCAGACAGCTGTTTGCTGTCAGGGCATGCTGTAATTTGTAGTTTTGCAACATCTGGAGGGCCCCAGTTTGCAGTGGTCTCTATACTGTAGCTTTCCAGATGTTGCAAAACTTCAAATCCCAGCATGCTGTGAGTTGTAGTTTCGATCCCTGCAGCTGTTGCATAACTACATCTCCCAGCATGCCCTTCGGCAATCAGTACATGCTGGGAGTTGTAGTTTTGCAACAGCTGAAGTCACACTGGTTGGAAAATATTGAGTTAGATAACAGAACCTAACTGAAGGTTTAACAACCAGTGTGCCTCCAGCTGTTGCAAAAGTACAACTCCCAGCAAGCACGGTCAGTCAGTACATGCTGGGAGTTGTAGTTTTGAAACAGCTGGAGGTCCCCCCGCCCATGTGAATGTACAGGGTACATTCACACGGGCGGGTTTACAGTAAGTTTTCTGCTTCAAGTATGAGCTGTGGCAAATTTTTTGCTGCAGCGCAAACTCCTAGCAGGGAATTCACTGGAAACCTCTGCCAGTGCGATTGTACCCTAAAAACACTACACTACACTACACTAACACATGATAAAGGGTAAAACACTACACTTACACTTACACTGTCCCCCCCAATAAAAATTTAAAATGTCTTGTACGGCAGTGTTTCCAAAACGGAGCATCTAGCTGCTGCAAGGCTGTCCAGGCATGCTGGGAGTTTAGCAACAGCTGGAGGAACCCTGTTTGGGAATCACTGGCGTAGAATACCCCTATGTTCACCCCTATGCAATCCCTAATTTAGTCCTCAAATGTGCATGGCGCTCTCTCACTTCAGAGCCCTGTCGTATTTCAAGGAAACAGTTTAGGGACACATATGGGGTATTTCCGTACTCGGGAGAAATTGCACTACAAATTTTGGGGGGCTTTTTCTCCTTTTACCCCTTATGGAAAGGAAAAGTTGGGGTCTACACCAGCCTGTTAGTGTTAAAAAAAAGGTTTTACACTAACATGCTGGTGTTGCCCTTTACTTTTTATTTTCACAAGAAGTTAAAGGAAAAAAAGACCCACAAAATTTGTAACGCAATTTCTCCTGAGTACGGAAATACCCCATATGTGGGGTAAAATGCTCTGCGGACTCATAACAAGGCTCAGGAGTGAGAGCGCACCATGTACATTTGAATCCTAAATTGGTGATTTGCACAGGGGTGGCTAATTTTACAGCGGTTCTGACATAAGCGCAAAAAAATAAATACCCACATGTGACCCAATTTTGGAAACTAAACCCCTCACGGAATGTAACAAGGGGTATAGTGAGCTTTAACACCCCACAGGTGTTTGACAAATTTTAGTTAAAGTTGGATGGGAAAATGAAAAAAAAAAGTTTTTTCACTAAAATGCTGGTGTTACCCTAAATTTTTTCATTTTCACAAGGGAAAATAGGTAAAAAGCCCCCCAAAATTTGTAACCCCATTTCTTCTGATTAAGAACATACCCCATATGTGGATGTAAAGTGCTCTGCGGGCGAACTACAATGCTCAGAAGAGAAGGAGCACCATTGGGATTTTGAAGAGAAAATGTGTCCGGAATTGAAAGCCATATGTGTTTACAAAGCCCCCATAGTGCCAGAACAATGGACCCCCCAACATCTGACCCCATTTTGGAAACTACACCCCTCACGTAATGTAATAAGTGGTACAGTGAGCATTTACAACCCACTGGTGTCTGACAGATTTTTGGAACAGTGGTCTGTGAAAATGAAAAATAAAATTTTTCATTTGCTCAGCCCACTGTTCCAAAAATCTGTCAGACACCAGTGGGTCGTAAATGCTCACTGTACCCCTTATTACATTACGTGAGGGGTGTAGTTTCCAAAATGGGGTTAGATATTGGGGGGTCCATTGTTCAGGCACGATGGGGGCTTTGTAAACACACATGGCCCCTGACTTCCATTCCAAACAAATTCACTCTTCAAAAGCTCAATGGCGCTCCTCCTCTTCTGAGCATTGTAGTTCGACCACAGAGCACTTGACGTCCACACATGGGGTATTTCCATACTCAGAAGAAATGGGGTTACAAATTTTGGGGGTCATCTTCTCCTACTACCCCTTGTAAAAATGTAAAATTTGGGGAAAAACCAGCATTTTAGTGAAATTTTTTTTTTTTCATTTACACATCCAACTTTAACAAAAAGTCGTGAAATACCCGTGAGGTGTTAAGGCTCACTGTTCCCCTTGTTACATTCCTTGAGTGTTGCTGTTTCCAAAATAGTATGCCATGTGGGTATTTTTGCTGTTCTGGCACCATAGGGGCTTCCTAAATGCGACATGCCCCCCCCAAAAAATGTCAGCAATATTTGCTTTCCAAAAGCCAAATGTGACTCCTTCTCTTCTAAGCATTGTAGTTCGCCCGCAGAGCATTTTACATCCTAACATTGGGTATTTCCATACTCAGAAGAGATGGAGTTAAAAAATTTGGGGGGCATTTTCTCCCATTACCCTTTATAAAAATGGTAAATTTGGGGAAAAAACTGCCCTTTAGTGAAACATTTTTTTTTTATTTACACATCCGACTTTAAGGAAAAGTCGTCAAACACCTGTGGGGTATTAAGGCTCTCTGGACCCCTTGTTACGTGCCTTGAGGGGTGTAGTTTCCAAAAATGGTATCCCATGTGCTGGGTTTGCTGCTGTTCTGGCACCATAGGGGCTTCCTAAATGGGACATGCCCCCCAAAAACCATTTCAGAAAAACTCACTCTCCAAAATCCCACTGTCGCTCCTTCCCTTCTGAGCCCTCTACTGCGCCCGCCGAACACTTGACATACACTTATGAGGTATTTCCTCACTCGAGAGAAATTGGGTTACTAATTTTGAGAGGATTTTACTCCTTTTACCCCTTGTAAAAATTAAAAAACTGGGTCTACAAGAACATGCAAGTGTAAAAAAATGTTCTCCTTCACTTTGCTACTATTCCTGTGAAACACCTAAAGGGTTAACACACTTACTGAATGTCATTTTGAATACTTTGAGGGGTGCAGTTTTTATGATGGGGTAATTTGTGGGGTATTTCTAATAAGAAAGCCCTTCAAATCCACTTCAAACCTGAACTTGTCCATGAAAAATTCAGATTTTGAAACTTTTGTGAAAAATTGGAGAATTGCTGCTGAACTTTGAAGCCCTCTGATGTCTTCCAAAAGTAAAAACATGTCAACTTTATGATGCAAACATAAAGTACCGTATATACTTGAATATAAGCCAAGTTTTTCAGCACGATTTTTCGTGCTGAAAACACCCCCCTCGGCTTATACTCGAGTGAACTCTCCACACGCAGTGGTCTTCAACCTGCGGACCTCCAGAGGATTCAAAACTACAACTCCCAGCAAGCCCGGGCAGCCATCGGCTGTCCGGGCTTGCTGGGAGTTGTAGTTTTGAAACCTCCGGACGTCCGCAGGTTGAAGACCACTGCGGCCTTCGACATCATCCAGTCCCCTCTCACCCCCTTTAGTTCTGTACAGTACTCGCCTCCGCTCGGCGCTGGTCCGGTGCTGCAGGACTGTCCGGAGAGGAGGTCGTCCGGTGGGATAGTGGTTCCGGGCTGCTATCTTCACCGGGGAGGCCTCTTCTAAGCGCTTCGGGCCCGGCCCCAGAATAATCACGTTGCCTTGACAACGACGCAGAGGTACGTTCATTGCCAACGTACTTCTGTGTCATCGTCAAGGCAACGCCTCTATTCTGGGCCCAAAGCGCGGAGAAGAGGCGCCCCCAGTGAAGATAGCAGCCCGGAACCACTATCCCACCGGACGACCTACTCACCGGACAGCCCTGCAGCACCGGACCAGCGCCGAGCGGAGGCGAGTACTGTACAGAACTAAAGGGGGTGAGAGGGGGCTGGATGATGTTGAAGGCCGCAGTGGTCTTCAACCTGCGGACCTCCGGAGGTTTCAAAACTACAACTCCCAGCAAGCCCGGACAGCCGATGGCTGCCCGGGCTTGCTGGGAGTTGTAGTTTTGAAACCTCTGGAGGTCCGCAGGTTGAAGACCACTGAGGGCGGATGATGACAAGAGGATGATGAAGGGGGGGGTGTGGGATGATGACAAGAGGATGATGAAGGGGGGTGGGGATGATGACAAGGGGATGATGAAGGGGGGGTGTGGGATGATGACAAGGGGATGATGAAGGGGGGTGGGGATGATGACAAGGGGATGATGAAGGGGGGTGTGGGATGATGACAAGGGGATGATGACAGGTGATGATGATGAGGGTCTGGATGATGACAGGTGGTGATGATGATGAGGATGTTAATGACGGGTCTGGATGATGACAGGGGGGGATGATGTATTTCCCACCCTAGGCTTATACTCGAGTCAATAACTTTTCCTGGGATTTTGGGTTGAAATTAGGGGTCTCGGCTTATACTCGGGTCGGCTTATACTCGAGTATATACGGTAGGCATATTGTATTTGTGAATCAATATATAATTTATTTGGAATGTCTATTTTCCTTACAAGCAGAGATCTTAAAAGTTAGAAAAATGCAGAATTTTAAATGTTTTCATCAAATTTTGAAATTATTCACCAAGAAATTATGCAAATATCGGCAAAATTGTACCACTAACACAGAGTAGAATATGTCACGAAAAAACAATCTCTGAATCAGAATGAAAGTTTCCCCCATCATTCTGCACTCAATACCAAATAATTTGCATGTTAAACAAATAAAAATATTAGGAAAATTCTTAAAAAAAGAAAAGCAAAAGGGCTACATAGATAAATGTATTACATTTAGCTCTGGAGTTCTCCCAATTCTCTTGATAATCTCTGAGATGTTTTTAAACTTTGGTTGGAGTCATCTATGGTGAATTTAGTTGGTGGACACAATTTGGAAAGACCTCTGTTTATATATGGTATTATAGCTGAAAATGCATATCAGAGCAAAAAGAAAAAAAACAGGCTATGAAGGGGAAATAACTGCCTGTAGAGCTCAGTAGCAGGATTGTGTGTAGGCACAGGTTTTGAGAATGGTACAATTTTTTTTTTATAATTCTTAAATAGAAGAAGTTTGTAAAAACCATGACTTCTCCCAGTGCTGGGCATTTCAACAACTCAGTGAATGCCCTTGAGTAGCCCAGCCAGAACCCTGACTTAATCTCAAGCAAACAGCTCTGGATAGACCTGAAAATTGCTGTCCACTGACAGTCCCCATTCAAATTTACAGAGCTTGAGATGATCTGCAGAAGAGAATGGCAGATAATCTCAAAATCCAGGTGTGCAAACCTTGTGGCATCATACACTGGAGGCTGTAATTACTGTCAAAGGGGCTTCAACTAAGAACTGGGTCTGAATACTTATGTCAATAAATATTTTAGTTGTTCCCTTTTCAATAAATGATTATTTCTAACATTCTTTTACTTTGTCATTATGGGGTATTGAATGCAGAATAATGGGGTGAAAGGCCAAAACAAAACATAACCCAGAGACAACATCGTAAATATAGTGCGTTAATAAATTCTGCTCCACTAGTACATATAGGCAATACAAATGAGCATCAGGACATGAAATTATAGTTTCCCTCTAAATTAGATTCATACAGTAGGAAGTTTAAAAATACTGTAGAAAGAGGAAAATGCTAATATTGTTCATTACAATGATAAAAGATTCTAGGCCTTTTATGTCCCCTTGCTAATAATAAATGCCCTTTACATCTTAGAGTAACTGTTGACAGCTCAATATAATATAACACATTTAAATCTGTACCCACTGTTGTAAATGTCATACCCATGGCTGCTTTAAAAATGTCTATTCAGTTCTTGATTACAGTCAGCTGTGTAGAAATCGAGACGATAAAGACAAACTATCAAGAATATTCTTTTTTCATTTGAAGCAAAAATATCAAACTCACAAGCTGATATTTATAAGAGTACTAGCTGAGTACCCGGTGTTGCCCAGTTTTTCCTTCCTAATCATTGTTGAGGAGGAAAAGCTTTTGACTTCATATCCCATCCTCATATATTGTTGTCTTATCCCAACCCCATATCCCGTCCCCATTTCCCATCCTCATATATAATCCTCATATCCTGTCCTCATATCCTGACCTCCTATCCCATCCTCATATCCTGTCCTCATCTCGACCTCATATCCCGTCCTTATATCCTGTCCTCATATCCCGACCTCCTATCTCATCCTCATATCCCGACCTCATATCCCCTGTTCATATCCCTTCCTCATAGCCCAACCCCATATCCCGTCCTCATAACCCATGCTCATATCTCAACCTCATATCCCGTCCTCCTATCCCGACCTCATATCCCATCCTCCTATTTTGACCTCAGATCCCGTCCTCATATCATGCCCTCATATCTCCACCTCATATCCCCACCTCATGCCCTGTCCTCATATCCCGACCTAACATCCCGTCCTCATATCCCCACCTCATATCCCATCCTCATATGATGTCCTCATATCCTGTCCTTATGTCCCATCCACATATCCTGTCCTCAGATGGGACTGATTTGTGCTGAAGATATTGTAAGCTGAAAATAGAAGGGGACGTGGCTTTATGGGACTGGGCGTGATTTGTAAGCCAGACCGATGCACAAAAAGGGTTGATAACAAAACGTGTGTGGCTTCAACTGTGGGCATGTCTTTGTGAGATGGGGTGTGGCTTGAAAGCCGGAGTGACACATTCACCAGGAGATGTAGAGCAGAGCTTGTGGATAAAGGTACTGGAAGTCCCATACACTTGCATGGGACTTGAAACAAAAAAATATTTTTTAGAAGGGTGTAGGTAAGGGTTAATTTAACTATCATATATTTTTATTTGACATATAAGTAATATGTGTAACAGGTATTATTGAAATATCTTCAGCCATACGGAAGTTATGCGGAAACATACATTTCCAGTATTTTTGCATGCGACTTTAAAAAAAAACCCCGACCCTCACAAATGGGGGGTAGTTAAGGGTTAAATTAATATCCTCAATTTTAAGGGGACATATACGTAACATGTGACCAAGTATTACCGTGTTTCTCCGAAAATAAGACCGGGTCTTATATTAATTTTAGTCACAAAAAACACACTAGGGCTTATTTTCAGGGTAGGGCTTTACGGTATGGGGGGCTGCAGCAGTGTGGAGGATGGGAGGCTGCAGGATTGGGGAGGATGGGGGCTGCAGGAGTGTGGAGGATGGGGGGCTGCAGGAGTGTGGAGGATGGGGGGCTGCAGGAGTGTGGAGGATGGGGGGCTGCAGGAGTGTGGAGGATGGGGGGCTGCAGGAGTGTGGAGGATGGGGGGCTGCAGGAGTGTGGAGGATGGGGGCTGCAGTAGTGTGGAGGATGGGGAGCTGCAGGAGTGTGGAGGATGGGGGGCTGCAGGAGTGTGAAAGATGGGGGGCTGCAGGAGTGTGGAGGATGGGGGGCTGCAGGAGTGTGGAGGATGGGGGGCTGCAGGAGTGTAAAGGATGGGGGGCTGCAGGAGTGTGAAGGATGGGGGGCTGCAGGAGTGTGAAGGATGGGGGCTGCAGGAGTGGGAAGGATGGGGGGCTGCAGGAGTGGGAAGGATGGGGGGCTGCAGGAGTGGGAAGGATAGGGGGCATCCTCCACACTCCTGCAGCCCCCCATACTCCTTCAGCCCACCATCCTCCCCTTCCCCTGTCATCCTCCACACTCCTACAGAACCCTACAGCAGTGTTTCCCAACCAATGTCCTCCAGCTGTTGCAAAACTACAACTCCCAGCATGCCCGGACGGTATCGAAATATCTCCAGCCATTTGGAAGTTATGAAGTAACATATATTTCCTATAGACTTGTAAAGGACTTTAAACATAAACCCTGCCCCTGGCTAATGGGGGTGAGTAAGGGTTAAATCACCTATCCTATGTTTGTTGTAGACATATAAGTAACATGTGTGCCAAGTTTTATGTTAACATCTTTAGCCGTTTGGACGTGATGCTGGAACATGCACACATACACACACACATACATGCACACACACATACCTACACACACACACATACACACACATACATACACACATACATACACACATATACACACACACATACACACACACGCATACACACATACATACACACACATACATACACACATACATACACATACATACACACATACATACACACACACACACACACACATACACACACTCATTGAGTTTTACATATATATATTGATAAGCATTCTGAGATATCTGCCATTGTCTGTAATTGGAGGCGCTGGCAGGTTCTCACTGTCTTACAACTTAAATAACAAAAAAGCAGTCAATAAGCCAAAGTATTTTAAGCATGTTTTTCTGAATTTATCTATTGCAGTAAAATGCTGATGCAGGCTTTATCCTTCTTTGCTTTTAATACCAAAATAAAGGTAAATGCTGTGAAAAAATGGAAATTTTCTGCAATAAAAAATTAATGCTTTCTGCTAGGGCTTACTTTCGGGGTAGGGTTTATTTTCGGGGAAACACAATTAAACTATCTCCAGCCGTTTGGAAGTTATGAAGTAACATATATTTCCTATAGACTTGTAAGGGACTTTAAACATAAACCCCGCCCCTGGCTAATGGGGGTGAGTAAGGGTTAAATCACCTATCCTATGTTTGTTGTAGACATATAAGTAACATGTGTGCCAAGTTTCATGTTAACATCTTTAGCCGTTTGAACGTGATGCTGGAACATGCACACATACACACACACATACATACACACACACACACACACACACACATACCTACACACACACACACACATACACACACATACACACACATTGAGTTTTATATATATTGATAAGCATTCTGAGATATCTGCCTTTGTCTGTAACAGGAGGCACTGGCAGGTTCTCACTGTCTTACAACTTAAATAACAAAAAAGCAGTCAATAAGCCAAAGTATTTTAAGCATGTTTTTCTGAATTTATCTATTGCAGTAAAATGCTGATGCAGGCTTTATTCTTCTTTGCTTTTAATACAAAAATAAAGGTAAATGCTGAGATAAAATGGAACATTTCTGCAATAAAAAATCAATGCTTTCTATTTGGGCTTCTTTAATTTTGGAATTAAACTTCTACCAAAACTTTTGTGATTGGTTCCAAATGATTTTGAATGTTAGTACCTTATATACTCGAGTATAAGCCGACCCGAGTATAAGCCGAGGCCCCTAATTTCAACCCAAAATCCCAGGAAAAGTTATTGACTCGAGTATAAGCCTAGGGTGGGAAATACATCATCCCCCCCTGTCATCATCCAGACCCCCGTCATTAACATCCTCATCACCCTGTCATCATCCAGACCCTCATCATCATCACCTGTCATCATCCCCTTGTCATCATCCCACACCCCCCCTTCATCATCCCCTTGTCATCATCCCCACCCCCCTTCATCATCCCCTTGTCATCATCCCCACCCCCCTTCATCATCCCCTTGTCATCATCCCACACCCCCCCTTCATCATCCCCTTGTCATCATCCCCACCCCCCTTCATCATCCCCTTGTCATCATCCCACACCCCCCTTCATCATCCCCTTGTCATCATCCCCACCCTCCTTCATCATCCCCTTGTCATCATCCCACACCCCCCCTTCATCATCCGCCCTCAGTGGTCTTCAACCTGCGGACCTCCAGAGGTTTCAAAACTACAACTCCCAGCAAGCCCGGGCAGCCATCGGCTGTCCGGGCTTGCTGGGAGTTGTAGTTTTGAAACCTCTGGAGGTCCGCAGGTTTAAGACCACTGCGGCCTTCGACATCATCCAGCCCCCTCTCACCCCCTTTAGTTCTGTACAGTACTCACCTCCGCTCGGCGCTGGTCCGATGCTGCAGGACTGTCCGGTGAGGAGGTCGTCCGGTGGGATAGTGGTTCCGGGCTGCTATCTTCACCGGGGGCGCCTCTTCTCCGCGCTTCGGGCCCAGAATAGAGGCGTTGCCTTGACGATGACACAGAAGTACGTTGGTAATGAACGTACCTCTGCGTCGTCGTCAAGGCAACGTGACTATTCTGGGGCCGGGCCCGAAGAGCTTAGAAGAGGCCTCCCCGGTGAAGATAGCAGCCCGGAACCACTATCCCACCGGACAACCTCCTCTCCGGACAGTCCTGCAGCACCGGACCAGCGCCGAGCGGAGGTGAGTACTGTATAGAACTAAAGGGGGTGAGAGGGGGCTGGATGATGTTGAAGGCCGCCGATGGCTGCTCGGGCTTGCTGGGAGTTGTAGTTTTGAAACCTCTGGAGGACCGCAGGTTGAAGACCACTGCGGGTGGAGAGTTCACTTGAGTATAAGCCGAGAGGGGTGTTTTCAGCACGAAAAATCGTGCTGAAAAACTCGGCTTATACTCGAGTATATACGGTATATAATATTCTCTTTTCTACGGTATATATTTGGGTGAATACTTACTGAATACATACTTACCTTTTCAGAGAGAAAAAAACACACAATGGCACTGTATTGAAAATGTGTGATAAGGTTTATAAAAGGGTATAAAATGTTGTTTACTAACTTCCTGTGCAAAAGCGCTCATACTTACTGCACCTACTGTGCTGCAGCTGTCAGATCTTCCAGTCCCAACTGCGCTCCTCTTTTTTTCTTCCTCTTATTACATTTTGCTTCCTGCTCAGCCAATCACAGCATGGGGGGGGGATCATCAGAAGGTGACAAAAAGGAGTGAAGTGGAGACCATAAGATCTGACAGCTGCATCACCATGAGAACAAATAAGGTAAGCATGCCAGTATTTGTTTTTTTACTAATGTACAGGGAGGCAGTAAATGGCATATTACAATGAAAACCCCTTTAACCCCTTAACAACCAAGGATGTAAATGTATGTCCTGGTGAGTCGGTACTTCGTGCACCAGGACATACATTTATGTCCTGTACATAACCGCGAGAATCGGAGCGATGATCGGGTCATGTGTGGCAGGTCCCAGCTGCTTATAGCAGCCAGGGACCCGACGCTAATGGCCGACATCCGCGATCACAGATAAAATTGGCCTGGTTCTTAAGGTCAAAATGGGCTTGGTCCTTAAGGGGTTAAACACAATAGAGAGCGATTACATGAAGGGTCTCTCTCTGTACCTCTCTCTCTCCCTCTCTGTATCTTTATATCTCTCTGTATCTCTCTCTCGCTCTCTCTCTGTATCTCTCTCTGTATCTATCCCTCTCTCTGTATCTCTTTCTCTCTCTCTCTTTGTATCTCTCTCTCTCTCTGCATCTTTTTGTATCTCTCTCTGTATATCTCCCTCTCTCTATCTCTCTGCATCTCTCTCTGTATCTCTTTCTTTCTCTCTCTGTATCTCTTTGTATCTCTCTCTGTATCTCTCTTTCTTTCTCTCTCTGTATCTCCCTCTGTATCTCTCTATCTCTTTGTTTCTCTCTCTCGCTATCTCTTTGTATCTCTCTCTTTCTCTCTATATCTCTCCCCTCTCTCTCTATCTCTTTGTATCTCTCTCTCTGCATCTCTATATATTTCTCTCTCTGTAACGCTCTTTCTCTCTCTCTTTGTATCTCTCTGTATCTCTCCCTCTCTGTATCTCTCTGTATCCCTTTGTATCACTCTCTGTATCTCTCTTTCTCTCTCTCTGTACCTCTTTGTATCTCTCTCTGTATCTCTCCCTCTCTTTATCTCTTTGAATCTCTCTGTATCTTTCTCTCTCTCTCTCTCTCTCTCTCTCTCTCTCTCTCTCTGTATATCTCTCTCTGTATATCTCTCTCTGTATCTCTCTCTCTCTATCTCTGTATCTCTCCCTCTCTCTCTGTATCTCTTTGTATCTTTCTCTGTATCTTTTTTTCACACTCCCTGTATCTCTCCCTGCATCTCTCTCTTTGTCTCTCTCTCTCTTTTTCTCTCTGTCTCTCTATCTATCTCTCTGAATCTCTCTCTCTGTATCTCTCTGCATCTCTCTCTGCATCTCCCTTTCTGTATCTTTCTCTCTGTATCTCTGTTTCTATCTCTGCATCTCTCTCTCCTTTTCTCTCGATCTCTCTGTATCTCTCTGCATCTCTCTCTTTATCTCTTTGTATCTCTCTCTGTATCTCTCTCTTTCTCTCTATCTCTCTCTCTGTATCACTCTTTTCTCTCTGTATCTCTCTCTTTCTCTCTATCTCTCTCTGTATCACTTTTTTCTCTCTGTATCTCTCTCTTTCTCTCTATCTCTCTCTCTGTATCACTCTTTTCTCTCTGTATCTCTCTCTTTCTCTCTATCTCTCTCTCTGTATATCACTCTCTGTATCTCTCTCTCTCTGTATCTCTCTCTCTCTGTCTCTCTCTCTCTCTCTCTCCTTCTTTCTGTATCTCTCTCTGTATCTTTCTCTCTTTGTATTGCTCTCTTTCTCCCCCTCTCTCTCTGTCACTTAATTTTTTTGTTGACTTGACTCATTTGTAAAATACATGTTATTTTATTGGTGACTAGATGCAATTTATTTTGGGAGGATTCCCGTGACTCCAATTGTTGCAGATTTGACTCTGCTTTGCATAAGACACTGCACTTTCAAGGCCAGGTGTAGATTGCTCAGCCCAGGGAGTGTAATGAGTTAAGTGACAAGTAAGCAGCAGGGACACCTCAAACTACATACCGTGTGCCTCCTGCTCAGTAAATACTCATTGGGACTGGTACAGAGCTGTGCAAAAATGCAGTTTACAGATGTAAGTGGTGGTGAACAGCATTGTTACTTACCTCCATATAAGAAAAAGTATTAATGCAAAGTGAATAACTGCTTACTGTAGAGGAGCAGGGACCCCTGTCAAATGCCAAGGATCCCTGTTCCTCTTCTATTGGGGTAATGTAAAGATAATCAACCTCTTCCTGCTCCTTTCTGTAACCAGGCCTGAATTGGGATTTTTCTCTGTCCAAAAGTGGAGAGTGGATAAGTATTTTTTTTTTTTTTAGGTTAGGGGCTGAACATGCGTATGCCTGGCCACTCAGGAGCTGGATTAGTCTAAAGCAAATAGTAAAAAAAATGGATTTAACAGTTTTGGTAAAATGTGGAATCTAATTTGTATTGAATCTATTACAAATAGTTACTATGTAATCTTATATTTCAGGTATGGCAGTGCTGTGAGTATATTAAGGTGTACTGCTATAGGTTACTCCTGTTTTCTGTGCCCCCCAAATCAAAAGTAGACTGAGAACAGTGGTGGAACTTTGGGGAGAATCTATTAAAAAAGGTTGTTGTTAGGCAGTTTTTTAGCATTTTTTCTGATTGAAAAGTTATAGATTTTTTTTGTACGGCATGTGGTAACTTTGGCTATAATAACTTTATGGAATCAGCATTTTTGAATAGTCACACATAGTAAATACATTACCAATGCAAAATTCTTAACCAAACACAACCATATAGTCAACAACTCAAGAAATCTTCCATATGAAAAGATGTACACTTATGACAAAAATAGGTTTAAAATCCTTTTAATAAATGATAAATTCCCTCCTGTCTTGCAGAGGTTACTTGTGCACCTAAGCCCTGCTGCTTGATGAACTATAATTATGTCTTGTTGAAAAAATATATATACAGTATATACCATAAATTGCATAAAATATCTAGTGTGTGTTATTGTGAATAACACATGAAAATCACTCAAGTTCACCAGTAAAATAGGTCAAGCTCATCGAGCCGTGCCTGCACATGTTTTGGGATTCCACTCTGACTGGTGTCTACATAAACAGGATTCCTATTTCAGCATCTGCATTCTTTATAATACATATGTCCTTGCTTTCTAGCCTGATTGATATCTGTTATTTTGCTGCTCTGATATTTATACCCTGCAATTTTGCGACACATCTTTTTCTTAAATGCATGTGTTCTATGTAATAAACACAGGATATATTTAAAACAAAGCTATATTTTAAAACTTATTGGTCTAAAAAAGTGACGTGCTACGTGCAAGCCCAATACCTCTGATGGGTAAGCATTGAATGAAGTGAATATAATAGCTGATGCCAGAAAAGGGCTCACAACAGCCTGCATCTACACTTCTGTTTTTGAAGTTCACTGGGCTACAGCTCCCAGCACCTATTGCTTTTTAACCTATTCATTTCTATATATGAAATTTTTTGTTTTGTTTATTAGTTCTAATAGGCTTATACGTGCAATTGCTTGATCTGTAGTACACTGCAAAACTTACATGGGAGGCTTGATGATCTTTACAAGACTACAACCCTGTGGCACCCAAAACTGTATTGTTGGGGGTGGTCACCCTCTACCTAATCCATATCGATTGCAGCATTTGAGGGTTTAAATGGCCTGGATGTTACCTCTGCTTTCGGCTATTGTAGGTAGGTTTAAAACAAAGCTGGTACCCACTTGCTTATGGCATGGGCTCAGCTCCTGAGTCTGTACCATATTTTCTACTATATATGTATGGCAGATGTCACCAATGTCAACAATGGAGAAAATAAGAGAATAAACTAACATTTACAGATTGTACATGAAGAAAGAAATAAATACATTTCACACATAATGATATTTTCCCCCAGGACAGGAAATAAGCAGAAAAAGATAAAAGTTAGTGATCAAGGTAAATGAGAAAGAGAAATGAGTTAACACATTCACACTCAACACTGGACACTCAAAATGGATTGAATATTGTACACATACGGTACTCTGTTCGTGTTCTCATTGCCTACAGTAATGTAAACATCCTTGATGGCTGCTATTTGTTTTCA
Source organism: Hyla sarda (assembly GCF_029499605.1). Taxonomy (NCBI): domain Eukaryota; kingdom Metazoa; phylum Chordata; class Amphibia; order Anura; family Hylidae; genus Hyla; species Hyla sarda. The sequence goes on along the minus strand of NC_079189.1, from coordinate 387,610,799 downwards.
CCAGATTTATTAAAAGGCGCCAGGCCGTTAATAATTCTGCCACTGTGCAGTGCTAGCCATGCACTGCACAATGAAATCCGTGCCAGGTCTGAGGTGAAGAGACCAATGGAGTCCTCCCATGAGGCTGAGATACATAAGATAGTATTGATCCAGAGATTCATCCACACAGAGACCAAAAGAAAATAATAATAAAATATAACTTTTACTGATAACCGTGTAAAAAATGCTTTACAATAATGACAAGACAAAAAATATAGCAAGTGAGTAGCCCACAGGAAATTGAGGATGGGAGAAAGGGTAACAGGTGAATACCTAACAATCACTAGCCTACCTAGCCTAAATAAATCTATACCTAACACTAAGTGTGGATAGGGAGGGATATGGAAACCAATGTACCATAACTGCTCTTGCTCCTTGTTTCCCGTGTGTATTATTCAATACATTGACATGAAACCATCATACTGGTGTCTGATGATCAAGTTTATATAACAAGAATGAAATGGCACCTCTAATGTAACTATCTGAAGAACAGCAAATAATTCCAGCTGAGTCCCTTTGTTCTCTTATGTTTCTGTAGCAGTGAAGGCTTGTTCACACAGGACCTTTTTCAAGTTGTAATCGCAAACAAAGCACATATATCATATGTTTGTAGAGTCTTCAATTAAATGGCATTCCCTTCAACAATGAAAGGGAAATGATGAGATGCAGTTGCTACAGGTACACAAAACACAAACTATAAAGGTTTTATTTATAGAATGAAAATACAGTGGGGCAAAAAAGTATTTAGTCAGCCACCAATTGTGCAAGTTCTCCCACTTAAAAAGATGAGAGAGGCCTGTAGTTTTCATCATAGGTATACCTCAACTATGAGAGACATAATGAGAAAAAAAATCCATAAAATCTAAATTTTAAAGAGTTTATTTGCAAATTATGGTGGAAAATAAGTATTTGGTCACCTACAAACAAGCAAGATTTCTGGCTCTCAAAGACCTGTAACTTCTTCTTTAAGAGTCTCCTCTGTCCTCCACTCATTACCTGTACTAATGGCACCTGTGTCAGGGACCAACCGGGGGACTTGGAGAGTGAGCCCAAAACTAACCCTAAAACTGCTTTCCCTGCCTACTTGCCCATCCACCCTAAACGGTGGATCGACGGTCCTGCGCTAAAGTGCAGTGGTGTAAATATATCAGATAAATGGCAGACATGATAAAATGAACAAGACTAGGCATGATATGAGTATACAACAGAATCCAGGAGATGAAGGGGATAAACAGAAGAACTGAGAGCCAAAACACTAAACTGAACAAGTAACATAGAACAATGTTCACAAACAGGTACAAGTACAAAGGACAAAGATCAGATCAGCCAAAAAGGATATAAATATAGGACACTGTTCACATTGGGACACAGAACATACAAACTGGACACTCCACTCCACTAAAGGAGTAGCCATTAATAATAAAGTCAAATAGGCTACTGGCCAGCGGACAAAATGCTGACCCAGTAGGAAACGGAAATATAATACATGAGACACTAGACTAGAACCGAATGAGTCTGAATAGACTCCAGAATACCGAACAAGAATTTAACATACAGAGCACAGGGTACAAGCTATGCTTACCAAAACCCTTTCAGAGGACAAGCCCCCTTCAGGGAAAACAAAAACCTTCACTAGGGTACCACTAAAAACCTTCTTTATTGATATGCATTATAAATGAAGTATTAATAACACATGAGACAAATAGTGATGTTTTCAAATTATCAGGGACTCTATTTATATCTATAGTTTACTTTTAATACTGTTTATGGGATGTATCCCTTACTTATGGTGAGATGGCAGCTACCTCTGTCACCAATTTATGATATGAGGCTAATTGTTGCCTTCCTTTATCATTGTTGGTGAGAACAGTGGAGGTATGGCTATGACAGTCGTCCTTTGAGAGGGCTGTCACTCCTTCTCATAGATGTATAGAGGAAGGAAATATACCCTACCAAGAGTTACTTAGTTGTTAATGGTGTACCAGATGCTCATGTCTTTTTTGTGGGGGTCTCTCACACCCTCCTACATTATGCTTATGCTGTTAGTACTTTAAATAGCCTGGAACTGACATTCAGGAGGGACTTTCTGCCTAACAATGACGTTGTTGCTCAGTACAGGTTTATATAGCACGTCCACTTCTACCTGCTATGACACCACTTATTTTTTGCTTTTTCATTTATATTAGATATTCTTATAGAGTCCCTGTCTAAAAAGATGAACACTAGCACGCCCGACGTTTCGCCAGTGAACTGGCTTTGTCAAGGGCTATTCAGCTAGACTGCACAGGGTACAAGCTAGACTCAGACACAGTGTGAACACAGACAGAGCAGAATGAACAAACATAATCCTAAACCATTGCTAAAAACCCAGATAAAATTACAAGATAAATACAAGGTAAATGCTCAAGCAGACATAGTCAGAATATAGCACAAACAGATATAGTAGTATTGCACTCAATAACCAACACCAGAATGCAGGAGAACTCTGGCTAAATAACTCCACCCAAGTTCTCATTCGTTCAGAGAATTAAAGGGGTATTCCAGGAAATTTATTTTACTTGACTATGCTACAAGGGCTGTAAAGTTAGTGTAGTTCATAATATGCGGTTGCGTTTTTTTCTATATTGGCAAGACAATAATATCACTATTCCACAGGGTGAGAGAGCACCTCCGCTCCTTTAAAACGGGTATAGGAGCCCCAAGGTTTATAAAACATATGAGAGATGTTCATGGGGGCCAGCCCGAAGTTTGCAGCCCTAGAAAGTTTAGATAAAACAAAAAGGTTTGGAGATAAGGATAACCAACTCAAGCGAAAAGAGGTGTATTGGATCGCATATTTAAACGCAACAGGCCCGCTAGGTCTTAATGACTGAAATGAGATGGGTGCGTTTTTTGCTATAATTTACTGCTTTTATATTGCGGTCCAATAATACCTCGAATAGCATGCCATGATTCTTGCAGGAGGTATAGTTCTTATTGTGAAAAAAGCGCATTTCCTTCGTGAGAAGTTGACATTTTTAACAGTTTTCTATGTTTAAAGGAATGTATGTTTACCTTTTACCTGGGATACCCTTCCGGTGGGGTCCTTTTTAAGCACACCTTTCTACCTATGACGTCAGTAAAGGGCCTTATGAAGCGCTTGTAGCGCGAGACGGGTCCGTAGCTATGTTTGACCTCTTCCGCGACACCCCCTGCACCTTGTCCAAGTGACATGAAATAAAGAATATTGAAGAAGCAACATAAGTGGTGAGTGGGCTAGAGTTATTTTCTCCTGCTTGGATTTGGCATTGCACTTATAGCTCTCATGCAAGCTTTGCACCACCACTGTGTCTATATCTACCTGGATGCTGCTACATTGTGACAGATTATTAGGAAGTCCGCAGGTGTGTGAAGTTGCAGTGCCAGACTATCTGTTTCTACCTTGCATTTGTTCATAATACAGTGTCTGTACCTATGTGTGCCTGTCTGCTTCAATGGGTGGAGCGATCGCTTGGTGGGAGAGTGATCAATCTGCAACTAATGCAACAGCTGTAGGCATCCTGATTGAAAACCACAGGTCTTTTGATGGATGCAGCTCATTTATGTTTCAATGGGTGGGGTGGCTGATGTGTGGGAGGGAGGAAAATGGAATTGTGGGATTTGTAGTCAAAAAAAGAAAAGTCAAACAGGAAATACCAGTTCTCAAAAAGCTAGCCACAGTATTATGGTAATCTCACAACATAGCCATTTAGTCCCAAGACAAGCACAGATCCTTCCTAAGCATGTCCATTACTGTCTGCCAGGTACGTACTAAAATAACCTTATGGTGGATAACCCCTTTAACTATTCCCTATTCAGGTGGAATAGCAAACTACTCTGAACAAACTAGTGTGTGAATACACACCTAAACAGAAAAATACAAAAACAAATAAATGGACATTACAAACTGTTTGAACTTGTTATCAGTATAAAAGACAGCTGTCCACAACCACAAACAGTCACACTCCAAACTCCACTATGGCCAAGACCAGAGAGCTGTCGAAGGACACTAGAAACAAAATTGTAGACCTGCACCAGGCTGGGAAGACTGAATCTGCAATAGGCAAGCAGCTTGGTGTGAAGAACTCAACTGTAGGAGCAATTATTAGAAAATGGAAGACAAACAAGACCACTGATATTCTCCCTTGATGTGGGATTCCACACAAGATCGCACCCGGTGGTGTCAAAATGATCACAAGAATGGTGAGCAAAAATCCCCAAACCACATGGAAGGAACTAGTGAATAACCTGCAGAGAGCTGGGACCAAAGTAACAAAGGCTACCATCAGTAACACTATGCCGCCAGGGACTCAAATCATGCAGTGCCAGACATGTCCCCCTGCTTAAGCCAGTACATGTCTGGGCCTGTCTGAAGTTTGCTAGAGAGTATTTGAATGATCCAGAAGAGGATTGGGAGAATGTCATATGGGAAGATGAAACCAAAGTAGATCTTTTTGGTAAAAACTCAACTTGTCGTGTTTGGAGGAGAAAGATACAATACAGGAATGTGGGTGCACTACTGTGGTAGATGTATACAATGACATTGGCTATCCCTCAATGTTAAAATTGAGACATTCGCCAGTATATCCTTATATGAAGAACATACCAGAGCCCGCACACCAAAGCCAAGGTTTCTCAAATGGCACGGGACCTAACGCTAAACCTACCTGTGCGTGATAAGCAAAACAGGGGCCAATGGGCAATTATGGCAGCATTAGATCGACTCACAGCATCCTCCAAGGTACCCTCCAGCGTGGCTACAAGCACACACATATAATGGGAGGAGAAGGGCAGGCTGCAAGCCCCACCTAAGTTGGCTAATATAGGTGCATGGCCTCACAGGTACTACCCTAATGCTGCCTGGAAGATATTCAAAGCGCATTACATATGGAGTTTACACACCTCCAAGTATAAAATTTAAACAAGCAACAAAAAACGTGGTCTCAAATGGCTGAAGGTGCTTAACCCCAAATGCGGTTGTGCATTTATACTGGGGGAGCAGATCTTGCCCTTGTAGTCCGTTGCTAGGGGCGATCCCCAGCATAAAAATGCATAAATGGAGGATGCCTGCAGCGGACTACAAGTGCCACAAATGAATCCTACACCAGATAGACTGTGTGGATGTGCAACAATTAGAATAATACAATACAGGAATGTGGGTGTCTACTGTGGTAGATATATACAATGACATTGGCTATCCCTCAACAATAATGTTAAAATTGAGACATTCACCAGTATATCCTTATATGAAGGACATACCAGAGCCCGCACACCAACGCCAAGGTTTCTCAAATGGCACGGGACCTAACGCTAAACCTACCTGTGTGTGATAAGAGTTGCATCCAAAGAACACCATACCTGCTGTAAAGCATGGGGGTGGAAACATCATGCTTTCAGTCTGTTTTTCTGCTAAGACAAATAGTGATGTTTTCAAATTATCAGGGACTCTATTTATATCTATAGTTTACTTTTAATACTGTTTATGGGATGTATCCCTTACTTATGGTGAGATGGCAGCTACCTCTGTCACCAATTTATGATATGAGGCTAATTGTTGCCTTCCTTTATCATTGTTGGTGAGAACAGTGGAGGTATGGCTATGACAGTCGTCCTTTGAGAGGGCTGTCACTCCTTCTCATAGATGTATAGAGGAAGGAAATATACCCTACCAAGAGTTACTTAGTTGTTAATGGTGTACCAGATGCTCATGTCTTTTTTGTGGGGGTCTCTCACACCCTCCTACATTATGCTTATGCTGTTAGTACTTTAAATAGCCTGGAACTGACATTCAGGAGGGACTTTCTGCCTAACAATGACGTTGTTGCTCAGTACAGGTTTATATAGCACGTCCACTTCTACCTGCTATGACACCACTTATTTTTTGCTTTTTCATTTATATTAGATATTCTTATAGAGTCCCTGTCTAAAAAGATGAACACTAGCACGCCCGACGTTTCGCCAGTGAACTGGCTTTGTCAAGGGCTATTCAGCTAGACTGCACAGGGTACAAGCTAGACTCAGACACAGTGTGAACACAGACAGAGCAGAATGAACAAACATAATCCTAAACCATTGCTAAAAACCCAGATAAAATTACAAGATAAATACAAGGTAAATGCTCAAGCAGACATAGTCAGAATATAGCACAAACAGATATAGTAGTATTGCACTCAATAACCAACACCAGAATGCAGGAGAACTCTGGCTAAATAACTCCACCCAAGTTCTCATTCGTTCAGAGAATTAAAGGGGTATTCCAGGAAATTTATTTTACTTGACTATGCTACAAGGGCTGTAAAGTTAGTGTAGTTCATAATATGCGGTTGCGTTTTTTTCTATATTGGCAAGACAATAATATCACTATTCCACAGGGTGAGAGAGCACCTCCGCTCCTTTAAAACGGGTATAGGAGCCCCAAGGTTTATAAAACATATGAGAGATGTTCATGGGGGCCAGCCCGAAGTTTGCAGCCCTAGAAAGTTTAGATAAAACAAAAAGGTTTGGAGATAAGGATAACCAACTCAAGCGAAAAGAGGTGTATTGGATCGCATATTTAAACGCAACAGGCCCGCTAGGTCTTAATGACTGAAATGAGATGGGTGCGTTTTTTGCTATAATTTACTGCTTTTATATTGCGGTCCAATAATACCTCGAATAGCATGCCATGATTCTTGCAGGAGGTATAGTTCTTATTGTGAAAAAAGCGCATTTCCTTCGTGAGAAGTTGACATTTTTAACAGTTTTCTATGTTTAAAGGAATGTATGTTTACCTTTTACCTGGGATACCCTTCCGGTGGGGTCCTTTTTAAGCACACCTTTCTACCTATGACGTCAGTAAAGGGCCTTATGAAGCGCTTGTAGCGCGAGACGGGTCCGTAGCTATGTTTGACCTCTTCCGCGACACCCCCTGCACCTTGTCCAAGTGACATGAAATAAAGAATATTGAAGAAGCAACATAAGTGGTGAGTGGGCTAGAGTTATTTTCTCCTGCTTGGATTTGGCATTGCACTTATAGCTCTCATGCAAGCTTTGCACCACCACTGTGTCTATATCTACCTGGATGCTGCTACATTGTGATTATTAGGAAGTCCGCAGGTGTGTGAAGTTGCAGTGCCAGACTATCTGTTTCTACCTTGCATTTGTTCATAATACAGTGTCTGTACCTATGTGTGCCTGTCTGCTTCAATGGGTGGAGCGATCGCTTGGTGGGAGAGTGATCAATCTGCAACTAATGCAACAGCTGTAGGCATCCTGATTGAAAACCACAGGTCTTTTGATGGATGCAGCTCATTTATGTTTCAATGGGTGGGGTGGCTGATGTGTGGGAGGGAGGAAAATGGAATTGTGGGATTTGTAGTCAAAAAAAGAAAAGTCAAACAGGAAATACCAGTTCTCAAAAAGCTAGCCACAGTATTATGGTAATCTCACAACATAGCCATTTAGTCCCAAGACAAGCACAGATCCTTCCTAAGCATGTCCATTACTGTCTGCCAGGTACGTACTAAAATAACCTTATGGTGGATAACCCCTTTAACTATTCCCTATTCAGGTGGAATAGCAAACTACTCTGAACAAACTAGTGTGTGAATACACACCTAAACAGAAAAATACAAAAACAAATAAATGGACATTACAAACTGTTTGAACTTGTTATCAGTATAAAAGACAGCTGTCCACAACCACAAACAGTCACACTCCAAACTCCACTATGGCCAAGACCAGAGAGCTGTCGAAGGACACTAGAAACAAAATTGTAGACCTGCACCAGGCTGGGAAGACTGAATCTGCAATAGGCAAGCAGCTTGGTGTGAAGAACTCAACTGTAGGAGCAATTATTAGAAAATGGAAGACAAACAAGACCACTGATATTCTCCCTTGATGTGGGATTCCACACAAGATCGCACCCGGTGGTGTCAAAATGATCACAAGAATGGTGAGCAAAAATCCCCAAACCACATGGAAGGAACTAGTGAATAACCTGCAGAGAGCTGGGACCAAAGTAACAAAGGCTACCATCAGTAACACTATGCCGCCAGGGACTCAAATCATGCAGTGCCAGACATGTCCCCCTGCTTAAGCCAGTACATGTCTGGGCCTGTCTGAAGTTTGCTAGAGAGTATTTGAATGATCCAGAAGAGGATTGGGAGAATGTCATATGGGAAGATGAAACCAAAGTAGATCTTTTTGGTAAAAACTCAACTTGTCGTGTTTGGAGGAGAAAGATACAATACAGGAATGTGGGTGCACTACTGTGGTAGATGTATACAATGACATTGGCTATCCCTCAATGTTAAAATTGAGACATTCGCCAGTATATCCTTATATGAAGAACATACCAGAGCCCGCACACCAAAGCCAAGGTTTCTCAAATGGCACGGGACCTAACGCTAAACCTACCTGTGCGTGATAAGCAAAACAGGGGCCAATGGGCAATTATGGCAGCATTAGATCGACTCACAGCATCCTCCAAGGTACCCTCCAGCGTGGCTACAAGCACACACATATAATGGGAGGAGAAGGGCAGGCTGCAAGCCCCACCTAAGTTGGCTAATATAGGTGCATGGCCTCACAGGTACTACCCTAATGCTGCCTGGAAGATATTCAAAGCGCATTACATATGGAGTTTACACACCTCCAAGTATAAAATTTAAGGGACCAGGACAACTGATCAGTGTAAAGGAAAGAATAAATGGGGCCATGTATTGTGAAATTTTGAGTGAAAACCTCCTTCTATCAGCAAGGGCATTGAATATTAAAATGTGGCTGGGTCTTTCATCATGACAATGATCCCAAACACACCGCCAGGGCAACGATGGAGTGGCTTTGTAAGAAGCATTTCAAGTTCCTGGAGTGGCCTAGCCAGTCTCCTGATCTCAACCCCATAGAAAATTTTTGGAGGGAGTTGAAAGTCTGTGTTGCCCAGCAACAGCCCTAAAACATCACTGCTCTAGAGGAGATCTGCATGGAGGAATGGGCCAAAATGTCAGCAACAGTGTGTGAAAACCTTGTGAAGACTTACAGAAAATGTTTGACCTCTGTCATTGCCGGCAAAGGGTATATAACAAAATATTGAGATGAACGTTTGTTATTGACCAAATACTTATTTTCCACCATAATTTGCAAATAAATTCTTTAAAAATCAGAGAAAGTGATTTTTTCTCAAAGTCAAATGTTTCTGACAAAGGGATTTTATGTTTTTTTTCTCATTATGTCTCTCATAGTTGAGGTATACCTATGATGAAAATGACAGGCCTCTCTCATTTTATTAAGTAGGAGAACTTGCACAATTGGTGGCTGACTAAATACTTTTTTGCCCCACTGTATATCACAGTGAATGCAGAGAATACAAAACATAGTAAGAGAAGAGTTAGACAGAAACTTTTAACCCCTTAAGAATGAAGCCTATTTTGGCCTCAATGATTGGGCCAATTTTCATTTTTGCATTTTCGTTTTTTTTCCTCTCTTTTATTCCCTTAGGGACCAAGCCCATTTTGACCTTAACCCCTTAAGGACGATGGATGTACTCCTACGACCCCGTTTCCGAGTCCTTAAGGACCGAGGACGTAGGAGTACGTCCTGTCCATTCCCGGCCCCCCGCCGCTAGCCGGAAAGGAGCCGGTGCCCGATGCCTGCTGAAATGGTTCAGCAGACATCGCGGCATATCACACAGGGGGGTCATGATGACCCCCCATTTCGCCGATGGCCGCAGATTGCTGGACAATTCAGCCCAGCGATCTGCGGCGATTCCGGGTCAATCGGGTCTCCAGTGACAGCCATAGCCAGCAGGGGTGAGGTGGCACTGGTGCCACCTCACGATCGCCCTGATTTGTTGGCCGACCAATCAGGGCACCTGCTGCGGGTGTCACTCCCGCTCCGCCCCTCTTCTGGAGGACGTGAGCGGGTGCGGGAAGAAGACCCCGGGAGCTGGTGACCCCGATCCCCGGCGTCAATGTTGGGATCTGGGCCCCAGGAGCAGCGGCGGCGGCGAGGGACTGACCTGTGTCCCAGAGCAGCAGTAGGAGGTGAGTGACAGCCTCCTGCTGTTGCTTAGCAACAGCTCCTAGCATGCAAAAAGGGCATGCTGGGAGCTGTAGTTATGCAACAGCAGGAGGCAGACCACCACAATTCCCAGCATTCCATTATGGGCATGCTGGGACTTATAGTTTTGCAACAGCTGGAGGCACATCCTCAATAAAAATGAAAAACGTCTGGTACGCCACTGTTTCCAAAACGGAGCCTCCAGCTGTTGCAAAACAACTACTCCCAGTATTGCCAGATAGTCACTGACTGTCCAGGCATGCTGGGAGTTTTACAACAGCTGGAGGCACCCTGTTTGGGAATCACTGGCGTAGAATACCCCTATGTCCACCCCTATGCAAGTCCCTAATTTAGGCCTCAAATGCGCATGGCGCTCTCACTTTGGAGCCCTGTCGTATTTCAAGGCAACAGTTTAGGGCCACAATTGGGCTTCAAATTTTGGGGGGTATTTTCTGCTATTACCCTTTTTAAAAATGTAAAAATTTTGGGAAACCAAGCATTTTAGGGAAAAAAAAAATTTTTTTTTACATATGCAAAAGTCGTGAAACACCTGTAGGGTATTAAGGTTCACATTACCCCTTGTTACGTTCCCCGAGGGGTCTAGTTTCCAAAATGGTATGCCATGTGTTTTTTTTTTTGCTGTTCTGGTACCATAGGGGCTTCCTAAAGGTGACATGCCCCCCAAAAACCCTTTGTCGCTCATTCCCTTCTGAGCCCTCTACTGCGCCCACTGAACAATTAACATAGACATATGAAGTATGTCCTTACTCAAGAGAAATTGGGTTTCAAATACAAGTAAACATTTTCTCCTTTTAACCCCTTGCAAAAATTCTAAAATTGGGTCTACAAGAACATGAAGTGTAAAAAATGAAGATTTTGAATTTTCTCCTTCACTTTGCTGCTATTCCTGTGAAACACCTAAAGGGTTAAAACACTTACTGAATGTCATTTTGAATACTTTGGGGGTGCAGTTTTTTTAATGGGGTCATTTGTGGGGTATTTCTAATATGAAGACCCTTCAAATCCACTTCAAAACTGAACTGGCCCCTGAAAAATGGTGAGTTTGAAACTTTTGTGAAAAATTTCTAAATTGCTGCTGAACTTTGAAGCCCTCTGGTGTCTTCCAAAAGTAAAAACTTATACATTTTATGATGCATACATAAAGTAGACATATTGTTTATGTGAAACAAAAAAAATTCTTTTAAATATCCATTTTCCTTACAAGCAGAGTGCTTCAAAGTTGGAAAAATGCTAAATTTTCATTTTTTTCATCAAATTTGGGGATTTTTCACCAAGAAAGGATGCAAGTTAGCATAAAATTTTTACCACTATGTTAAAGTAGAATATGTCACGAAAAATCAATCTCGGAATCAGAATGATAACTAAAAGCATTCAAGAGTTATTAATGTTTAAAGTGACAGTGGTCAGATTTGCAAAAAACACTCTGGTCCTTAAGGTGTAAAATGGCCTTGTCCTTAAGGGGTTAAGGACCAGGGCAATTTTATTTTTTTGTTTTCTTTTTTTTTCTCCTCGCCTTCTAAAATCCCTAACTCTTTTTATATTTTCATCCACAGACCCATATAAGGGCTTGTTTTTTTGTGTGACCAATGGTACTTTGTAATGACACCTCTCATTTTACCATAAAATGTACGGCAAACCCCCAAAAAAATGTTTAAGCGAGGAAATTTAAATGGGCACTGTCAGATACAAAAACTTTTGATATGTTGTAAAGCATGTAAAACCAATAGGTTTTACAATTGCTTTCATTAGAAAATTTACAGTATTTCATACTGAAAAAGCCAATCAAACAACTGCCCCCCCTGCCTGCTTGGACACATACTAGTCCTGCTGTGTGCATGCATCATGGACACACTTCCTTGATTGACAGCTGTCAGCGCAGGGCTCACAGCTAAAGGAAAAATCCTCCCACTGTCAGCTTGTGTCCCGCTACTGTCAGTGAGGACAAGCTGGGAGTTGTAGTTTTGCTAATGCTAGGGGAGATGTGAGCAGACAGCATATTGAGGGAGGGGGCGGAGACCTGCACAGTGAGGCCACGCCCCTTCCCTTTGAGAGGAATTAAGACTAGTGAGCTAAATTAAAAGTGTAATAAAAAAATAAAGGTGCTAGACACATAAAAATAAGATGTACATGGTCAGGATTAGGTACTGAGTGATATATAAAATAAAATTTTTGTTGGATCTGACGGGTACGCTTTAATGAAAACCACAATTTAGCAAATTTTGCAGGGTTTCGTTTTCACACTGTTCACGTTATGGTAAAAATTACATATTTTGTTTAATTCTGTGAGTTAATATGATTAAAATGATACCATAATTACATACTTAAAAAAAAAAAAGAAACTTTTTTTTCAAAATTAGTTTGTTTAAAATCTTCCTATTTTGACCACCTATAACTTTTTCATTTTTCCGTATACGGGGCTGTATGAAGGCAAATTTTTCACACAATGACCTGTAGTTTTTTTTAGTACCACTTTTGTGTATATGTGACTTTTTGATCACTTTTTATGAATTTTTTGTGAATGTAATGTGACTAAAGAGCAGCAATTTTGTACATTTTTATGCATAGGCATAGCACTGATTAGAGATGAACGAACTTTTCAAAAAATCGATTTGGCCGATTCGCCGAATTTTACCGAAAAGTTTGTTTCGATCCGAATTTGTTTGCAGCAAATCAATATTAAAAAGGCTATTTCTAGCCTACATACAGCCTCTATAGGGGTATAGAACACTTTGCTGTGTCCTAAAACGCATATGGAGTGTGCTGAGGTAGTGAAATAATACTGTTATTCAGAATAGCATGCAGATTACCGGCATCGCTGTTAGAATCACTGCCGCACAGCAGCACAATGACAGAGCCTGGTGGTGGCATCAGTGTCAGGAGACCATATAGTGACTGAATGACATAGTGCGGAGGTGTTGGCAGCATGAGGACACCATATAGTGGCTGAATGGCACAGCGCGGATGTGTTGGCAGCATGAGGACACCATATAGTGGCTGAATGGCACAGCGTGGAGGTGTTGGCAGCATGAGGACACCATATAGTGGCTGAATAGCACAGCCTGGAGGTGTTGGCAGCACTAGTACACTACACACCAGGGCTTCACAATCCCCCCCCCCCCCCAAAAAAAAAAAAAAAAAAACACAATATAGGACATTTTTGACAAAGATTTCTCATAGGTAGCACCCGCTTTCCAAAAATGAGAAATTTCCAGACCCAGGCCCCACCTCTGCGGCATCAGGAACCCATATATTGCCTGAAGGACACAGCCTGGAGTTGGCTGATGCACCAGTACACACCCGGGCTTCACAATCCCCTCCAAAACACAACAAAATTTACAAATTTTTTTAAAGAAACAAGCGCATATCCAACAGTTCACAAGACTCTACAATGCAGGATGGTGGACCACCCAAAGACATTGTTCTCAAAAATAATAAACCACACAATGTTTGAAATTTTTTTATAAAATCTAATTCAATATGTGTGTAAGCGCATCTGTCTCCAAAAGATCAGATCACCAAAGGACTTTTTTCACCCAAAATGATGAAGCAGAGTTAATCCCTGTCCGTATTTTTTTATTTAATTTTCATAAAAAAATCACACCCAACAAGAGTTCAGTTGTGTAACGATTAGCATTCTGGAAAATTCTACTTTATTACCGATAAAATTATCAGTAAATAAAAAAAAAAACACTACCCAAGAATGTTTAACCCCTTAAGGACCGGAGGTTTTTCCGTTTTTGCATTTTCGTTTTTTGCTCCTTGCCTTTAAAAAATCATAACTCTTTCAAATTTACACCTAAAAATCCATATGATGGCTTATTTTTTGCGCCACAAATTCTACTTTGTAATGACGTCAGTCATTTTGCCCAAAAATCTATGGTGAAGCGGGAAAAAAAATCATTGTGCGACAAAATTGAAAAAAAAAACGCTGTTTTGTAACTTTTGGGGGCTTCCGTTTCTACGTAGTACATTTTTCGGTAAAAATGACACCTGATATGTATTCTGTAGGTCCATACGATTAAAATGATACCCTACTTATATAGGTTTGATTTTGTCGGACTTCTGGAAAAAATCATAACTACATGCAGGAAAATTAATACGTTTAAAATTGTCATCTTCTGACCCCTATAACTTTTTTATTTTTCCGTGTATGGGGCGGTATGAGGGCTCATTTTTTGCGCCGTGATCTGAAGTTTTTAACAGTACCATTTTTGCATTGATAGGACTTATTAAATGATATAAAAAGTGACCAAAAATGCACTATTTTGGACTTTGGAATTTTTTTGCGTGCACGCCATTGACCGAGCGGTTTAATTAATGATATATTTTTGTAATTCGGACATTTCCGCACGCGGTGATACCACATATGTTTATTTTAATTTTTATTTACACTGTGTTTTTTTTTTATTGGAAAAGGGGGGTGATTCAAACTTTTAATAGGGGAGGAGTTAAATGATCTTTATTCACTTTTTTTTTTCACTTTTTTTGTGCAGTGTTATAGGTCCCATAGGGACCTATAACACTGCAAACACTGATCTTCTATGTTGATCACTGGTTTCTCATAAGAAACCAGTGATCAACGATTCTGCCGGATGACTGCTCATGCCTGGATCTCAGGCACTGAGCAGTCATTCGGCGATCGGACAGCGAGGAGGCAGGTAGGGGCCCTCCCGCTGTCCTGTCAGCTGTTCGGGATGCCGCGATTAGCCGCGGCTATCCCGAACAGCCCGACTGAGCTAGCCGGGAACTTTCACTTTCACTTTTAGCCGCGCGGCTCAGCTTTGAGCGCGCGGCTAAAGGGTTAATAGCGCGCGGCGCCGTGATCGGCGCTGCGCGCTATTAGAGGCGGGTCCCGGCTTCACTATGACGCCGGGCCCGCCATGATATGAGGCGGGGTTACTGTGTAACCCCGCGTTATATCAGAAGAGCAGGACCAAGGACGTACCGGTACGTCCTTGGTCCTTAAGGGGTTAATTACCCCATACATTACACCAGGAGCAGTCAGGAGTAGGCCTCAGCAGTACCCAAGAGGCTTTAATAACCCCCTACCTTTGCACGATCAATTGCGAGATCGAGCAATACCAGGTGTGTTATACCCTCAGATTTCCGGGGCCGCAGCCGCGCTCCACTGAACGGATTGGCGTGTCTCTATCTTTCAAGGACAGGTGCGTGTTGCACGCTGAAACCAGTTTGTGATAGGG
Organism: Hyla sarda; assembly: GCF_029499605.1. Classification (NCBI taxonomy): domain Eukaryota; kingdom Metazoa; phylum Chordata; class Amphibia; order Anura; family Hylidae; genus Hyla; species Hyla sarda. The sequence continues at coordinate 387,595,482 of NC_079189.1, read as the reverse complement.
ATCTGGGATTGCAATTATTTAACCTTAAAACGAGGAATTACCAGTAAGTGAGGGTCATAAGCTGGCGTTGATTAAGTCCCTGCCCTTTGTACACACCGCCCGTCGCTATAAGCGATTGGATTAGTTAGTGAGTTGGTTAGTGAGGTCCTCGGATCGGCCCAAGCGGGGAAGGAGAAGGCCCTGGCAAAGAATTTAACGATCATTGTTGAAATATGCATTGAGCATGTATTTAGCTACTGCTAAACATCCAAAAATGTAAGGCCCAAGGCCAGAGGCACCAGGGAGGCAAGTAGTTCCTGAAAGACACAGAATGAGTCTGGATCAAGCATTTGCAGTACCGAAGAAGTTTTCATAACCCCTTACATTTAAAGATCAATGTTTACATTTGCATTAAGCATGTATTTAGCTACTGCTAAACTTCAAAAAATTATAGGCCCAAGGCCTGAGGCACCAGGGAGGCAAGTAGTTTGTGAAAGACACAGAATGAGTCTGGAGCAGTCATTCACAGTACCCAAGAGGATTTCATAACCCCTTACATTTAAAGATCAATGTTGACATTTGCATTAAGCATTTATTTAGCTACTGTTAAACTTCAAAAAATTATAGGCCCAAGGCCAGAAGCATCAGTTTTCCCCAGATTAGGCAGCATAGATGTCACCCAGATTAGGCAGCATACATGTCCCCCAGATTAGGAGCATAGTTGTCCCCCAGATAAAAAGCATAGTTGTCCCCCAGATTAGGCAGCATAGATGTCCCCCAGATTAGAAGCATACTTGTCCCCCAGAGTAGGCAGCATAGATATCCCCCCGGATTAGGAGCATACTTTTCCCCCAGATTAGGCAGCATAGATGTCCCCCAGATTAGGAGCATACTTGTCCCCCAGAGTAGGCAGCATGGATGTCCCCCAGATTAGGAGCATACTTGTCCCCCAGATTAGGCAGCATAGATGTCCACCAGATTAGGATCTTAGTTGTCCCCCAGATTAGGAGCATAGTTGTCCCCCAGATAAGGAGCATAGTTGTCCCCCAGATTAGGCAGCATAGATGTCATCCAGATTAGGCACCATAGATGTCCCCCAGATTAGGCAGCATAGATGTCCCCCAGATTAGGAGCATAGTTGTGCCCCAGATTAGGCAGCATATTTGTCCCCTAATCAGCGAGGGCCGGTCAGAGCCAATCAAAGGGCCGAATGTGGCAAGCGGGCGGTACAATGCCCAGATCTGCCCCAGAGGGTTTCATAACCAACCACAATAGAGAACATTTTGTTGTAGGAGCATGGTCAATCTACTCAGACTGTCATTGGTGGCTGGAAATCCTGGCTGATCCATCCCTGATTCATCTTGAAAAACGTCAGTCTCTCCACATTTTTAGTGGACAGATGAGTTCGCCTTGGGGTGACTATGGCCACGGCCGCACTAAACACCCGCTCTGATGGCACACTACTGGCAGGGAAGGACAGCTTTTCCAGGGCAAACTCCGCTAGTTGCGGCCATAAATCGAGTTTGGCTGCCCAGAAGTCCAGCGGATCTTCAATGGTTGTTGGCAGGGTCATGTCGAGGTAAGCCATCACCTGCTGGTTCAGGTCCTGCTCCATGTCCACCTGCTGCTGATGAGTAGCTTCACTATGCGGCTGAAGGAAGCTATTCATCAGCGGCTGTAGACTCAGGCTGCTGCTGATTGAGCCGGTACTGCTCCTGCCACCCCTCCCCTCCCCAGCAGCCGTGGCAGTGGAAGGTGAGCTCAGAGGGCCCGCCGAGTCAGACCTGCGAGTGGATGAACCATGTGGCCGATAGGCATCGGCCAACCGACTACGTAGAAGCTCCCTGAAGTAGGTCAGTTTGTCTTCCCTCTCACTGAGTGTGGGTGGGACTACCTGCCTCCATCTCCACTGCATACTGCCACGGTGTGTCTGGGTCCTCTGGCTCGCCTTCCTCGTAATAACCGTCCAGCTCCTCTGGCTGCTCCTGCTCCTCCTCTCCTGTCCAATGACCAGAAACACCGGCCATCTCATCCACCGTAAACTGTGCTCCGCTCTGCCCCTCATCATCCTCCTCCAGTTCATCCCCCACAGGACTCATGTAGCCTTCTGATGTAGGCGCAACATCTCCATTGCTGTGACCAGCCATGTTTTCAATCATTTTTTGGAGTAAATGTAGGAGTGGAATTACATGGTTCATGGCATAATTCGAGCGACTAACAAAAAATGTGGCTTCCTCAAAGGGCCTCAGCAAATGGCAGGTGTCACGTATGAGCTGCCACTTGTTCACATTGAAGTTACACAGGGGAGTACTCCTATCTGCTTGTATCATCAAAATATCTGTGATGGCTTTTCTTTGTTTGCATAGTTTGTCCATCATATGGAGGGTGGAATTCCAACGTGTGGCAACGTCACAAATGATACTATGTTGTGGGATACCGTTCTGACGCTGCAGCTCAAGCAAAGTGTGCTTCGCGGTGTACGAGTGGCTGAAGTGCATGCACAGTTTCCTTGCCATTGTCAGGACATCTTGCAAATGGGGTGAAGACTTGATGAACTTCTTGACAACTAGATTCAACACATGTGCCATGCAGGGAGAATGGTTCACACTTCCTTGTCGCAGCGTGGCCACAATGTTCTTCCCATTGTCGGTCACCATGGTTCCCATTTCCAGATTTCGTGGAGTAAACCATACTCGGATTTCTTCCCTAATGAACTTCAGCAGTTCCTCCCCTGTGTGACTCCGTTCACCAAGGCAAACCATTGGAAGGACGGCTTGACACCGCTGTGCCCTACACACGTGGTACGATGAAGGGCCACCGAGTTTTGGACGTGCAGTGGAGGCCGAGGACACGGGGGAGGAGGAGGAGGAGGCGCAAACTGTAAAAGGACCAACTGCCTGGGAGCGAGAGCGTGGAGGAGGAAGCGGTGTGACCTTTCCAAGTTGCTGTTGTGGCTGTGCAGGAACAACATTTACCCAGTGGGCCGTAAAAGACATGTATTGTCCCTGCCCGTAGTTACAGCTCCACACGTCGGCGCTGCCGTGCACTTTTGAACATACCGACAGGCTCAAGGACTGGCCCACCTTCTCTTGTACAAACTTATGCAGGGCTGGTACTACCTTCTTCGCAAAGAAACGACGGCTTGGGACTCTCCACCTCGGCTCGGCACAAGCCATCAATTCCCTGAAAGCTGAAGAGTCCACCAGTTGGAAAGGGAGGGACTGCAACACCAGCAACTTGGACAGGAGCACATTCAACTTCTGTGCCGTTGGATGAGTGGGCGCATACTGTTGTCTCTTGGACATGGCTTCGCCGATCGATTGTTTGCGGAATGGCTGACTACGAGCGGAAGAAGCAGGAGCGCAAGAAGGAGGGTTTGACACAATGCTCCCTTCGGCTGAGGTGGTGGAGCCTTGGCTGGATGACGGAGGGAGCGGATGGCCCCTGGGTGATGCGGCAGGCTGGATCACTAAATCAGAGCCACGGTTATCCCAGGCCACTTTATGGTGGCGAATCATGTGTTGATGCAGGGCCGTGGTGCCAAGATTGGGACCCTGGCCACGCTTCACTTTCTGCCGACAGATTTTGCATGTGACTACGCTAAGGTCCTCCGGATTCTTTATGAAGAACAACCACACCGCAGAGTAGCTGATTTTCCCACCTGCAGTCCGCACTATTTCACTGCTATTGGCGCCGTCTCCAGGAACCCCTGTTCCACTACCTCCCTGAATGGTAGCTTGCTGCGAAGCAGGTGGTCTCCCCCTGGCACGTTTGGCTCCTGAATTTCCACTACTGCCACCACCACGCGGATTGCCAACCGAGCTACCGCCTTGCTGCCTCATAGACAAAGAGCAAATCTCTTCTCCTGATGATGATGAAGCCCCGGCTTCTGCACCCGGCTCCCAATTGCGATCGGCTTCATCATCATCAAAAGATGTGTGCACGTCACTGATGTCCTCCTCGTGTTCCACAACAGTGTCTGCCTCAGGACCCTGAACAATTGAAACACTGCCTCCCACGTCACTCTCCGCATCACTACTTGCCCGCCTTGCGGAGCAAGTGACGCATGTCTCCTCACATTCTTGGCTGCCCATTAGCTGCTGACTGTTCTCTATTGGATCGTCCTCAGTAAATAGTGGAGCTGAACACAAAGGATGAGATACTTCTTTGGGAGAGGGAACAGTATAGGACAAAGGCAATGGGATCACGGGGACTGCTCCCGGGCCATGCCAACTGAGGGTTGTGTCTGAGGAATCCACCGACTCTTGACTGGGGTTGTCACATGTCGCTTGTGATGATGGGGATGAGTGTGCAAACCAATTGACGAGGAGAGATGGGTCGACGACACGACCGCTGGGTGTTAACGGGAGCTCAGGCCTATTGAATAGCACTGAATTTAGCACAGAGACAGAATAACAGGTTGTAAATAGTACACTACTTGGTTCTATGTATGCCCTTTGCAATGATGAGCGCACTGTTAAGCGTATTTATACGCAGAAAAAAACTCTTTTTTTTGTTGTATACACCAGCCGGTGTATACTAATGTGTGGAATAGCACTGAATTTAGCACCAAGACAGAAATACAGGTACTAAATAGTACACTACTTGGTTGTATGTATGCCCTTTGCAATGATGAGCGCACTGTTAAGCGTATTTGTACACAGGAAAAACTATTTTTTTTCTTTAATACACTGGCAGGTGTATAACGTGTGGTATAACACTGAATTTAGCACAGAGACAGAAAAAAAGGTAGTATATGGTACGCTATTTGCTTGTATGTAGGCCCTTTGCAATGATAAGGCCACTGTTAAGCGTATTTGTATGCAGGAAAAACTTTTATTTTCTTTAGTACACCAGCAGGTTTATAACATGTGGTATAACACTGAATTTAGCACAGAGACAGAAAAAAAGGTAGTATATGGTATGCTATTTGCTTGTATGTAGGCCCTTTGCAATCATAAGGCCACTGTGAAGCGTTTTTGTACGCAGGAAAAACTTTTTTTTCTCTTTATTACACCGGCAGGTGTATAGCGTGTGATATAACACTGAATTTAGCACAGAGACAGAAAAAAAGGTAGTATATGGCAGGCTATTTGCTTCTATGTAGGGCCTTTGCAATGATAAGGCCACTGTTAAGCGTATTTGTACGCAGGAAAAACTTTTTTATATAATCGGCAGCCATATTCCGGCTCGTCACTTCATTCTATCACTGCAGAGAGATAGGACAGTGCTGTGTGTTACACAGACAAGTTTTTTACAGCAGTGTTTCACCTCATAGTCACGTCAGCGTTCTGGTGGACAGAGAGCAGTGCATTTTTCACAGAAACTAATTTTTACTGGAGCCATTAACCTCCCAGTCACTATCTACAGCAGTGTATTACAGAGAGGGGCAGAGAGCTGTGTGTTGCCTCAGACATTTGAACAAGCTGGCTGAGAAACAGAGAATGAAGGAATAATTTTTCTGTGCAATTCTGTGTCTTTGTTTATACTAGTCTGTAGACGGTATAATACCCAGCAGTCCATTTCTAATAGTCTTTGAGAGAGTGAAATTTGTGTACTGCTGGTGCAAAAATATATTTTTAAGCATACTGTAGCGCATGTTTCGGCCCACATACCTACATTTAAGTAGTGTACTATGTTGTACCTGTTAATCTGTCAAGGGCCTAAATACTGTGAAAGGACAGACAAAAGTACTCACCGGCTAGTGTTGTATTCAAATACTTTTTAAAGCGTACTGTACCGCGCATTTTTTTGCCCCCACATAAGTGCATACCACATACCTACATTTAAAAAATGTACTATTTTGTACTTGTTAATCTGTCAAGAGCCTAGATACTGTGAAAGGCCAGGCAAAAGTAATCACTGGCTGGTGTTTTACTCCAATACATTATTAAAGCATACTGCAGCACATTTTTCTGCCCTCATAAGTGCATTCCACTTTTTTAAGTGTACTGTAGCGCATTTTCTGCCCTCTTTGTTCCACAACAAAATGTCTGCTGGATATACTAGTCTGTAGACGGTATAATACACACCTAGCAGTCCATTCCTAATAGTCTGTGAGAGAGTGCAATTTTGGGTTTAGTACACAGCGACTGTGTGCTGCAGCACTGTTGTGTACTGCTGGTGTTGTGCAAAAATATGTTTTTTAACCCCTTAAGGACCCAGCCATTTTACACCTTAGGACCCGGCCATTTTTTGAACATCTGACCACTGTCATTTTAAACATTAATAACTCTGGAATGCTTTTAATTATCATTCTGATTCCGATAATTTTTTTTCGGGACATATTCTACTTTAACATGGTGGTAAAATTTTGTGGTAACTTGCATCCTTTCTCGGCGAAAAATCCCAAAATTTGATGAAAATTTGTTCTAACTTTGAAGCTCTCTGCTTGTAAGGAAAATGGATATTCCAAATAAAAAAATTTTGATTCACATATACAATATGTCTACTTTATGTTTGCATCATAAAATTGACATGTTTTTACTTTTGGAAGACATCAGAGGGCTTCAAAGTTCAGCAGCAATTTTCCAATTTTTCACAAAATTTTCAAACTCACCATTTTTCAGGGACCAGTTCAGGTTTGAAGTGGATTTGAAGGGTCTTCATCTTAGAAATACCCCACAAATGACCCCATTATGAAAACTGCACCCCCCAAAGTATTCAAAATGACATTCATTCAGCATTTTAACCGTTTATGTGTTTCACAGGAATAGCAGCAAAGTGAAGGAGAAAATTAACAATCTTCATTTTTTACACTCACATGTTCTTGTAGATCCAATTTTTTTTATTTTTACAAGGGGTAATGGGAAAAAATTTATACTTGTAATTGTAGCCCAATTTCTCTCGAGTATACCTCATATGTCTATGTAAAGTGTTCGGCGGGCGCAGTAGAGGGCTCAGAAGCGAAGGAGCGACAAGGGGATTGTGGAGAGTTTTTCTGAAATGGTTTTTGGGGGGCATGTTGCATTTAGGAAGCCCCTATGGTGCCAGAACAGCAATAAAAACCACATGCCATACCATTTTGGAAACAATACCCCTCAGGGAACGTAACAAGGAATTAAGTGAACCTTAATAATAAATAAATATAAAAAATAATAAATATAAACATTTTTTTTATAAAATGTGTGTTTCCCCCCAAATTTCCCATTTTTGCAAGGGTTAATAGCAGAAAATACCCCCCAAAATTTGTAACTCCATCTCTTCTGAGTATGGAGGTACCCCATAAGTTGACCTGAAGTGCACTATGGGCGAACTACAATGCTTAGAAGAGAAGGCGTCAAATTTGGCTTTTTGAGAGCAAAGTTTGCTTGGGGGGCATGTTAAATTTAGGAAGCCCCTATGGTGCCAGGACAGCAAAAAAAAGAAAAACTGGGCATACCATTTTGGAAACTAGACGCCTTGAGGAAAGTAACAAGGAATTAAGTGAGCCTTAATACCCCACAGGGGTTTCACGACTTTTGCATATGTAAAGAAAAATATTTTTTTTTCACTAAAATGTGTTTCCCCCCAAATTTCACATTTTTGCAAGGGTTAATAGCAGAAAATACCCCCCAAAATGTGTAACCCCATCTCTGCTGAGTATGGAGGTACCCCATAAGTTGACATGAAGTGCACTATGGGCGAACTACAATGCTCAGAAGAGAAGGAGTAATATTTGGCTTTTTGAGAGCAAATTATGCTAGAGGGGCATCTCGCATTTAGGAAGCCCCTATGGTGCCAGGACAGCAAAAAAAAAAACACATAGCATACCATTTTGGAAACTAGACCCCTTGAGGAACGTAACAAGGAATTAAGTGAGCCTTAACACCCCACAGGGGTTTCACGACTTTTGCATATGTAAAAAAAAATTAAAAAAATGTCACTAAAATGTGTGTTTCCCCCCAAATTTCTAATTTTTGCAAGGGTTAATAGCAGAAAAGACCCCCCCATTAAATTTGTAACCCCATCTCTTCTGAGTATGGGGGTACCCCATAAGTGGATGTCAAGTGCACTGCAGGAGCGCCACAATGCTCAGAAGAGAAGGAGTCACATTTGAAAACTTTGCTGAAATTGTCACGATGCCGGCTGGCAGGAGGTGGATCCTCTGTGCCAGAGAGGGATTGGCGTGGACCGTGCTAGTGGACCGGTTCTAAGTCACTACTGGTTTTCACCAGAGCCCGCCGCAAAGCGGAATGGTCTTGCTGCGGTGGTAGTGACCAGGTCGTATCCACTAGCAACGGCTCAACCTCTCTGACTGCTGAAGATAGGCGCGGTACAAGGGAGTAGACAGAAGCAAGGTCGGACGTAGCAGAAGGTCGGGGCAGGCAGCAAGGATCGTAGTCAGGGGCAACGGCAGGAGGTCTGGAACACAGGCTAGGAACACACAAGGGAACGCTTTCACTAGGCACGAGGGCAACAAGATCCGGCAAGGGAGTGCAGGGGAAGTGAGGTATAAGTAGGGAGTGCACAGGTGGAAACTAATTAAGCTAATTGGGCCAGGCACCAATCATTGGTGCACTGGCCCTTTAAGTCTCAGGGAGCTGGCGCGCGCGCGCCCTAGAGAGCGGAGCCGCGCGCGCCAGCACATGACAGCAGGGGACGGGAACGGGTAAGTGACCTGGGATGCGATTCGCGAGCGGGCGCGTCCCGCTGTGCGAATCGCATCCCCGACGGCCATGACAGTGCAGCGCTCCCGGTCAGCGGGACCGACCGGGGCGCTGCGGAGAGAGAGACGCCGTACGCGCTCCGGGGAGGAGCGGGGACCCGGAGCGCTAGGCGTAACAGAAATGGGGGGGACATGTCGCATTTAGGAAGCCCCTATGGTGCCAGGACAGCAAAAAAACAAAACCACATGGCATACCATTTTGGAAAATAGACCCCTTGAGGAATGTAACAAGGGGTAAAGTAAGCCTTAATATCCCACAGGGGTTTCACGACTTTTGCATATGTAAAATAAAAATAAAAATTTTCACTAAAATGTGGGTTTTCCCCAAAAGGGTTAATAGCAGAAAAGACCCCCCAAAATTTGTAAATACATTTCTTTGGAATAAGGACATACCTTAATTTTTGATGATTTTTGCTCCGTGGGTACACACCAGGTCTTGGAGTGGGAGGTCAGTCAGGGGCCTTGAGCTTATTATAGCAGCCAGGATGTGGGACCCCCCCTCAAGGAGCATTAATGGGGGGAGCACTGAGCCCTAAAATAGGGGAACACTATGGGGGACAACAGGCCGTAACTAGGGTAGACAGGTGGGGTACTGAGGCCTGTAATATGGGGAAGAGTGGCCAGAAAACTATAAATCATAAAATAATAAAACAGGATATGTTCCCAGAATGATGACCCAGAGCATAGCTAAAACTAAAAAAAAAATATGCCCGCCCCAAACCCTATGCTCTGAATCATCATTCTGGCAATGTGATGTGTGTGGCCATCCCTAACCTGTTGCCTCAAATGCTCACCCGCTCAGGTGGACAGAGAGCGCTGCGCATTTGAGGCAACATAAAAAAGTCCCCGATGATAGTGACTCAGTGACCTATGACCCATTTTTGAAAAAACACCCCCAGAGGTCTCATCAAGTTTTTTTTGGGCAATTTAGTGATATATGGGGGTTATATTTTGGAATGTACTCTGGACTTGGTACATTGGTCAAATTTTGGAAAATTCTAATGAAAAGGGAAAATTTAGTCCTCCATGGAAGTGTGATACTCTCTGAAGCAGCCTATGCAGAGGCCTGGATTATCTGGGCAAGTGTCACATTGATACCTGGTGTCCTTCCGCATCCCCTTCCTGTAACACACTTTGCATTTTTTCTGGGATCGCCCCTTCTTTCCACTGTGGGGGACCTCACCTGGAAAGTGTTGGCCTGGGACGATCCTGGTGCCTATAACTCCAGACCGTTGGGAAGTCCGCCCTGATCTTTCCCGGTCAGCAAAGATCAGGAACCTTAGGACTTCTTTTTGGTACTGGAGGAATGTCCCTGTGTTGCCAGCGTACTGGGATAGTACAAAAGCGTTGTACATGGCAACTTGTACCAAGTAAACCTTTTTTGTACCATGCCCGTGTTTGCCGCATGGCGTTATATGGCTTAAGGACTTTATCTGAGAGATCAACTCCCCCCATATACCGATTGTAGTCCAGAATACAATCGGGCTTGAGGACCGGTCCCACGGTACCTCGCACAGGGACAGGGGTGCTGCCGTTCCCATGAATAGTGGTGAGCATAAGGACATCCCTCTTATCCTTATACTTTACCACCAACAGGTTATCATGGGTGAGGGCACGGGACTCACCCTTGGGGATAGGCGTATTAACAAAATTTAGAGGGAGGCCTCTCTGGTTCTTACGCACGGTCCCACGAGCAGACGTGGATCTGGTGGAAAGGGATTTGAACAGAGGGATGCTAGTATAAAAGTTATCCACGTATACGTGGAAACCCTTATCCAGCACTAAACACCCGCTCTGATGGCACACTACTTTCCAGGCAGTACAGCTTTTCCAGGGCAAACTCCGCTAGTTGCGGCCATAAATCGAGTTTGGCTGCCCAGAAGTCCAGCGGATCTTCAATGGTTGTTGGCAGGGTCATGTCGAGGTAAGCCATCACCTGCTGGTTCAGGTCCTGCTCCATGTCCACCTGCTGCTGATGAGTAGCTTCACTATGCGGCTGAAGGAAGCTACTCATCAGTGACTGTAGACTCAGGCTGCTGCTGATTGAGCCGGTACTGCTCTTGCCACCCCTCCCCTCCCCAGCAGCCGTTGCAGTGGAAGGTGAGCGCAGAAGGCCCCCCGAGTCAGACCTGCGAGTGGATGGACCATGCGGCCAACCGACTACGTAGAAGCTCCCTGAAGTAGGTCAGTTTGTCCTCCCTCTCAGTGGGTGTAAAAAAGGCCCCCATTCTGGGCTGGTAGCGAGGGTCTAATAAGGTGGAGATCCAGAAGTCATTGCGCTGACGAATTTTGACAATTCGGGGGTCACTACGCAAGCAACTCAGCATGCATCATGCCATTTGTGACAGTGACTCACTGGGACTACCTGCCTCCATCTCCACTGCATACTGCCACAGTGTGTCTGGGTCCTCTGTCTCGCCTCCCTCGTAATAACCCTCCAGCTCCTCTGGCTGCTCCTGCTCCTCCCCTCCTGTCCAAGCGGTGTGACCTGTCCAAGTTGCAGCTGTGGATGTGCAGGAACAACATTTACCCAGTGGGCCGTAAAAGACACGTATTGTCCCTGCCCGTAGTTACAGCTCCACACGTCGGCGCTGTCGTGCACTTTTGAACACACCGACAGGGTCAAGGACTGGCTCACCTTCTCTTGTACAAACTTATGCAGGGCTGGTACTACCTTCTTCGCAAAGAAATGATGGCTTGGGACTCTCCACCTCGGCTCGGCACAAGCCATCAATTCCATGAAAGCTGCAGAGTCCACCAGTTGGAAAGGGAGGGACTGCAACACCAGCAACTTGGACAGGAGCACATTCAACTTCTGCACCGTTGGATGAGTGGGCGCATACTGTTGTCTCTTGGACATGGCTTCGCCGATCGATTGTTGGCGGAATGGCTGACTACGAGTGGAGGAAGCAGGAGCGCAAGAGGGATGGTTTGACACAATGCTCCCTTCGGCTGAGGTGGTGGAGCCTTGGCTGGATGACGGAGGGAGTGGATGGCCACTGGGTGATGCGGCAGGCTGGACCACTACCTCGGAGCCACGGCTCTCCCAGGCCGCTTTATGGTGGCGAATCATGTGTTGACGCAGGGCCGTGGTGCAGAGATTGGGACCCTGGCCACGCTTCACTTTTTGCCCACAGATTTTACATGTGACTATGCTAAGGTCCTCCGGATTCTTTATGAAGAACAACCACACCGCAGAGTAGCTGATTTTCCCACCCGTAGTTTGCACTATTTCACTGCTGTTGGCGCCGTCTCCAGGAACCCCTGTTCCACTACCTCCCTGAATGGTAGCTTGCCGCGAAGCAGGTGGTCTCCCCCTGGCACGTTTGGCTCCTGAATTTCCACTACTGCCACCACCACGCTGATTGCCAACTGTGCTACCGCCATGCTGCCTCATAGACAAAGAGCAAATCTCTTCTCCTGATGATGATGAACCCCCGGCTTCTGCACCCGGCTCCCAATTGCGATCGGCTTCATCATCATCAAAAGATGTGTGCACATCACTGATGTCCTCCTCGTGTTCTACAACAGTGTCTGCCTCAGGACCCTGAGCAATTGAAACACCGCCTCCCACGTCACTCTCCGCATCACTACTTGGCCGCCTTGTGGAGCAAGGGATGCATGTCTCCTCACATTCTTGGCTGCCCATTAGATGCTGACTGTCCTCTATTACATCATCCTCGCTAAATAGTGGAGCTGAACCCAAAGCATGAAATACTTCTTTGGGAGAGGGAACAGCATAGGACAAAGGCAATGGGATTACAGGGACTGCTCCCGGGCCATGCCAACTGAGGGTTGTGTCTGAGGAACCCACCGACTCTTGACTGGGGTTGTCAGATGTCGCTTGTGATGATGAGGATGAGTGTGCAAACCAATTGACGAGGAGAGATGGGTCGACGACACGACCGCATGGTGTTAACGGGAGCTCAGGCCTATTGCTGCGATTCCTTCTGCCACTCGCCCCAAGTATGCTGCCAACTCTGCCTGAGGTTTGTAGGCCTCTGCCCCTTCTCTGTGCATGTCCTGGCACTTCCCTGCCTGACATACTTAGTGTGTTTATGAGGGTATAGAACAGCAGCAGGCGATTACTTATGGCTGTCCTTTCAAAGTATATAGGCCCTAGACAGAATAAGTTACTAAATAGTACACTCCTTTGTTGTATGTATGCCCTTTGCAATGATGAGCGCACTGTTAAGTGTATTTATACGCAGAAAAAAACTCTTTTTTTGTTGTATACACCAGCCAGTGTATACTAATGTGTGGAACAGCACTGAATTTAGCACCGAGACAGAAATACAGGTGCTAAATAGTATACTACTTGGTTGTATGTATGCCCTTTGCAATGATGAGCGCACTGTTAAGCGTATTTGTACACAGGAACAACTTTTTTTTTCTTTAATACACCGGTAGGTGTATAACGTGTGGTATAACACTGAATTTAGCACAGAGACAGAAAAAAAGGTAGTATATGGTACGATATTTGCTTGTATGTAGGCCCTTTGCAATGATAAGGCCACTATTAAGCGTATTTGTATGCAGGAAAAACTTTTTTTTTTTTAATACACCGGCAGGTGTATAGCGTGTGGTATAACATTGAATTTAGCACAGAGACAGAAAAAAAGGTAGTATATGGCAGGCTATTTGCTTTTATGTAGGGCCTTTGCAATGATAAGGCCACTGTGAAGCGTATTTGTACGCAGGAAAAACTTTTTTTTTCTTTAATACACCGGCAGGTGTATAACGTGTGGTATAACTCAGAATTTAGCACAGAGACAGAAAAAAAGATGGTATATGGTACGCTATTTGCTTGTATGTAGGCCCTTTGCAATTATAAGGGCACTGTTAAGCGTATTTGTACACAGGAAAAAAAAAATGTCTTTCATACACCGGCAGGTGTATAACGTGTGGTATAACACTGAATTTAGCACAGAGACAGAGTAACAGGTGAAAAATGGTAAAAAGGCACTAAAGTCCACACTAATATGACTTATTTCTGAACAGCAGCAGGACCCAACAGTGCAGCACCACACAAAAAAAATCCAGGGATTAAACCCTAAATTGCACTCTGTCACACAATTCTGAGCAGCAGAAGATTTGTGGAGAAAAAAAAAACTCAATAGAGCTGAAAAATGAGGAGATAAGATGCTTCAGAAAGTTCAGGCAGCTTGTTGATCTGTATGAGGCAGCTGACAGCTATCTGCCCCTCTCTGCTGCAATGCTCAATAACGTGAATAGGAGGTTTAGCAATCAATGATCCTTCTCAGAGTAACAGCAAAGCACTCTGCACTCCTGTCTTTCCCAAATGCTGATGTGACTAGCAGTTGCAGTGTAACGCTGTGGTATGAGCTATCCACACACACAGTCCCGTCCTCTCCATCTGAGTGCATAGATGAAATGAAGAGAGACAAGATGGCCGCCGATTATATAGGGCTGTGACATCACAGGGGTCAGTGAACACTGATAGGCTGCATCTCACATGTGATTCAGGGTCAGCCCGCCTACCATCATTCCCGCCACTGTTTCCCGCCCTCCCATAATCCCCTGCCCCATGTACTCCACCATGCCCCATGTACTACATGTGGATCCACCATCTTAGGTCTCCAATACCCTGGAATGCTATAAAATGGAGTTTAATTAAGCGTTTCGCACGACAGAATCACGGCGATATTCGTATTCGTTGCAAATCGAATTTTTCATGAAATTCGTAACGAATTTGAGTTCATCAACTTCGATTCGTTCATCTCTAGCACTGATCAGTATTATCAGCGATCTTCTGCTCCGGTCTGCTGGAAGGCAGATCAGTGCAGAAAACCCCGGGAGATGAACGGAGGCAGGTGAGGGGACCTCTAGCTGGCATCTTAGCTGATGCCATGTCGATCAGATTAGCGATTTCAAGTGCCGCACTACCGCAGATGCCGTGATCTGTATTAACCACTGTATCTGAGGGGTTAATGGCAGACATCAGCACGATCGCTGATGTCCGCCATTACTGGCGGGTCCCTAGCAGCTATCAGCTGATAGCAGACGGGACCTGCCGTGCATGACGCGAGCACCTCACCGATGCTCGCGGTCATGTACAGGATGTTAGTATACATCCACGTGCGCAAAGTTCCTCCGCACCAGGACGTACATTTACATCCATGGTTGTTAAGGGGTTAAAATCCATAACTATTTAAAGGGGTATTGCAGGCAAAAACTTTTTTTTATATATCAACTGGCTCCGGAAAGTTAAACAGATTTGTAAATTACTTCTATTAAAAAATCTTAATCCTTCCAATAGTTATTAGCTTCTGAAGTTTTCTGTCTAACTGCTCAATGATGATGCCACGTCACGGGAGCTGTGTATGATGGGAGAATATTCCTTGCATGATGGGAGAATATCCCCATAGGAGCTGGACAGCTCCCGGGACGTGAGTCATCAGAAAGCAGTTAGACAGAAAACAGGAACTCAACTTCAGAAGCTAATAACTATTGGAAGGATTAAGATTTTTTAATAGAAGTAATTTACAAATCTGTTTAACTTTCTGGAGCCAGTTGATATATAAAAAAAAGTTTTTGCCTGGAATACCCCTTTAATTTTTTCACCTACAGACCTATTTAAGGGCTTTTTTTTTTCCGCGGGAACAATTGTACTTTGTAATGACATCTTTCATTTTACCATAAAATGTATGGTGTAAGAAAAAAATACAATTTTTGGGCCGAAATTTATAAGAAAACTGCAATTTTGCAACTCTTGGGGGGGTTGTTTTTATGCAGTGTGATACATTATCTTTATTCTGTAGGTCAATGCGATTTAAATGATACCCAATTTGTACCGTTTTTCTATTATTGTACTATTTAAAAACAAATTATTAAAATTGGTATTCATAACATTGGCCTATAACTTATTTTTCTTTTTTGTATACGGGGATGTATGAGGGCTCATTATTCGCGCTGTGATCTGTAGTTTTTATCGGTACCATTTTTGTTTTGATGGACTTTTTGATCACTTTTTATTATTTTTTTTTCCAATACTTGATGTGATTAAAAATCTGTATTTTTGGGGTTTGGTATTGCTCCGCCAGTTTGGCTCACGGAACACCCCCCTCCCCACGACTAGGGATTCCCCTTTGTACCAAAATGAACTAAATATAGGATTTTCTGGTTTTGAGCACTCCACTACTGACCCCTACAGGTTACCCATACTGAATTTGTCCTACAACCAAGGCTAGCTACTCACAGACTAATGCCTTAATTACATAGCATTTTATAAGCCATCCACTTCTATTGACAATTCCTTTTTAGCACCAAGATAGTAAAAATGATCACTTCACTGGTTCATTTCTTGCGCTATAAAATCCCATCCCGGTTTGTCAAAGCAGTGCTATATGTTGCTCTTTCACAAAGCTGCTCCTTTTGCAAATAATTACTAAAGCTGGAGAGGTGGTTCAACCGGACATCTCCTGGCTCACCACGGGTCTGTGCCACATCTCCTGGCCTCCAGTAGACCTGTCTCCAGTCCTCTGCTGCAGAGGGGAAACCAGTGCCCCAATGACCAACCACAGGCCTATTTTTTAGTGCACACAGATCAATAGCATTTCTCACTGTACCTGACAACACTAACCCTTTACTTGATCCCTGCTTGGTACCATGAGCCCAGTACGCACAATGGCCCACATTTATCATTGCAGTGCAAGTGAAGCATTTTTTTATGCCTTTTTTTTGTGTGCTGATAATGTGTAGGAGCACCAAATTTATTAAAAGGTAAAAGAGCTTTGATAAATTTTGTGCAGGTCCACATTTTCTGAAATTTCTGTCTACGCATACACCAAAAAGCTACACCATGTCTGGGCTGGTGCAGTTTTAGAGACTTTTCAGTGGCTTTGCGCCTTTTTTGCTCCTTTTTACAAAAAGGCGCAATGATAAATCCCTTCCATATCGTGTCTATTGCCAAAATCAGTGGATTGCAACTCAAAATCAGCAGAAATGTGTAAACAAAAAGGGGCAAAAAAAGGCGCAAAAAACCCTGCTTGCGCCTTTTTTGCCCCTTTTTTAGACACAGGAAACAGTCTAAAGACAATGATAAATGTGGGCCATTATGCACAAACACAATTACTGAGAGGGAGAACTGACAGTTCATCCTTTATACAAGCTAAGCATCATGGGACCAGTGTCTCTCCCCTATGGATCATCATAAAATCCATATTGAATGCATGTGATCCATTTTGAATAGATAACCAAAAGCACTAGGGGCTCTTAACAGTGGCACTCTGCTCTGAATCATAAAGGAAGCTTCCAACTGAGAGTCTCTTCTTCTAACCCTAATAGGTCATATAAAAAATGGTTGTCCAGATGGAAAAACTCCTTTAAAGAGGTACTCTGCTGGAAAACATCAACTGGTTGCGAGAAAGTTAAACAGATTTGTAAATTACTTCTATTGAAAAATCTTAATCCTTCCAGTACTTATCAGCTGCTACACTGGAAGTTTTTTCCTTTTTGAATTGCCTTTCCTTCTGACCACAGTGCTCTCTGCTTACACTTCTGTCCACGTTAGGAACTGTCCAGAACAGGATAGGTTTGCTATGGGGATTTGCTCCTACTCTGGACAGTTCCGAAAATGGACAGAGGTGTCAGCAGAGAGCACTGTGGTCAGACAGAAGGGAAATTCAAAAAGAAAAGAACGTCCTGTGGAGCATACAGCAGCTGATAAATACTGGAAGGAATAAGATTTTTTAATAGAACTAATTAACAAATCAGTTAAACTTTCTGGCACCAGTTGATTTTTTTTTCCAGTGGAGTACCCCTTTAAGTTGTTGAAGGGGTTAGGCTACATTCACATCTCGTTTTTGCAGTACGGTCCCCATATCCGGTTTTAGTGTAAAAACCGTATTGCAAACCGTATGTATAGACATGTCATTGAAAACCGTATGCCAACCGTAGCA
This sequence comes from Hyla sarda, assembly GCF_029499605.1. NCBI lineage: Eukaryota > Metazoa > Chordata > Amphibia > Anura > Hylidae > Hyla > Hyla sarda. Next base: position 387,577,935 of record NC_079189.1, on the reverse strand, counting down.
TCCAGTTGTGCACATTTTGCATCATTTACGGTTTTATCCTATTTTTTCCTGTACACAAAACCGTAGTCTTCTATGGTTTTATGTCCAGGTGAAAAACCGGATACAACCCGTATACGTTTTTTTTAAAATGGTGGTCAATGGGAACCGTACAGAACCGTATGTGCATACGGTTTCATCCGGTTTGCACAATACGGTTTTGCAGTTTGCACACGCCGAAAGTTCTTCCCACAAATAGAACAAGAAGGGCTTTATTTAATTATGGACAAACATTAAACCCTATCCGTTTTTTTTCCTAAAAACTTATTAAACAGCATGCAACTGCACATCCGTTTTAAAACCGTTTACAGTTTAAAACCGTACAAAGGTATGTACGGTTGTATACGGTTCGGTTCGGTTTTGAGACATAGGTTTTTTTTTTACAAAAAACCTGATATGGGAACCGTATTGCAAAAACTAGATGTGAATGCAGCCTAATCCAGAATGTTAGGCTTTCCATTGGATAAACCCAGTAGGGTTTTAGGTTGCACTTAATGGGCACTTGCATTTTTTTTACCTTATAAACTATGTTACTATGTAACTGTGTGGTAGCTTGGGGGTGTAGGGTGTAGGTGGTGTAGCTGTGCAGTAATGAAAGGGTGTTGGATTAACCCTTAACTGCCGTGACGCCAGGGTGCGGGTTCTTCCTCAGTATATATATCCTACCGCCACCCGTCCCAGGAACGATAGGGAGGAATAAAGGTTTGTCCACAACCGGAGGTTTAGTAAACTGTAGATAACTTTACTGCAGCTTTTATGCAGGTTGATAATGGTAAACATTCTATATAGGAGAGTAGTCTGTAAGTTCCTCACAGTTGGTTGGGACCTTGTAGTATATAAGCTCTGAGTCTGGAAATATGCTGTTCCACTGGATTTAGTGGAATTGTTTAGGTCCAGCAGTCACGCAGGATTAACAGGATTTAGATTTGGTAAACTCACATTTATTAAGTTGCTGCAGTGATAGGCTTCAGACCCAGTTCTGTCTTTAGATTTGTGCTGAGCTCTGCTCGCTGTCATGTCCCGGGGAAAAGAGAGAGAGAGATTGGTTACAGCGCCCCTATATGGAGAGGGGCAGGCTTAGAGCTTATTGGTTCCCACCAGAGGTCAGTCCTTTCACAAAGCATTATGGTACATCATGTGACCACATCACGTGCCCTGGAAGGTCCTTAAGCTTAACTTAACTTTAGATTTAATGATCATGTGACCTAAGGTCCTGGAAGTACTATACACATAATAGAATATATATGATTTATACACATTAAACATAATAAAATTAAAGAAGGAAGAGGTGACAAGGGGTTGTCCCACCAGGAGGATCCTACTGGTACATAGGGACTCTGGCTTTGGGGACTTAGCACACAAGGTACGGTACAAGGTACGGTACCGGGACACCACATATGAATTTTGCAACAATTCATTTTCTGCCGAGACCTGGAAAAAAAATAGAAGTAAAACGCAGAAAAAAAAACTTTAAAATGTACTGTACCTTTACAAAGCAAGATAAATAATTGATAAGTGGTTATTTATGAATAAAAATATGTATCTTTAATTTATTGACATTCCTTTTCTGCAGCTAATATAGCATAAGAAAAACTATAGACCAAATCAACAGCATCATGTATGGCCCGAAACATCCTCATCCTTCAGTTCCTATAGGCTGGCTTCTGAGATGAAAGTGTTTTATAATGCTTTAGAAATACATAAGATGACTAAGCATTCTCTGAAAGGCCTTCACTAATAATAAATCACTAATTAGATAGAACTAGATGATTTAAACTTGTTGCGTGAAATACTGTACGTATTATTCTTTTGTGCCACAAGATGGCAATCTGAAAGTGCAAATATTTTCCGGAGAGCAACTTTGCAGCTAGGTGAATCAATTAGATGTCCCCTCCTATTTACTGTAAATATGAATCCAAGTGTGTACAGGAAAGATAAGATTACCTTGACTGCATTTCTTTATATATGTGCTAACAATTATTTATCTACAAAAAAACTAAAACAAAAAACACATGATGCTCCGCCAGCATCATAAAATATATTGTCAGTGTCTTTTATAAACACTTTACAGGAACTAAACAATTCATTGTCATACAATGACACCTTGCAGCTAAAATTAAATGGTGTTGGGTCATTTCATTCACCAATTCAATGGCTTTGAAAATATTCACAATACATAAAATAAGGCTTTATATACTGTAAATAGTCATATTACATCATATTGTAGAGCTTATTTATAATATGTAATTTATACTGACTGAAAAGCCTATGTAACCTAAAAACGTACCCGCAAAAGACCATAGAGTGCAGTGATCTTCAAGCGGTGGACTTTCAGATGTTGTAAAACTATAACTCCCAGCATGCTTGGACAGCCAACGAGGGTCTCTTATAAACACTTTACAGGAACTAAACAAGTCATTGTCATAGAATGACACTTTGCAGCTAAACAAAAATGGTGTCGGTTCATTTCATTAACCATTTCAATGGCTTTGAAAAGATTCACAATGAATATAATAAGGCTTTATATACCGTGAATAGTCATATTGCATCATTTTTTTATAGCTTATCTTTAATATCTCATTTATACTGACTGAGTGGTATATATATCCTATACAACATGTACACAAAAGACCATACTTTTAAATTAAATAAAATTAAATATTATTATAAGGATGCAGGGCGTACATGTACGCCCTGCGCTCAGTCCCGGTCTATAACGCGGGGTCATAGCGGGTTGGTCCCGGTTGCTAATGAAAGCCGGGACCCTGGGCTAAGAGAGTGCAGCACAACAATCCAAAGTTGAAAAAATTGCATCCCGGCAGCTCAGTCGGGCTGATCGGGAACACCGTAGTTAAACACTTTCGGTGTCCCAATAAGCTAGAGCACCAAAGGAAGGGCCTCTACCTGCTTCCTCGGCATCCGATCAGCCATTGACATCTTCTTGCCTGGGATCCAGGCAGGAGAAGTCAAGCCCCAATAACACTGATCATCTGCATGTAGTTCCTTGCCGATGATTAGTGTTAGGAATCAATGTAATGCATGTTATAGCCCCTAGAGGGGGCTATAACATAGAAAAAAAGTGGGAAAAAAAGTCACTAATGATGAATTAACCCCTTCAATAATAAAAGTAAGAGTTACCCCCCTTTTCCCATTTTCAAAAAAAACTCTGTAAATAAAAATAAACATATGTGGTATCGCCGCATGTGGAAATGTCTGAACTATATAAATATATTGTTACTTAAACCGCGTGGTCAATGGCGTACGCGCAATCTAATTCTAAAGTGCCGAAAACAGCGTCTTTTTGGTCACTTTTTACAGCACAAAAAAAATGAATAAAAAGCAATCAAAAAATCCAATCAAAACAAAAATGGTACCAATAATAACTTCAGATCACTGCACAAAAAATGAGCCCTCAATTGAGCCCATACGCGGAAAAGTTAAAAGTTATAGGGGTCCGAAAATTACAATTTTAAATGCATTTTCCTGGATGTATTTATGATTTTTTTCTACAGGTAAGACAAAATCAAACCCATATAAATAGGCTATCATTTTAACTGTATGGACCTACAGAATAAAGAGAAGGTGTAATTTTTACCGAAAAATGCACTGCATAGAAACGGAAGCCCCCAAAAGTTACAAAATGGCGTTTTTTCTTAAATTTTGTTGCACAATATATATTTTTTCTGTCTTGCAGTGAATTTTTGGGTAACATGACTGGTTAAACAGACAAATACATGCATATTTTGTTTTGGCATTTGTGTATCTCACCTAAAACAAATTCTTCTCTGTGATAGATAAATAAATAAATAAATAAACAAAAATAAAACAATCTCCTCCCCCCCTCTCTTTCTCTCTTTTCTTTCTTTCTTTCTTTCTTTCTTACTTCCTCTCTCTTTCTCTCCTTCATTCTTTCTTTCTTTCATTCCCTTTCTTTCTTCCTTTCTTCCTTCTCCTCTCTCTCTCTCTCTCTCTCTCTCTCTCTCTCTCTCCCTCTACCTCTCTCTCATTTTTATTTTTTTCTCTCCTTCTTTCTTTCTTTCATTCTTTTTCTATATTTCTTTCATTCTTTTTCTTTCTTTCTGTCTTCCTCTCTCTCCTTCTCTCTCTCTCTCTTTCTTTCTTTCATTCTTCCTCTATATCTCTCTCTTATTCTTATTTTTTTTCTTTCTTTCCTTCCTTCCTTTCTTCCTTCTTTCTTTCTTTATTTCTTTCTTCCTCTCTCTCTCTCTCTCTCTCTCTCTCTCTCTCTCTCTCATTCTTATTTTTTTCTTTCCTTCTTTCTTTCTTTCATTCATTCTTTTTCTTTCTTTCATCCTCTCTCTCTCTTTCATTCTTTTCTTTCTTTATTTCTTTATTCCTCTCTATCTTTCCCTCTTTCATTCTCTTTTTCTTTCTTTATATCTCTCTTTCTTTCTCTCTCTTTCTTTCTTTCATTTTCCTGTCTCTCTCTCTTTCTCTCTCTCTCCTCTCTCTCTTTCCCTCTATCTTTCATTCTTTTCTTTCTCCATTTTTCTCTCTCTCTCTCTCTCTCTCTCTCTCTCTCATTCTTATTTTTTTCTTTCCTTCTTTCTTTCTTTCTTTTTTTCTTCCATTCATTCTTTTTCTTTCTTTCATTCTCTCTCTCTTTCATTCTTTTATTTCTTTATTCCTCTCTCTCCTTCCCTCTTTCATTCTCTTTTTCTTTCTTTATCTCTCTCTCTTTCTCTCTCTTTCTTTCTTTCATTTTCCTCTCTCTCTCGCTCTCTCTCCTTCATTCATATTTTTTTCTTTCTTTCCTTCTTTCTTTCTTTCATTCTATTTCATTCATTCTTTCTTTCATTATTTTTCTTTCTTTCTGTCTTCCTCTTTCTCTTTCATTCTTTTCTTTCTTTCTTTATTCCTCTCTCTCTTTCCCTCTTTCATTCTCTTTTTCTTTCTTTATTTCTCTCTCTCTCTCTCTCTATCTATCTCTTTCATTCTTTTCTTTTTTTTATCTTTCTCTCTTTCTTCATTCCTCTCTCTCTTTCCCTCTATCTTTCATTCTTTTCTTTCTCCATTTCTCTCTCTCTCTCTCTCTCTCTCTCTCTCTCTCTCTCTCTCTCTCTCTCTCTCTCTCTCTCTCTAAACCCCTTCTGTCCTTTTAATGAAATAGATACAGCTTATTTTAGTTAGACATCTGCTGTGTGCTGTGACAGCCTCATATCACCTCAATCCCCTTTCATACCTTCCCACGTTGTGTGCCAGCCTGTTCAGTGATCAGGGCAGAGTGAGAGCAGAGAAGACATCTGCAGAAGGCTCTGTCCTGATGCACATGTGCAAAGCTGCTCCATATTTTATTGTCTGCATTTCATCGCAGAGTCACATTTCCCACCTGTCACCACAAGGGGTATGCAGGACACATTGTGAACGTGAAGCTCCAGTAACCAAGCTGATCAGGGGAGCAGTCTGACAGTTTAGCCCTGACTGATGGTGTAAAATTGGAGAGCTTCACACAGCTACAAGAAGCTGCTGCTGCTGCCAGGGCTGTTCTTAGGACTTGCAGCAGCCAGAACTGGAGCTTAGTTTCTTTGAGAGAAGATACAGGGGGGCATTTGTCTCTGTTGTCTGCCAGCTGGAAATCCCTGCTAGACATCAAGGAAGAGGCAAAGGGCAAGTAGTGAAGTGCTAAGAAGCCTCCCTGCCTACTACTTTCCAGCACTCTGTGGATTTAAAGATGGGTTTTGTCTGGTCAGTCCTTATCAATGGGATCCTTCTGCTCTTGCTTCATGATCCTATCACTGCGGTGAATGGGAATAAGTGTAAGTAGAACATTGTTTCCTATTCTTTTAGCTATTGGAATGAAATGTGGCATAGTGTGATGGTGTGCTCTGTCCAAGTGCTGAAATGCTCCATAATGGAATAGTAGGTAATGTGATCTATAGATTGTGTGTTCAACTTAACTCTGTTCAGACCAACACTTCTTGACTGAATAGAAAAGTTTACACCCCCTTGAGTATTTCTATTAATCAGTAATTCACTGTATATGTCTAATACAGTGTTTTCCAATCAGGGTGCCTCCAGCTGTTGCAAAACTACCTTCGGCTGTCCGGGCACGCTGGGAGTTGTAGTTTTGCAACAGCTGGAGGCACCCTGATTGGGAAACACTGGTCTAATGCACTGGTTAGTCCATACCATTATTATGCTTTATCACATATAACATAGGACTGGACAGCATCCTGTCTTACTTTTTTAGCCATGCATCATTTGCAGTCAGCTAATTCCCCATATCACGGGAACCTTGTCCTGAGATAGAGCAGATCATACAGAACTATACATTGACATACAGGAGAGCTCACATTGCAGAATGCATGCCTGACTTAGAAAGGCATAATAATTGGTATAAGTAGTGCACAGAATGGGACCAGGTTCTATATACTGCTATATTTTGTATACTGTAGCGGCATGTCCATTATTTTGCTTAGAATGCAGTGGACAGACCAAATCTGCTATGTGTTACTACATGGGGATGGAATGTTATATGGAACGATAGAGGCACATCCTGCTGGTATTTTATGAGTAGTGGAAATGAATTGGAGCAGTTTCCTATTGATGGATATTGGTATTTTGGGATAGCTAGGAAGACTTACCCTTAGGGAGAGCAGCTGTTCTGGGAGGTTGTAAATTGTCAGCAACACATAAGGTGGTTCCTATAACATTGATATCTTCTAAATATACCTCATCACATGACTTTAGTGGAGACAGTCTGTCCTCTTATGTCTTATAGTGTGGAGCACGAATATTCGTAATACAAATTTTTATCAGGAATATCTCGGCGATTTTCCGGAATATTTAGAATATAGTGCAATATTTTCGTAATGACGAATATTATTATTATTTTTTTTGTGTGTGTTTTTTTCACATGCGGAATTTCCATGAAAAAAAAGTGAACAAACATAGCGAATATGCAAATGTCACGAACATAGAACGAATAATCGTCAATATGATCGCAAAATATTGCGAATTCGAATATGGCCCCTGCCACTAATCACTAATTATCACTAATGTCTCATGCTTGCTCTTTATAAGTGGTTCATTCTGCTTAATATATTATGCAAACCGATTTATTATGACTCCTCTATATCTGGTTTAAACAATACAAGTAGCAATTGAAAGTTTGGGGCAGTAAGTGATATGGAATGGAAAGAAGCTTTAGTACAGTAAGCCATGCAGACAGTATCTCTGGTTGTAGCACAAAGCAGCTGAAGCGCTAGGGGTCACTCTAACAATTTAGGAAGCACAAGCTTTGCAGCAGCACAGGGAATAAAATATTAAAAAGCAACAAAGTGCCGACTACTGAAGCACTTGAGAAATTCAAAGCAAAATGGTGTTCAAAGTCATTTACAGTATACCAGGCAGGACATATAATGAATTTCTGTAACACTGGAAAACATGGCTTTATTCATAACTGAAAGAGGCTTGTAATCTGACTTAAACTATTAGAGGAATAATAGGTTATTGGGGACTTTTACTAAGCAGTGACCAGTTAAAGGGGTACTCCGCTGCTCAGCGTTTGGAACAAACTGTTCCAAACATGGCTCCAGCGTTCGGAACTGTTTGTTCCAAACGCTGAGCAGTGGAGTTCCCCTCTAAATGTGTGTAAGTGTTAGTTTAATAACTGGATAATACTGCTGAGGAAGTACATCACCTATAGTCTACGGATTGCAAACATACACATGTATACTTAAATTACGTATTTGTATAAATATGAATTATTATTATTGTTAATAATAATAATAACAATATGTGGATCTTTCTCTCTCTCTCTCTCTCTCTCTCTCTCTCCATATATATATATATATATTTATATTAAAAAGAGAGGATCAGGTATGTACATTTGATCAAAAAGCATACCCTAAATGATAATAACACCTAAAGTTTACAAAAAGTTTGAGGAAAAAGCAGCTACGCTTTGAGAATATTTTATCTGTGTTAGCTCTGCAATAGTAAATCAGTCAGTCAGTAAATCAGATCCTGGCTGGTAGACTAAAACTGGGTCACAAGCACTAATACACATGAGGTACGGTGTTTTCTCAGCTCAGAAACAATCCAGCAAATACATCAAAATGGACAGAAAGGCTATGAACATCAAACCAAGAATCTGTCCTTAAAAGGACTTGAGGCTTAGAACTTTTAAATCTCCCCTCTTTTATGTGATACTCCATGAAAAACTGCCCATTACTAACAAAGGTGTGGCTGTGGACCATGTAGATTTTACAGAAAACTCTAAAAATATTAACAAATTTAACTTTGGTTGCCATATCAAGTGGCATAATGAACCAATGTGATCATTCTATTCCAGTCCTGGAGGAATTTGAAAAGTTGGGTTTTCTGAATAAAAAGTTACTTATTGTGTTGTAATGTAACAGAAAGGAAGATTTAGAACATCTTAATGTGTCCACACATTAGGGAAACAATGGCTTGGTCAACATAATAGACCTGGGTCATTTGTGTGGGACAATTGTGTTTTCTATATAGTAGCAGTTAAATCGACCATACAGCATTCCCACAATGTATAGTCTTCAAAAGAATTGTTTACTTACACATTCAGCTCGGCTACATTAGTTTAAAGATATTTTATTCCACTAATGTTTGCTGGATGTTGGGATTTTACCATTTATACCATTCAGTTATAAACTTTTAGCAAATTTTTCAAATTATTAAAGTTGAACTTTGAATTGTCTTCTTATTTTGGAGAAAAACTATAGTGAATCCATTATGCCACTCTTTAAAATGCACATGTCAATACAATTCCCTAAGTAAGAAAAAAACATCAGTATTCTGCTGCTGACTATGAACTTTCTTAGATTAGACCCATTTTACTAAGATGAAACTCTGTCAGACATTGACTTTGTGCCTATCATTACTGCCAATACCCCAAAGAAAACAATGTCTTACTTTATAGAGCTTGTTATTTCTGGCAAGCGTTCTGTGTGTCATATTGTATTGTTTGTATTGTTAGTAAGGTCAATGCAATTTTAAAACATATTCTGACTATGGTGGATTGGTATTAATGTGTTCCAACAATGGGCTGCCTTCATATCAATAAAAGTACAAAAATACAACATTTTATAGGCTATATAAGGCAGTTTTTAGATATTTATCACCAAATAGGAGATGGTGAATCTCATTTTTCCACAACAACTAAGTCAATAGATAACTGTATTTTCTTAAAGTTGGTAAAGTTTGCTTATGAGGAAGTATGATATTCTTTATCAACATCAATACTGTCACTGTTGGCTTTATTATTTGGCACTTGCTATTCTTTGGCAAATATGTTCTCAATCCGAAGCCCATAAAGTGTTTTTAAAGGTAGTGTCTGAAATAAGAGTAAAAAGTTTCCTTTTAACCCAGACACAAAACCACTCTTTTTATATATAGCTATATTTAGTCTTGCAGCTCAGCACTATTTATGTGAACCCAACCAAGTCAAATTTCTCAAATCAGGCTGTATTATGATGAATGTCCTATGAACAAACAAAAAACAATAGAATGACCTCATAGTACCATGCATAGTCACACATTGATTAAAGAGACCATCTCTTCTATATGCCTCTATTAGTAAACAATGGCATTCCACGTGAAATAACAATACTAGTGCATGTTTTCTGTTGTGCTATGGGGAATACAAGTACAATATGTAGTCTATCAGAATATTTTTGTTTTCTTATAACATTAAGACCTCTATAAATTACTCTCTCTCTCTCTCTCTCTCTCTCTCTCTCTCTCTCTCTCTCTCTCTCTCTCTCTCTCTCTCTATATATATATATATATATATATGAATATACCGTTGTTTTACTTTATTTGTCAGAAGCCTGTTAAATATATTATTTAATTTCAGATTTGACCTTGAAGACAACGTGTTTCAATTAATTCGTACTCATGCCAATACCACCACTCTCAAAAGTGTTAACCCTTTTATTGACCTAAATTGAAATTTTTGTACTGCAAATTCAATCCAAAACGCCAACCTTCGGGAGTGCCACTTCCTTCTAACTTGATATTGACTACCTGTTGTCATATTTAGTCAATCTTTAACAGCAAAGCCACTAAAATAGATTACAGGAAATGGGGACACACTCCTGTCTCCTGGACACTACCCATCCCTACCCTTTCCCCTGACTGTCTTGAAATGAGTCCAGCACTCCTTTCCTCTTCTGTTGAGAATCCATATAACCATACTCTGTGGAGATTGAAGCAATGCAACTTTGTAACGTGCACATTGTTTATTTTCTTTTTCATTAAAAAACCATGTGGTTTTGCCATGATTTCACAAGTTAAAAAAGAAAAAATTATGAAAATCAAATAAAAAAAACATTAAAAAAAGCATCATGATGAAATAAAATGCATTCTGCTTGTCTTACAATTACCATATATAGATTTGCCCTACCTTGCCTCCCCTTTGGCTTAGGTAAGGATTCCAGTTTCTCCTGAAACCCATTCAATACAATACCATGTGATGCCACCTATTACCATATATTTCAGCCACCATTGCTGTTTAGCAGTGATGCTTGTAGGCAGTGATAAGGAATATATAGGTTCTATGCTTACACATCCTGTTGCCCTCAGTCTAGTTCTGCCAATGTCCCAATGCTAAATCCCCAGTGGAATCGCCCCAGTCACTGACCTCAACTGTCACGTGCAAGAGTTTACTTATCCACCAAGGTTGAATGCTTTTATGGTTCCTTCATGTGCATCCACTAAACGCTGAAGATAAGGCTGTTAATATTGAGACGTTCAATTACCTTGTGTTTATTGTTGTGGATTAAAATCACCACATAGAGTTTTTTTTAACTTTTCTATTAATCAGTGTATAAAAAGTCTATTTAAATTGTCTTCAATTTTATACTTTGTGAGATATATTTGATTCTACAGAGAACACTGAACATGGTTTTATTCTATAGAGAACCCAGCATGTTGCTTCTAGTGAATTGATCAGAGTCATTAAATGTTGTTAGTAGAGACCATTACTAAGGATAGACTAACATAGTGCTTTTACAGATATGGTTTACATGGAGTCAGAGCCATTTTTCACTTGCAAAAATATTTTTCTGTAATATAGGAGCAATAAAATACATAGCAAAATGCTCCTGTGCATTTAGTCCTCAGACTTTCCTTTCCTGTGTTGTTATGTCTCATTTCCCCATTTGACAATGATTGTACCTGACTGACTGTCAATGAATGACCTGAACTCGTGAATGTAGGTTCCCATATATATCAAAAGTGGTGTCATTTTAGATTTTATGTTTAAATATATTGTAGCCTTATTGTTTGAATATATTGGCATGTACTAATATATTGGCATGTGTTGTGAAAACTGTTATCCTAAGTGTCCTATGGACACTCCATCAATCACTGGCTAACCTGATACATGTTTTCACTGTCTACACATATACACTGTCTACACCAGAAGCTGTATCAACAGGGTGCCTTTAAGTTGCATAAGTCTATAAAAACAGCAGACAATTCAGAATCCATCACCTAACTGTGCCATCAGTTTTATTCCAGCACGGCCTCATTCATGGGTTTTATTACTATACCTGGGTCATGTGACCAGCAATCAGACCACCAGAAAATTACTTGGCTTTATGTGTCTCATGAAGTGGTCTGTTCAGGGTCAGCTGACCTTTGAACTATAGAAGAACATCAACACCTATCAGATCACTCTAGGCGGTTCCCAGCCCACCGAAGTAAGCCTTGACCTTAAAGGGGTACTGCACCCCTAGATATCTCATCCCCAATGTAAAGGATAAGGGATAAGATGTCTGGTCATGGGTGTCCTGTCGCTGGGGACCCCCGCAATCTCCCTGCTGCACCCTGCGTTCCTTTAGAGTGTCGGGTGCAGCACTGGAGGCTCGTGACATCACGGCCACACCCCGCTCGTGATCTCATGGCCATGTCCCCTCAATGCAAGTCAATGGAAGTGGGAGTGACGGGCGTCACGCCCTCTCCTATAGACTTGCATTGGGGGGGCATGGCCGTGATGTCATGAACCGGGCGCGACCCTGGTTGGACTTGATGGACGTATGTCTTTTTTCAACCATACTAACTATGTAGCATCACGAGCCTCCACCCTGCATTGCCAGTCATCCAGCACAGAGCAAAGTTCGATCCCTGCACCAGATGTCTGGGGTGCCGCAGCCAAGTTCGCAGGGGTCCCCAGCGGCGGGACCCCTGCTATCAGACATCTTATCCCTTATCCTTTATATAGGGGATAAGATGTCTAGGGGCGGAGTACCCCTTTAAGGAGGCATGGGATGCCTGGAACTTTATCATATTTTACAATATTAACCAAGGGAGCACTGACGTCTTCTCTCCCTTTTCTGTTTCTTTTTTTTTAATCCCATTTACATGTACACAATCCAATGGATGGACTAGGCAACAATTTGGGATCATATGTTTCTCTGTATACATACCAACAACTGGATTTGAACAAAAATTTACTTCCATAAAAAGTACCCCTGCATTTCCAGGACACTATAAGCTATGCAGTTGAAGTACCACAAAAATTACAATATTGTTATAAAATGATAATTGGTGTCTGTATAGAGGCTAACATTTGCTTTCTGCTGCCCATGAGTGGGCTCCTATGAACACTTTATTTATGACATAAGAAATGTACTCAAGCAAAACCCTCTTTGAGCTGTACAAGGCAAGTCATATGATATGCATTGACAACTTCTAAGTATTTTTATGGTTATTTTATGTCTCATTTGATCTATGTAAAGTCAGAAAGGTACTCTGAAACAAAATTATGATAAAGTGACCTAAACATCATATCTGCCGTTTGATGATAAGCGTCAACTGTAGAAGGATGCCTGGTGGTGCTTTGCGTTAAATATTAATACTGTAAAAGCTTCTAATGTATCCACTGATAAACAAGAGATTCCAGGTAAATTCACATTAAATAAATGACAAATGTTCATTAGAAGCAGGCAAATAAGAAAAAAATATATATATTGTCCAAGAAAGTTTTAATTGGTTCCTTAGAAGTTGATCTGCACACTTTTGTATGCTGCGCAGATGACACTAAGCCTTATAGGAATCAAAAACGTGTTTAATGGAATATTTAAACAGTGACAAAATTGCTTTGGTAAGTATTAAAACTTTAAACGAAGAGTAAATTACAGATTGTATCCAAATAGGGAACAAGTCTTAAAAACAGCTCCATGGCAACACGTTACTGCGAACGTTCTTTCTAAGAGACATAAGAAGTTGTGAGACACTTTAAAGAGAGTTCTGTAATCTGCACCTATTGAGAATTCATTTTCCACTCAACATTCCTCTTACTTATTCTGAAATCAAAGATCTAGTATAAAATGCTTATGATAATACCTTTATACCTAGACCACTGATGACTGAAAGTGTACATATGCAGTTCATTATTAAGCTAGATTCACACTGTGCTTTGGTTCAAAGTTTAACATATATATCTAATGTGCCTATAGACCAGTGGTCTCAAACTGTGGCCCTCCAGATGTTGCCCAACTTCAACTCCCAGCAAGCCCGGACAGCCGTTGGCTGTCCGGGCATGCTGGGAGTTGGAGTTTTGCAACATCTGGAGGGCCACAGTTTGAAACCACTGCCATAGACTGATGGAGGAAGGCAGGCAGAACACACTACCAAGAAGCTTCTGATCCAGGCCACCCTTAAAGGGGTACTCCAGTGAAAAACATTTTTTTTTCTAATGAACTGGTGCTAGAAAGTTAAACAGATTTGTATATTATTTCTATTAAAAAATCTTAATCCTTTTAGTACTTTTTAGCAGCTGTATGCTACAGAGGAAATTCTTCACTTTTTGAATTTCTTTTTTGTGTTGTCCACAGTGCTCTCTGCTGACACCTCTGTCCGTGTCAGGAACTCTCCAGAGCAGCATAGGTTTGCTAAGGGGATTTTCTCCTGCTCTGGACAGTTCCTGATACATGCATCAGGTGTCAGCAGAGAAAAATAAATTAAAAAAATAAAGATTTTCCTCTGTAGCATCAAGCTGCTAAAAAGTACTGAAAGGATTAAGATTTTTCAATAGAACTAATTAAAAAATCTGTTCTGGCACTAGTTCATTAAAAAAATAAGTTTTTCACTGGAGTACCCCTTTAAGGGTGGCCTGGATCAAAAGCTTCTTGGTAGTGTGTAGAGCTTGCATCTACATTTTAACTTCATCTCTTCCTCTGAGGAAAATATTATGAGAGACAGTGGAGGATGCGGATCACAGACTACACGGCATGTGTCACGTTTTTTTTAATTAACCCCTTCCCTCTGTGGCGATTTTTCATTTTTGTACTTATTTTTTCCTCCTTACCTTCTAAAAATCATAACACTTTCAATTTTCCACCTAAAAACCCATGAGGGCTTGTTCTTTGCGCCAACAATTTAACTTTGTAATACCATGACTAATTTCACTGCAAAATCTATGGCAAAACCAGAAAAAAAAATATTTGTGGGGCAAACTTGAAAAAAAAAAGTCATTTTGTAATTTTTTTGTGGCTTCCGTTTCTACGCAGTGCAGTTTTCGCTAAAAATTGCACCTTATATTTATTCTTTAGGTCCATGGGGTAGCAAGGATACCCAATTTAAAAAGGTTTGATTTTATTTTGCTACAAAAAAAAAATCATAACTACATGCACCAAAATTAATACGTTGAAAAATGTCCTATTCTGTCCCCTAAAACTTTTTTTATTTTTCCATATAAGGGATAATATGAGGGCAAATTTTTTGCGACATGATCTGACGTTTTTATCTGTACCATTTTTGTTTTGATCGGACAATTCGATCACTTTAGCAAAAGTGTTTTTTAAGTTTAGTTTGGTGACAGGTACTCTTTAAGTAAAGGGAACTTTAAAAGGGGCACAATGTGTATGGTGCTATTTAATGTAATACCACTTTACACTGTGAATATAGCACTATTTACTGTCAGGAATTCTCTTTTAATGCAGTATAGTATTAGGAAAATGCAGCAAAGCACTTACATTACTAAAGTAACAGCCTTCTGACATGGGAGAAGCAGGATGGTGGTTTTGTAAAAGAATGGACAAGTGCTGGGGACAGATGAAGCCCTGAGGGGCAAGTTTCATATATACTTACCTGTGAGTCTGTAACCAGTACCAGAGAAATCAGGACACCGAGACACTTAATTAGTTGAGATAAATATGGAGTCAACAATGCCGGGACAACCAAAGCAGTTAGATACTGTATATAGTATTTAACCCCTTAAGGACACATGACGTTCTCATACGTCTCCATTTCCGAGTCCTTAAGGCCCTTACCGGCCGACCATCAGGGCACCTGCTGCGGGTGTTACTCCCGCAACCCGCTTCGCCCCTCTTCTGGAGGATGTGATTGGGTGCGGGATGTGGACCCCGGCAGCTGGGGACCCCGATCCTCGGCATCCCTGTTGGGATCGGGGCCCCAGGAGCGGCGGCGGCGACGAGGGACTGACCTGCAGCGGCGGCGTGGATCAGCAGTTGGACGTGAGTGACAGCTTAGCAACAGCTCCCGGCATGCAAAAAGGGCATGCTGGGAGCTGTAGCTATGCAACAGCAGGAGGCAGACCACCACAACTCTCAGCATTCCCTTATTGGCATGCTGGGACTTATAGTTTTGCAACAGCTGGAGGCACATTTTTTCTATGGAAAAGTGTACCTTCAGCTGTTGCATAACTACAGCTCCCAGCATGCCCGTTGGCTGTCGGTGACTGCTGAGAGTTGTAGTTGTGCAACAGCTGAAGGCACACTGGTTGTGAAACACAAAGTTTTTTTTTAACTTAACTCAGTGTTTCACAACCGGTGTGCCTCCAGCTGTTGCAAACTACAACTCCCAGCATGCACCGTACATGTTGTAAGTTGTAGTTTTGCAACAGCTGGAGACACATTGTTTGTGAAACACTGAGTTAAGTAGCAAACCAGTGTGTCTCCAGCTATTGCATAACTACAATCCCCAGCATTCCCAGTCAAAGTAGGATGCCTCCAGCTGTTGCAAAACTACAACTCCCAGCATGCACTGATAGACCGTACATGCTGGGAGTTGTAGTTTTGCAACAGATGGAGGTTCCCCCCTCCACAATGTGAATGTACAGGGTACACTCACATGGGCAGAGGTTTACAGTAAGTATCCGGCTGAAAGCTTGAGTTGCGTCAAATTTTCTGCCGCAGCTCAAACTGCCAGCGAGAAACTACTGTGAACCCCTGCCTGTGTGACTGTACCCCCTAAAAACACTACACTACACTAACACAAAATAAAAGAAAAAGTAAAAAAACGCTACATATACACACAGCCCCCCTCCCCTCCCCAATAAAAATGAAAAACGTCTGGTACGCCACTGTTTCCAAAGCGCAGCCTCCAGCTGTTGCAAAACAACTACTCCCAGTATTGCCAGACAGCCACTGACTGTCCAGGCATGCTGGGAGTTTTACAACAGCTGGAGGCACCCTGTTTGTGAATCACTGGCGTAGAATACCCCTATGTCCACCCCTATGCAAGTCCCTAATTTAGGCCTCAAATGCGCATGGCGCTCTCACTTTGGAGTCCTGACGTAT
Source organism: Hyla sarda (assembly GCF_029499605.1). Taxonomy (NCBI): domain Eukaryota; kingdom Metazoa; phylum Chordata; class Amphibia; order Anura; family Hylidae; genus Hyla; species Hyla sarda. The sequence continues at coordinate 387,561,352 of NC_079189.1, read as the reverse complement.
TTCAAGGCAACAGTTTAGGGTCACATATGGGGTATCGTCGTACACGGGAGAAATTGTGTTACAAATTTTGGGGGGTATTTCCTGCTATTACCCTTTTTAAAAATGTGAAATTTTGGGGAAACCAAGCATTTTAGGTAAAATTATTATAATTTTTTTACATATGCAAAAGTCGTGAAACACCTGTGGGGTATTAAGGTTCACATTACCCCTTGTAACGTTCCCCGAGGGGTCTAGTTTCCAAAATGGTATGCTTTTTTGGTTAAAAAAAAATGACACATTATCTTTATTTGGTAGGTCCATACGGTTACAGGGATACCCAATTTATGTAGGTTTAATTTATTTTACTACTTTAAAAAAAATTATAACTACATGCACCAAAATTGTCATTTTCTGACCCCCTAAAACTTTTTTTGTTTTGCATGTATGAAGCTTTTTGAGAGCTTATTTTTGCACCGTGGTCTGTAATTTTAATCGGTACCATTTTTGTTTTATATGACTTTTTAATCGCTTTTTATTAATATTTTTATGGAACATAAAGTGACCAAAAATTCACTATTTTTGACTTTGGTATTTTTTTACGTGTACGCCATCGACCGTGCGGTTTAGCTAACCTTACATTTTACTATTTCGGACATTTACGCATGCGGCTGTACCACATATGATTGTTTTTTTATTACATTATTTAAAAAATAGGAAAGGGGGGTGATTTAAACGTTTATTTTGGGGGCTTATTCACATGTATTCTCTTATTTTTTTACCAATTTTTTATTTTTTTTGGCTCCCTTAGGGGGCTATACTATGAAATCTTTTGATTCCATACACTGTTCAATGCTATGCCATTGATCATTGTTACCTATGCTTGGATCATGGTATGGAGCAGCAGATCGCTGATCAGACAACGAGGAG